>NC_056583.1:16288639-16622389 GCF_018340385.1 Cyprinus carpio
AGGACCTGAGAGAGAGAGGTAGGTAAATCTCTTGAACAATAATCTAAGGCAGGAGCTCCCAACCATTTTTGTTTGACAAAATAGTTAATATTTCTATAATTTAACAATATATTCTTATGTTTATTATGGTTCTCTAATGTTGATTAATGGTCACATGACATAAGCAGATAAAATGTATTTTATTTTGACTTTGTACCTGGATTTTAAAGTGAAAGATTTTGAAAAACTTATTTTTAGTTGTGACAGTATCTCAGTCTGCATTAAATTTACACTAGTGTATAAAACTGAATGATTATTAAAAAAATATATAATATGAATAAGGATAAAAATATGAATAAAAGCACAATGTACTGTACAATACATATGAAATAAAAAATGAATATTTGATTAAAGTAATTTTAATTTACATTACACGCTACAACACTAATGTTCATGTATTAAATTCTTCACTTTAAAACTGACAAGCTCTTTAATATTTAAATCCTTTCTTCTTTTATGTGATGAACCATTAGTTTAGGTAATGTTGGAAATTATGCAAATCTGTAGATAAAGTACACTGGAGGCACGAAAGTCTGGAAAAATTCAGATTTTTTTTAATGTTTCTAAAAGAACATGTTCAACAAGGCTGCAATTATTTGCACAATACACAGTAAAACACATAATATTGTGAAATAACATTACAATTTAAAATCACTGTTTTCCACTGGAATATATTTTCAGATGTTCCTCTGTTGGCTTTACTGAATTATCAGTTATCAGTGTCACATGATCCTATAGAAATCATATTAATATGTTTACAATATAACAGTTTTTACTGTATTTTTGATCAAATAAACGCAGCTTCGTTGTATATGAGAGACTACTTAAAAATATTTAAAATTCGTATTTATTCCAAACTTTTGTCCGATAGTGTAAACCCCTTAAAACCCTGATCTAATGTAACATCCGTCTCATTATATTTTACTATTTATGAACATCACTTAAACAGGGTGGTTCTGACTGCTTCGGTCATTACTATGACCAATCACACTTTCCCTGACCTGTCACATCCTGTGTCTCCTCACGTGAGGGTTAGTGAGAAGCTGGCCAGAAAGTCTCATTAAATTAACCTCAAGACACCCTTATGTCAATCCTCCATCAGGCTTAATTGTGCCTTGACGCTTTGTGACACTGTGGCAGTGTCTGATGAGGATGCTGCAGTGATGCAGAGGAGACAGACCCACTATTAGAGAATCAACACCAGTGGGACACAACCCACATGACAACAAATCTACCTGAGACACAATACTCTGCTGGAAACATGAAAGGTCTCTGATTTTCACAGCATCCTGTAAAATACAGGAAAGGGGAGGAAATGAAAGCGGAAGTGAGTAGCACCTTGCCAGCTGTCATTGCACACACAGAGCTTTTCCCCGGTGAGGTCGCAGTAGCCATGATCGGGGCTGCCACAGTTGTTCCTGCAGTACGGGATGTCACAGGCCTCACCCTTCCAGTACTTATCGCATTCACAATATACACGGCTCGCTATCGAGTTCCCCGAGGTGCACTTCCCGTGGCCAGAGCAGTTATTTGGGCATGAGTTGATTCTGTCGAGGGAGAGATTAAGAAAAAGGTTGTAAAAAGCACACAAGGGGATTTTTCTACAGAGAAGCCTGAAATTGGGGATGATATAATGAACAGGACTAGGCCTGTGATAACACTGAGAGAATAAAACGTGCACACAGGAGATAAAAGTAAGACCTCTTTTTTTGACATCATTACATGTTGTATTAACACCTGGCCGAACCAGCAGGCTTTTTTCATTGAAAATATTGCCATTAACTCACGAGTAGAAGATTTCAAATCCTGTCAGGTTGTAGGCAGCATCGCTAAAAAAGTGCAGAAGTGCATAGCCTGAGTTGGTCTCCACTTCAGGGACAGTCTCGTTCCCTTTCACTTCAGGGACAATGAGACCACTGTGGGACAATTACAGAATAAAATGCTGGTTAGGAAATGATCTCTTGTTCTTCCATTTGTCACGCAGCAAACTGAAATTTTCCTGTGTGACTTCAGGACAAAGGTTTTTCAAACTGGGCTCAGAGGGCCGCAAGGGAGAGTTAAGGGTCCACGAAAAATGTCAACAAAAAAAAAAAATTAAACAATTTTACAAAATCTATTTTTAGGCTCACATGTTGACTTAAAATATTTATTAAATATGTTTAACGCAATAATTTATTTGATATTTATCATAAAAATGCATTACAAATAAATGTGAAAATACATTTATCTTCAGGTTTATTTACTTTAAAGTTTGGAGTTGGTAAGAGTTATGCTTTTGAAAGATATGTTTTAAAAAATAAATAAAAGTAATCATGTTAAATATTAAAATTTAAGTATTTCTATTTGAATACATTTTAAAATGTAATTTGTTCCTTCAATATCAAAGCTGAATTTTCAGCAGCCATTACTCTTAAATGATTCTTCAGAAATCATTGTAATAGGCTGATTTGGCACCAGAGTAGCATTTTTTATTACTATTAATGTTTTACTATGATAAACAGAATAGCGTTTATTGGAAACAGAATTTTTTTGCAACATTATACATGTCTTTACTATCACTTTTGATTAATTTAATGCATCTTTCCTGAATAACGGTACATATAACATTGACAGCGTACAGAAAACCAGATACGCTATCAAATTAATACAAAATAACATTTCCAGATAACATTTTAAATATTGGCTTTTGCATTAGTTCAGTGTCAATAAAAAAAAAAAAAATTATATTATTCACAGTATTTTTAAAAAACATCATTTAATATCACACAGTATAAATGGGTCTTTATGCCTGAAATTAAATACATTTTTATTTTAGGAACTAGTGCCTCAAAGGGAATCATCATACCTGTAGGGGTGCTTGGCATCGGAAAGTTCAAAACCCCCATTCTTCTTTAAGAAAACACACTCACCTGAAGACGGCTACTAAGGGAGCATAAATCGAGTCTCCGTCATAGATGTACATGTGGTCCCAGCTACATTCGGTCGCAAAATGGTTAAATCGTAACCTCAGGACTGCGTTTGGGCTGCAAAACAAAGGTGATGACATAATGCTTAAGAATGTGTTGCTGGCTGCATAATCCATTATGAGAACATATTACAGCAGTCGCATTTCTGCCAAGTCTGAAGAGTGCAAGGTGGAATGTGCTCCTCCAAGCCTTTTCTGGTAACCCAAAACAGAAGAAAACACCCTTTTAAGGGCTGCTGAAGTGTATTTAAAAAGGGCTTATGCAAGAGGGAAGTGTGGGCACAACAAAACTTTGATGAGAAAGAGAAAAAAGGACAGAATAACACTTACTAGCCCTCAATAAGCCAGGTGCACTTGGTTTTGTACTTGTAGTTGATGGGGCCATCCGTTAGGTACCCAGACGGCTCAGTCAACCTGAAAAATAAGATCAGAGTCGCCGTTCAGAGGACCACATCAAACCGAGCCCGAGGGACAAACAGAACAATGCTATGCGTAAAAAAACATGCAGAAGGTGTTGCAGAGAAGTGTTGTTAAAGTACAAGTAGGCACAATGATGGCTGGTTTCTGTGAATACTTATGGCCATATGGACGCAGGCTTGTGTGGGAGCAGATCCACAATGATTCACTGCTGCAAATGTGCTCATGACACAGGCCTACCAATCAAGTTTCCTCTCCCTCCAGACTGCAACAGAGCCATCGGGCCCATGGAGTGACAGCGCATTGCATCATCACGGAACACTCAGGGTCTGTCTGTGTTGCGAACAACATTAACCACACCAAGCTGGCAGCATTGTTTGCCCAGACAAGCCCTATTGTTTGTAGATGCCGACTTGAAGGGATGCATCCTTATAAACAATGACCTCAATATTCCACAGACACACTTTTAATTGAAAACACTATCACTGCTTGCATAGCCAAACACTCCTCAGGGCGAATTCTTCAAGGAAATCAATCTAAGTGACATTGCTAAGACCTTCTGTCCTGCTGTTCTTGATAAGAACAAAGAGAAGAACTGAGCTGGTGTTGCACAAGCATCTTGAAGTGGACCAGAGGAAACAAACACATCAATATTCACATGATATCTTAGAATTACTATGATACTAAACAGAATAGTTTAGAAAATTTTACTCATCTAAGCCTATCCAAGATGTAGATTGGTTTGTTTCTTCATCGGAACAGATTTGGAGAAATTATATCACTTGCTGACCAATGGATCCTCTGCAGTGAATGGGTGCCATCAGAATGAGATAAAATTTGATAAAACAAAACCATTATTCACAACATGATGACACAAAAAAAGGTTTTTAGCTGTTATTATTTATTACAAATATGCAGCTTTTCACTTCACAAGACATTCATTGATGGGCTGGCATCGTGAGGATTACTTGTGGTTTATTGAAATGTTTTTATCAGCTGTTTAAACATTTTGATGGCACCCATTCACTGCAGAGGATCCATTGGTCAGCAAGTGATATAATTTCTCCAAATCTGTTCCGATGAAGAAACAAACTCATCTACTTCGGATCTACATTGGCCTGAGGACAAGTACATTTTCAGCAAATCTTCATTTTTGGGAAAACTATTCCTTTAAAGGTAAAGTTTGTATTTTCAGTGCAAAACAAAAAGGCAAAAATGGCAACTACTGAAATATTCATGTGTGGTAATTAGCATATTCCGAATAAAATGAAAAATACATGACATTCATTAACTGCTATTGTCTTGTGGAAAAAACTCGAAGACAAGAGATGCTCGCTTTTGCCATTTATCATGTTGCTTTTTTGTAATTCTGCACAGTAATTGATTCAGCTCATTAATTCTCATTCATGTCCCTGACAACAGTGCACAAGAGAATGTCCTTGAGTCTTACTGTGCTTTTGCCTGTTTATTTATCTCTTCATGTCTTTTAATGTATGTAAATCTGTCTCTTCCTCACTCTACAGATGTGTTCCTTGCTAGATTTTCTCAACTTCCTGTGTCACATCAACAATCTAGCTGACTGGTACATTTTCTCATCTATCTTGGCTGCGAGTCTAAAAAGCTAATTTTTGCCCTGCAAGCAAATTTTCCATTAGAGTGAATATTCCAAACAAGGTTTTAAATCACATCAAAATTATGATTAATACAAGCAGGTTTCTAGAATCCATATTTTTGGCTTAATTTGGTTATGTAAATCAGGTCAACACAGTGCCCTCCAAAAGTTTGGAAACATCCTAGGCAAAGTGGGACATCGACAATGTCAAAATAACTTATTGAAGCAGTTATCATTTGAAGCAATAACCATTTCTTAATACTTAATACTCTTAATGATAGAAATATATACACTACATTACACTACATTTTAAAAGTTTAATGTTTTTGAAAGATGTCCTTCATGTTCACCAAGGTTTATTATTTTGAGCAAAGATACAGTAAAATATTATTATATTTTAAAAGAACTTTTTTCTATTTTTATATATTTTAAAATCTAATTTATTTTGCTTGAATCCTGAGTGTCACATGATCCTTCAGAAATCAATCTAAAATAAATAATAATAATAATAATAATAATAATAATAATATTTAAAAACTGTACAACTTTTGAACAGTTCTGTACACATCATAATCAGAAAAAAAAATATTTTAATTTTTTTGTTTGACTGGATAATTGAATCAGAACACATAGCCTTACTTTGGCTAATTAGCTTTAGACATTATAAATTTATCGATTACTTTTCTGCTTTTATTTATTTATTTTTTATCATTTGTGTGATCCCTTATCAATGCAACATCATCACAAAATTATAAAGAGGCTGATATTGTGCAGAATTTTTCTGTGGTGTTTCAAAACCTTTTACAGCAATGACCTGGTTGATAATATCCAAAATCAGATTCTGTAATTAAATAAAACCTAAATTCATAAATGACATTCATCTGTGCACCACAAAGCAAAATGAAAACAGCCTGCAAACAAGTCATCTTTGTGGCTGTATTTCTCTTGTAATCATTTCTCTCAGTCTGTGAATCATTCCCCACTCGAAGTAAAGAATCTCTTCAAAACAAAATTTCTGACTGACATCAAACCAAATGCAAACGCTGAAAACCTGGCACTAACATTCATGTTGTAGGTTAAATCGTAGCCTATTAACAAGCTATTTCCCCACTCAGTGTTCTGTATGTCTATAATCAGACACTGAGATTTTAAGAGAAGTTGAAAACAGTAATCATGTTGCACCACTTCCTGTGCCAGGGAGGACATCCCTCAGGCTGAATGTTGGCGAGAGGGAAGAGGGAACTGTAGGTGAGTCAACAGTTAAAATATTCACCAGGTTTTCATGAATCTTTTACAGCCCAGTACCACAGCAAATATCCACCAACAGCCAGGATTCATACCTATCCCAGAGTCTTTGAAGCCGACACCGGACAAGGTTCACTCAGCCTCGCTCAAAGGCTGGCCACAGGAGTAACGCAAAGATCTGCAGAACAGCCCTTGCAATATTACAAAAACAAAGTCTTGTGTGCTGAAGGTAAATGGGGTCTGAAAGGTGCAACTCAGCACTGCAGTCAGTCATGCCCAAATGTTGACACTTTGCAAAGTCCAATTATAGCAGGCCTTTTCGTCAGCTAACTAAAGCCCCAATTCCTGTCATGTGAACAGGAGTCCACTTATATCTTTCGATCACTTCCTGAACCTGCTGGTTACCTCCCACTGCTTGTTTGTTAAGCTGTTGTGTAACAGGAAAAGTACCAGAATGATGTGGAGGCAAGGAAACTATGTTAGTACTGCTGAACAATTCAGGTTTGTTCATTTATTTCAAAAGTTGTGGTATCATCTATCCATTGTACAGCCTTTTAAAGGAATAGTACAGCTGGAAATGAAAATTTACTCAACCTCATACAGGTTTGGAAATTGATTAACCTAAAGATCAGAACTGCATGCGCATCATACTAAACAAATTATAAATATGTCGTTACTCCACCACATTTGACTTAAAGTGCCCCATAGTGTGTAATGTAGCTGTATGTGAATGCAAAGTTGTGACGCCAAAAGTGCAAGATAAAGTTATTGTCTCCCAAAAGAAAAAAATTTACCCTGAACAACCTAAACGAGTCATCAGTAATTCGAATCCCACTTTGTGACGGCTACACATCACTGTTTAACACATAATGTAGCTTGTTCGTGTGGTAAACATCATGTTGAAAAGATGCTGTGTCCTACGCTGTGAAAGTAAATTTGTTTTATTTTCACTTCCGAAAGGTGAGGCTGCAAAGAATCAGTGGCACTGCCTCAAAAGAGGGCGGCTGCAAAATGACCAAAATAATAAGGGGAAAAAAACAACATTGTAGAATCTATGGTACACTATTAAGAAGTGCAAACCTGCATATGTTATCATAGGGAGCTATTTTTACCTGATCTAACCCTAAAAGGTGCTGTATGTAGGATTGACACCGAGTGGTTGAACTACGTATTGGTTGAACTAGGTATCCAAATTCAAAATACTGGAGAGGGGGTTTTTTTCACTCGGCCCCTCCTCCTCAGACTTGACGCACACGCAGGTTGCCAGAGTGAAGACACAAACAGGAACAAGCGCACTTGATGATGAATCAAATGAAATATGCTGTGTTTTCCGCCAACTGGAAACCCGGAGTGCTGAAATACAACTGGGTAAACTGGCAGTGGACGGGTTTCACAAACCAAAACAAAGACCGACATTCCGGCCCAGAACGCACATTTTCAAAGGAGATTAACTGACTGTAGGATTGTTTTTCAGATAAACAAGTATGTTAACTTAACATGTTTCTTAAATAGCTGCAAACATATTATGGTATTTTTAAGCTTTAATAGAGTCAAAATCTTACATACAGCACCTTTAAATTTTATTTCATCACTGTAACCTAATGAAGGTTAAAGGGTTACTCCACCACAAAAAAATGAAAATTTGAGACTGTCCCATAGACTGCCAAGTAAGTAACAGTGTCAAGATCCAGGAAATTTTGAAAAGCATCGCCAGAATAGTCCATCTGCCATCGTTACAACCATAACGTTATGAAGCAATGAGAATACTTTTTGTACACAAAGAAAACAAACAAAAAAAGACTTTATTCAACAATTCCTCTCCTCTGTGTCTCTCCAAATCAGCGTAGCACCATTTTGGCAAATCTGAGGAGTACGCAGGCGGCGTACGCTCTTCTGTTTCAGCGGTGCTGCAAAAAGTATTCTCGTCGCTTCATAACGTCTATTCAGACTTTTCTGACAATGCTTTTCAAATTTTCCTGGATCTTGACACTGTTACTTACTTGGCAGTCTATGGGACAGTCTCAAGCCTCCAGGTTTTCATCCAAAATATCAAAATATTGTGTTTCGAAGACGAACAAAGCTTTTAAGGGTTTGGGACGACATGGGGGTAAGTGAATAATGCCAAAATTTTCATTTTGGGATGGAGTATCCCTTTAATTAGGTTAATATTTTTGGGTTGAATAAAATGAAATAAATAAGATGTTACCACATGAGAAACTGTACATATTCAATGAAGAAAAACACTTCAAAGGGACTTAAAAGCTTTACTCAAATGAAAACATTTTCATCATCCTCATGACAGCACATGCTGGTTTTGTCTCATACCTAAAGGCTATAACACACACCAGTTTTTGCTCCGTGCTAAGTTATACAATCTAATCCTCTCATTATAACATACAGAGTGTATACACACTGTAAATAATAAATTGATTGTGCAGTGTAGAGAGATTCATTGGTCATAACAGAACTTTGTGAGATTGCAATGAACAAAGAGTGACTTTAAAAGCGAACGCTCTTTGTGAGTTTTCTAATCCATTCAAAATGCAGAACTTTTGTTTTTCAGCCACATACATATTGCAAAGTTTCAGGAATGACATCCATATATTTATGTGGGATTCACTCTTGACATAGCAGTAATTGACAAAGTGATAACTATAGCAATCGATTGGACAAAACATTTGAAAATGTGCATTAAGACTAGAGCACCCTAACTAATTTCAGAAACACCCACAGTGATTTATTTCTGGAACAGGGCCTGGTTGATACGCTTGTATTGTGTTACTATATACAAAAACAACAGAATGCAAATGCACTAAATAAAATAGGCTAATCTAATAAATGCATATTTACAATAAGCTCTTAACTTAAATAAGTAGGCCTATTAAATAATAAAATAAATAACTAGAGAAGGCTGACTATAATCAGCTTCCATTTAGTGGGATAAGCCTACACTTCACCTGAATAAAAAAAAGCCCTTCTGTTCTTCAGTGATGCAAGGACAAAGTTTGAGCATGCATACGCAATATCTTAGCAATGCAAGCCATGCACACGTGATCACTCCTCATTGCGGAAGCACCGCCAATGATAATCTGAAAACACTAACAAGCTGGAGTTTAGCGATCTTATGAAAGCGTCGTTCAGCCGGTCTGTGTTCTGTCATGAGATCTCGACTGTATTGTTTGCGATTGTGATCTCTGACTAAATGCACTTACTCGACCACTGATGTTTGAATAGAGAAACATAGGCTATGGCCATTTGGAATTACTATTAGGGAATTTCACTGTTATAGTTACCAGTTTTCATAATATAGACAGAAAGACTGCAAAAGTCTTTTATATATATATATATATATATATACTTGTTTTGCACTACTTCAGTTACATATAGGCCTGCGTGTGTTCATTTAATAAAAAGCAGTAAGTGACCACTTGGTTTAGATTTTTTTTTAACTGTTTAAGTTAGCTGTTCAATCTAAATTGTTTTTGTTGTTGTTTTTTAATGGGGCAAATGCAAATATATCGAGATATATATCGAATATCGTACAAATTTTGACAATATCGAGATATCATTTTTTTTAATATATCACCCAGCCCTAGTAGCTGCCTATATTTCCCATGCCAGGATCCACCACTGCCAGATGCAGTGAGAAATTAATAGCCAATCACAAGATATCTGATGCCCCCACTCCGGCTTCCAGTATGAACGAAACAGACATTACATGTGTTTATCGCACTCAGTAATGGCCAATCAATAAAAATAATCCTTTTCGCAAAAGAAATATGAAGTAGACATTTGATAATTCATGTTTTTCTACAGTGTACAGAAGTGTACTGGATTTACATAAAGTTTAATAAAAGTGCACTGGAGTTTTGTTGTTGTTTTAATCGCAAAAACACTCTGGTGTGCCAAGCCAGCAGAATCGAAAAGCATGGTTAGAAAACCGAGGTATGTACAGAACCATGGGCTTACTGTATTGTTGCATTTCACTTTGTTTGAGTCCCAAAATACAGACAAGAAAAGCAAAGATTAGCTTTCAACATCAGAAAAATATCAGATTTTCTCAAACAATCATCATCTCTGTGAGTACCAATGCTGATAACGCACCTGCTGAGAATAAAGCAGACTCCAGTTGTGTTCAGTTGAGAGATATAGAAAATGACTTTTCATATCAGTCAATGAACATTCAAGTGCAGAAAGGTATTCTAAAACTTCTTGGATTCAAGAGTTTGCATGGCTCAGGTATGATCACACACAGAAAATGTTTTTTGACTTTTGATCAAACAGAACAGAAAAATAGTGGGGAAAAACAGATTCCATTACCGGAATGAACCATTTTAAGAAAGAGACTGTGAGAAAACACAGCAATAGTCAAAAGCATACATTGCCGGTTTTTATTTATTAATTTTTTTCCCTGTGTGTGTTTTTTTTTTTTTTTTGTTATAGAACCCAATGGCTCCTTAACTAGCTAATATTTTTGTCTGGAGCCCTGGAGTCTGCTTGTTTAGTGCGCGCCAAGGTTCAGATGGCAGCATTCATACTAATTCAAATGAACCGCACTAACAAAGCTATTTCACCTGAGTTAATTTTAATTATTAAAAAAATATACTATAAAATTCCAAACACTTGAAGAAACCCTTCCAGCATCTGACCACAAAACTTAAATGTACCTTACCACTGGTCTAAGCCAAGCATCTGTTAGGCTTGTTTGATGAAGATGATGTAGCTTACATTGCACTTCAGATATTCATCCATAAAGATCAGACTAAAAATAGAGCACAGATCATGTCGACTGACTTGGCTTAACCCAAATACCAAATCAGTTCACCAACAACTACCCAGCAGTCTAGAACACACAATATTTCTGAACACACCACAGACATATATCAAATAGATATTTGCACAAAGGCAGTTGACACACATCTGAGAAGCTGACATGTCCTGTGGTGTGAAATGTTATACTCTCAATCTAAAACCATTTGAAAAGATTTTGCTAATTCTTTTATAATTACTATGCATGCATCTTTTATGATTTTAGATTAATGAAGATACTAAATGGAATAGTTGTACTTTAAAAATGCATTTGTCACAGAGCAGGAAAATTATAATTGAACTAGAGGGCTAAAACATAAAAAAAAAGAAAAGTAACCAGTAACACTTTACAGTAAGGTTTAATTTGTTAACATTAGTTAATAACTACATTAGATAATATCAACTAGCAATGAACAATTTTTCTACTGTTTATAGTAAATTAAAGTAAAGTAAAATTTCTTGTATAATAACTTGATAGACCAAATACAGCAAAAGATAAATGGGAGCAGTTGGTATTCCAGGTGTGCACAGATAATGTATGTCACCCCTTTTTTATGCTGGTTTGTTTATAGTAATTGTATGCCATGTGTGTTGCCTTTGTTTTACAATAATCAAAAAACAACAACTTTCCTCTACTAAGCTGATTTCAAGAAAGCCTTTTGTATGGGTGACATTCTAAAATTCATGTTCACAGAAATTCCACTTTAATTATATGGCGCTAAAAAGTACTAAAAAAAAATGAAATACACACTACACAGACAATATATAGGACACAATTTATGGACAAAATCAATGAAACTGCTATAATTTTAAGTTATCTACTGTAGCTTCATCTTAAGTGGAACTTCAGAATAAAGAAAGGAAGTTACATCATGAGATGGCACAACCACACAAAGCCACAGAAAGCCAACCCATCTCTGAGCAACACTAAGGTTTAGGATACATTACTAAACAGGAAGTTACTGCTCAAGAAATTTCCAAAGCACTCACTTTTAACAACAAAGCTGACTCTGTTTGAAGATTAACTTGCCATTGGTTGGACATTGCTAATTGGTATTGCAATAACATGGCTAATATTTCACTTCAGAGAAATAATTTAAATAAGACGGATTCATATTGACAAGACAAGTCAACTAAACTATGACTAGAAAATTAAAAAGTACCTTCATCCTCTTTCCTTCTTATATTTTTAACTTTGAGCAGACACAGACTGGACTCGATCTACATTATAAAAGCACCATTTTGCACTGTGATTGTTGCTTATGAGTCTGAAACCTAACACAGGTCATTAATAATTCTGCATCCTCATAAACCGCATCTGCACAAGCAAGCCATAGCCGAAAAAATGGAGTGGCACACCGGACACAATTTCTATTCCATGTATCCACTTAGCCAACAAACAACAAACTGCTTTTTGTCAGGGTGACAGCCTTTGTTGTTTGATCTTGCATCTTGTGGAGCATCTAATGGGTGACCACTCAGTATGACATGCTCAGATAATAACTCAGGACTTCCTGGTAACCTGGACCAGCATGAAAGGCCTAACAATGGGTGAGAGCATCAAAACATCAACCAAGTTAATTTCCTTTCATTCAGCTATTGTTGCTTTCAACCTTTTTATACAGGTCGAGGTGTCAAGCTGAAGTTTATTTTGAGGATAGCACTTATAAATCCAGACAGCATCCTTTTAGGTGCTTCTAAGATGGAGAGAAGAGCGAGAGCTTTGCTGCACCCGATGAGAGCGGGATGCTATTTTAAGAAACAGAAGCTTTGTTCAAGAGTTTCATTTATCATACAGCTGTCAAACTAAGATAGTTTAAAACTAAGTCATGTCTAGCCACAGTACCATTGACATCCTTTATGAAGACAAAGGCACAGAATTAATAATGACAGTACAATAGATGTTTCAAAACACTCTCAAAAGATCATGTCTGTACAATTATTTAAATATACTAATATAAACTGTGTGAAGATCAGGGTTAACGCTGGTTTTATGAAAGTAAATTGAAGACTTTTTAAAACCTTTTTAAGATAAATTGAAGGTAACACAAGACGTCAATATGTTCTTTAAATGTACGTGTCTAGGGGCAGACAATGAGTTGTACTGACAACACTTCAAAGTTTTGAAAATACAACCTCCAACACATCTCTTCATTACTTTTTCATTAATTAAAAAAAACACCTTGAATAGCTCTCCTTACAAACACTAAAATATGGAAATAACTTTTACCAAGCCTTCTGGTCACACTGCAAAAAAGTGATGTTCTTCCTCAGTATCTTCATCTTGTTTTCCAGTAAAATATATATATTTTTATATTAAAAAAAATCATAAATCAAAATACATTTACTTGAGAAGAAAGATGACAGAAGATAAGAAGTCTTGTTCTGTGAAATTGATCAAAATGAAGTGAGTTTATGATTTTAAAAGAACAAATATCTTCCAAAGGGTTCAGAAAATCAACTTGATTCAAAATTAAAACAAGTTTTCATGCTCCACTGACACATTTTCTTAATTTTAACAAACTCACTTGATTTCTCAGAATATGCATCTCAAGGAAATATTTCTTGATTTAAGGATATTTACATATTTTTATGTGAAACCAAGACAAAATACTGAGGAATATATATATTTTATCAATGACTTTATGAATTTAGACTTTCTGTTTTAACTGAAGAACTTTTAAGGCATTAAATTCATGTCTTTGTGCTAAAAGTACAAAACTTTAATTCAACCAAACTGTGCCAGGTCTCATGGGATTTGCCAGGAGTATACCAAGAAAGATTTCAATGTGGAAATGAAATCTAGATTTTTAGCCACACAAAAATAGTCTGAGAGGAGGGAGCAGTCAAGAATAAATGCCCCTCTTATCAGTTTTAAACCAGATTGTGCACATAAGCGAAAAGTCCTTTTCAAGTTATCCAAATTTCCCAGACAAATATGAGAATCCAGCAATCAGTAACATGCTTCACAGATAATTGACCATGCAATGGACCGGTGTCCTAAGCATCACAATAACAAAACTTTAGATTTGAATCAAACAACAGTGAAGGAGATCAAATACAAAGCGGTCACTGGGGTGGTATTCTAAGATACAAAAGCTTTATCTTTACATCTTATCTACTCCTAAATGGTAGGCTACGTATCAGTACCTTTGGCAAGGGTACGGCACCAGTGACAGCTTTGTACCTTTTTTCTGAGCGTGTTCAGTTATATGCAACCATTATCAGTGAATCTGACACACAAGCACTTGCAACATGCTTTCATGCTCCTCCAGAGCTGAAACAGATTGATTTAATACTCATAAATGCCTTATTAAATACTCACTTGAATCTTCCCTGGCAGTGTTGACACTGGTCACCAACCCATCCACGATCACAGACACAAGATCCGTTCACACACCTGCCTGACAAACAGCTGTTCTCGCAGGGTTTAGATGGAGAGCCGTCCGAAATCAGCACCAGGGAGAACATCACACACAGCCATAAATATCTCTGCATGCCCTGCAGTCTCTGTCTGACCAGAAACAGTTCAGGTCTGAGCATCCTCTTCCCAGCATTCATGGTTTATGGATGCTGCTGATGTTGGTGATTTGGTATCAGTATCTTAGGGCCTTTCTTCCCTGCTTCCTGGAGTCCAGACTGTTTCAATTAAAACAGCAGGGGGATCCGTTCACTTACAGATCAAGGATATTCCTTAAATATCAGCAATAGTTTCCCAAAAATTAAGCAATCGTTTAACCTCCAGATCCGAGTGTGATATGATAAAATGAGCATAAACACAGACATATTAAATCATCTTTCACGCCTCATTGTTTCTGAACAAGAGCAGGAATTTCCTACGTTACCTCCTGCAGTTACAAGGCTGGAAAAAAATAATTCCCCATAACACTGAAAAAAATCGTTCCTCCCAGAGCATTACCATAACTCAAGTGATGAGATATTTCCAGCTTTAAAGCATCTTATTATTCAACGGTCTTATTCTGATCCCATCCGCAGCCATTTTAAAGCGTAAACATTCAGCTGGCTCTCCAAATACACTGCTGGTGTGATTTAAAGCCTTTAAACCTTGAGCTTTTCGTGGCTAGATGTTCATATGCCACGGGAAAAAACGCTAAACGGAGAAGGCTTCGGAGTAAAAAACAGCAGCAGTTAGTAACATGGTTGTTGTTTCTGCTGTTGTCCACTGCGCTGGGGGATTTGGAAAACCTGAGCAACTATCCGTTATCTGCATATTCTTTCGCTGTTTTTCAGGCTCAAGGTAAAAAACTCCTTAACGAATGCGTCGACCCTCGGTTTTGGTGTATATCTTCTTCGTCCCGGTGCGCTGAAACGCTCTCAGTGTGTGAATTTTGGCCCCCTAGACCACCGTTTAAGCTCCCATAGTATGAGAAGCTCGCGCTGGCTGCTCCTCAGGTTGGAGCAAACTCAACACAGAGCTGTCCGCGCCTGCGCAATGGGAAGAGGACATCTTTAAAGAGACAGAGACCAGCATGCGCGTTCCTGGAATATCCATTGCGGCACTTGAGAAGCTTTTTATACATTTTGTTATATTTTCAGGAAGTGTGTGAAAACCCAACTTCCTATCGCTGTTAGTTTTTAGAGCATATTTTTAATTTCCCAACTAGGGAATTGTGTTGGACGTTATAGTGTGGACATATTTAATAATTATGTGGCAGCCAAAGGGCTTTTCTAGAATTTAAGATTATATAAGATTATTCATTTTACCTACCATGTAACAATTTCAAAACACAGTCCAGCATGCTCCATACATTATATTGAGTGTAGTAATGTACATGTATATTCTAACTGACTTTCAAGGTTTAATGATCCAGATTCCCATCACACTTTCAAGCCTCCATCTCAAATATGAATTGTGTCCCTCTTCTAAGTGTAGAGGTGCATCTTAGTGAATAATACACTATGTGCTGCCAACTTAATTAAGACAAATGATGCCCTGCTGTTTGGGTTCTTTCATTAGTGTCAAACATTCATGCACCACAAATTCATTCTGTTAATATAATTAATATGAAGCAAATATAATTTGAGGTTGTTAAGATTTTTTAATGTTTCAAACAAGCCTCTCATGCTCACCAAGGCTACATTTGTTTGATCAAAATGCAGTAAAAATAGTGATATTGTGAAATATTATTATTATATAAAATAACTGTTTTCTATTTTAATATATTTAGAATTGTCATTTATTCCTGAGATTGCAAAGTTGAATTTTCAGCAGCCATTACTCTAGTTTTCAGTGTCACATTATCATTCAGAAATCATTCTAATATGCTGATTTGGTGCTCAGGTTATATGTCATATTATTATCACAGTTGAAAACAATTGCACTGCAGTTTACTTGGACAGATGCATAAAAAGTTCACAAGAACAGCATTTATTTTAAATGCAAATGTTATTACTGTCATATTTGACCAGTTTAATGCATCCTTACTGAATAACAATAACTAAGTGATAAAGTATATGTATTCAGTTTGATTTACCATTCAGAGAGCAAACGCTAGGGTGGGTCTCTTTAAGAACATTAGTATAACACATATTCACACAATAGTAAATCTGCCAGTTGTTTTACAGAATGTAATAAAAAACTCACTTCAGTTGGGAATTTGATATTCCACATGGACTATTACTGGATTTTGTGATGATTCTCACACCTCACAGACTTCCCTTTTTAGATCATTCCCATCACAACAGCGCAATTCAGTCAGGCAATGAAGATATTCATCACCGCATCATAGCGCTGACTTTAGAAACAGAATTGTTTGGTTAAAATACATGCGTCCATGCTAAAGAGCAAATTTAAAGTTAAAAGAATGACACTTATATCACAAACCTATTGTAAATTTAATTCACACATTATGTGCTCCGCATATTCAGTGCTGGCATTTACACAATATTCCAGTCAATGAACATTCCTGTCTCACTTAGAGCTACATTCTTTCCTGGCCCACTGGGGAACATGACACTTTCTCCTCAAACCTTCAGGAACGAAAGAATCAAAGCCTCAGGCAACTGCAACTCAGACTCACTGAGCACCACAGTAACTGCACAGTGATGCAACAGCAGTGACCTGCAGAATAAACATATATTGTTATGTATAAATCACAGGTGATTTACGATTCACTCCTCTGCACTTCAGGCATGCCATAAATCCTTCACGAAGCCAAAGCACCTATAGTGCCCCCAGATGGTAAACATTTAACAATATAGTATAGCTGTACAGTTAGAGCACTTGAAGTGGTGTTCATGACGTCTACTCTTGCTATATTGTAGTAAAAAATTATATTGTGAGCTGAAAGTAAAAAAGATATGATCAATTTATCCATGCCAGTGCCGATATCTGTACTGCCTCTTCTCTCTAGATAAAAGTAGCCAAGTAAGGAGATGGGGTTTATATTTCACATGATTTCTTTCTTTGCTCTTAATGCCATTAAAGCATGGGTGAACGCAGAGTCTGGGAGCAGAGGAGCTGAATGTGATCTTATCCCTGACTAAGAGGGATTAGTATCCGAGCACTTAAAAAGTGTCTAAAAACTAGATTCAGTTCAGTAAAAGACTGATTCAGTAAGAGAAAGAGAAATACTACTTTATATAAATCTCATTGTGTAATTGTGTTTTTCTGTGCCATCTGAAACCAGCTTTTAATTGCATATTTTTAATGTTTAGATTTGCTTTATCGTTTGAGACATTTGTTTAAACACCTTTTTCCCTTAAAATGAATAGAAATACATTCATATTTTAAAAACTGCACTACCATTCCAAATATCGGGGAATACTAATTAATATTTTTCTTCAGTAAGAACGCATTAAATTGATCAAAAGGTTTTTGCATTGTTATAAAAAGATTTTATTTTTAAAAAATGTCATTCCTTTAAACCTTCTATTTATCAAAGAAGGGGAAAAAAGAACAAAATGCATCACAAATCAGCATATTAGAATGATTTCTGAAGGATTCTTGAGACACTGAAGACTGGAGTAATGGCCGCAGAAAATTCAGCCTTGCCATCACAGGAATAATATTACAATGTATTTTTATACAAATAAATGTAGTCTTGTTAGGCATTAGGGAGACTTTTTTCAGAAACACAAAAAATCTAACCAAACCCCAAACTTTTGAACAATAGTGTAATTTATTGCTATTTAATACATTACTACAGCAATAATCCCTTGTCAGGTATTGCTTTTATTTTTAGTATTTAAGGTTTGTACCAAACATGAAAATAAAAAGTAAAGACTGGAACATTTACTGGATCTGGAGCATAGAAATTAAATGACATCGGTATTTATTAACAAACCAAAATAACTGTCTTTTCAAGCATATATTTCCTTTTTCATTAAGTGAATTCAGATGCATTAATAATCTATTATCAAATTTAAAAGCTTGTCAATGTGTAATAAAAAATACAAAGAAAAGAAAAGCCCACTATCTACAGCACTTTTGGGCTTACACAAATAATAAGTGCCAAGTTGTGTTTTGTCACCACAATAACAATGGAGTTTTAGCTTAACACAATCTATTTCAATCAAAATAATGATGTTTTATTTCTCTTGGCACCATAAGATCTGAGACAAGTGGTTATTAAATTGAAATAATAATTATAAAAAATGTCTTTGATAACTGAATTTGTTTTTGCACACTGTAGTAAATTCTATCAGCTTGAACATACTGATGCCACCAGTTTTATCCTCACATGGCCATGAAGATGGATACACATAGATGGTAATAGAGGCCAGATCAAATCAGAGTGGACTAGGCAATTTCCTACAGTTCTTTCAGTGAGAATATAATTTGTTCATCAGATGGGCCGTTTCATCACCTTTAATCGTTTGTATCTCCATCACCACCCTTAGATTCAGATGGGGTGGGCATATGCTTTGATTTTGCTTTCTTGACATTCTTATGTTGCCCTGATGGCTTTGGGCAAGGCTGCAGAGCCTGTGTGATGTCCGTCAAAGTCCAGCGATCCTCCTTCAATGCATGCTCTTCCAGTGTGAACTGACCCTGCTTGGTCCGAGTGAGTTCCTTGATGTGAGCACAGGAGCATAGAGCTGTGGGGGTACAGCAGGGAAAATCAGATTATGTCAAGTAAATTAAATGTTAATGTTTGGGAGTAATATTACAAGAAATAAATATCCCAAGAGTGCTACCTTTTGCAAGATCATCAACCAAGCTTCTGACATAAAACCCACCTCCACACTCAACATCTGTAAATGCATAAAGTAAATTGAAATTTAAAAAAAGATAAAGCTGTTCAGCATGATGCATAATGATTTTATAAACTATGTTTTTTTCTAAGCTAGTGCACCCAAAATGAAAATCTGTTGAATTTAATAACCCTCTGGCCAGCCAAGATGTAGAGTATGCATTACATCACTTGGCTCACCAAGGAATCATCTGCAGTGAATGGCCGCCGTCAGCTGATAAAAGCATCACAACAATCTAAAAATGATCGACACTCCAGTCCATCAATTAACATCTTATTACGTGAAAGGCGAAAACAGTCCAAAAGAGTTCTAAACAATATGTCAGTGGATTTTGAGGTAGGAAGACAACAAGGGATGGACTTTTTCTCCAGAGGAAACTTTATTATGGATTATAAACACATATTTTGACTAGGAGCAACAGTTTAAAGCTGAAACACCTTAATGCTGGACTTGTTTTTTTTACAAACATGCAGCTTTGCAACTTACTAGATGTTAACTAATGGACTGGAGTCTCTCATTCTGACGGCACCCATTCACTCCCAGAGGAACCATTGGTGAGCAAATGTTGCAATGCTAAATTTCTCCAAATCTGTTCTGATGAAGAAACAAACTCATCTACATCTTGAATTACCTGAGGGTGAGTACATTTTCAGCAAATTTTCATTTTTGGGTGAACTATTTCTTTAACTCTCTTAATGCAGTAGTTGTACAAGAAAACACAGTTACCATTTATTAATATTTATCATTTCTTACGTCTTTCCAAATATAGCATAAAAATGACAAACCTATGGTGAAATATGGTGGGCTGAAGTCTTGTAAAGAGAGACTGTACACTGTGACTGGACGTGCAGGTTTAGCCTCAACCTCTTGACCTTGCTTGAGCAGGACGGACATGCGCTTGCCATCCTTCTTCAGGGCTGAATATCTATAAACGCAAATATCAGAAAGTCTATGACATCAAGAATCCTAATTCATTTAGACGTCTATGAAGAATGTATTGAGTATCAAGCAGAACAAATTGACTTACAGAGGTGGAACCTGCATGATTTCACCCGTAAACTGCTTCAGCTTCTCCTCAAAAGCCTCTTTTGTGATGTGATCTGGGAAAAACAAGCATTAATCTTTATAGACTGGCTTCTGTGAGATATCTATTCCCCCCATCACAAGCGCAGCCACAAAACCATGAATCTATCTCACCATAACTCTTTTCTTCAATAACATTTCCTGTGACGTCAAGACTATCAGTTGCTTTGCCTAACTCTCCAATAGCTCTGTATTTCTATGAAAAAGACCACAGAATCAAACGTTACAGTCATAATTTGAGAATGACAAACAAGACACACAAACATGATGTGACCCAGAAAATACTTACCTTTGATCCTGCAAGCATTGTGGTGAGCATCTTTGTTCCTTCGCCAATTCCAACTACTGCAAAACATTAGGTCTTAAGTAATATTCTTTCATATTTTATATTATATCATATTCTTAATTCTACAGGCAAAACCATTATTTTTTCATGCCTTGTTTTGGAAGCAAAATCACATAATTTACATGTTTTCTTTCATACTTATTTGCATTCGTAGATTTCAATTACAAGATTATATATAAAAAGCTGTTTGCTCAAAATGAGTTTTTTTTTTTTTTTCTCAGTTCTGGACGTTTTTATAGAGAGGTCTGCTTGTACCATTTGCATGATTATAACATTTTATTATTTAAAACATGATGACATTTGTGTGATAGTGATAAAAAGAGACATAAAAACTCTAATGTATCTAACTCTTATCTAACTCCTAATTTTTGTTTGTATAATGTTTCACAGTAGAAGAAGATACTTGATTATATTTACCAAGTACACCAGAAGCATTGCTGTCCAGGGTGCCACCATGGCCAATTTTTAAAGGTTGCTTGTTCCTTTTGCGAGGATTGGGATTTGCAACACCTGCCTCTGTGTAAGGATAAACTCGTTACACAATAAAAAGTACTCTGATAATTATTTTTATGAGTGCTTATCTCAACCCCCAATGCAGAGGACTGACATCACTGCAAAGAATAAATCACAAGATAACAGAACAAAAATTAAAAACGCGCCTACCTTTTAAAAGCGCCTTCTTCAGAGTGTTTAACACATCTGCGGAGGTGGGACCCTGTTTCTTATAAATGGCAAATATGCCATTAAAAGACTGCAATTTAGATAGTGAACTGTTCTGAACTGCCATGCTTATTGCTATCGCGGCGCGAGATGATGACGCCATTGCCATGTAGGTAGGTACTTGTAGTTCTTTCAAGAGTGACAGATATCAGCACGTTTCTTTGAGTCAAATATGGGTTCTGATAAGCACTTTCAAAATGATGATGATCTCAGATAGGAATTATATCTCACTTAATCCACTGGCTACTGATTGCTGCTCAGCTCTCAAATGCAGGTCTAGGATCAGTTTCCAATAGCCGCCTGCAAAACTTAATTATAACTGAAATACGAAAGCTGACTCTAGATCAGCTGGGCCATGTTTATAAAATAATTTGCTGCTTCCTTATTATCTTAACATTTTCGTCCTTCGTATTTTACTAACTCGTATAAAAGCAAATCTACCAGCATAAAAGTTTATGTAGGCAATCATTAAATTAGTATTAAATACAAGGCGTCGAGTACAAGTTCACAGTAAAATATTAAACCACATGATGGCGACATATTACTGAAGAAGTATTAAGACATAGGATAGGCTAAACAAAAACAATGTGTCGGATGTTTGTTTGTGATATTTTTTCAAATCAATGTATTATAGAATTAAGACAAAGACTTTGAGATTAAGTATTAAGCTATGAATAAGTATTATTACTAAAGTAGCCTATTAGAATAAACAATTACACTGCTTTGCTTTTGTGTAGGCTATACTAACGGAGGGTATATATATATATATATATATATATATATATATATATATATATATATATATATATATATATATATATATATATATATATATTTATTTATTTATTTATATATATAATTATGTTTATTAATACATTTTTGGATGGGACATTTTAAATGGCTACATATTAACCAGTTGCAATCTTTTATAACTGTACAGATCACAGTGACTTGAATCTTCGAAAAGAAAGGGTCTGAAAGATAATATATAAAAACTTAAAATGCAACATCACAATCTGTCAAAAGTCAGAAAACCAGTAGTTACTATTAAAGCAGGAGTGGCTAGTCAAAGTAGCTATAACTGCTTCAGCGGTAACTGTAACCACTTACCGTAGCAGTGCAGGACACGCCCATTGTGTAAGGCTCTGGTTCCCGTTATTCTCTCTCGCTTTGTAGCGATCACTGATGCCGAGCGCCAGAACTGCTCCGCTGCTCATGGACACAGAGCTCGCACACTTTCTGCTTGTCTGAAGTAGGGGGACTGTATTTTACACATTGCCGACCACCACCATCATTTCAGGAGGAAAATACAGCTTATCATTCAGCATCATGTCAACAAGAGGTAACCAGTTTTTATGTAGTTTTTAAAAAGGCATTATTTGCGAGGACAAAATTTCCTATTCATTCGTACTCAAAAGAGGTCAGTCTATTTGGCACGTGTTTCATTCTGCTGAGAATGAAGCTACCTTTAAACTTGATGAGACTGTAATGTAGCTACACCTGTATTATTATTTTTTTATTTTTTTTTATTTTTTTTGCATAGGCTATATCAAATCTGACAACTACATGTGAGGTACACTAGTAATGCTACATGCAGCATCATAGTAATTAAAATATAAAAAATATTATTACAAACACTATTAAGCTATACAATAAAGATTAAGACCATGTGTTGATAAACATTACACTTGTCATCAAACTTTGATTCATATTCACATTAATATATTGCATCTGTCAGCATTCAACATATAATGTTTGGTAATTATATATTATGATTATTACCCCCCTTTGTCCTAAACTACATCTGATTAAAAGGAAAATATGGACAGTTTGCTGTTTTCTGTTTCTGAAGTGTATTAAAATGGAATTTTAATTTGTTTGTTTGGGAGACAGTTTTGGTGAAAGGTGTCCCTTTGTCTGGATAATTTTTGCTGTTGACGTTGCATAATATCTCACTATTTCTTCAGGTAATCCTGACAAGGTCTGTTTCAAATTGAAAAAGCAATGTGGTATTTATTGTATATTCTTTATGGACTTAAAAATGACTTGAAGACAACTGAAGGGTTAAATAAAGCAATTACCTTCTTTTCTGAGTTCAAGAAAGGACACAGAAGAAACAAAGCCTATTAGACTGGTGTATTATTTGCATTTTGTCATCTTGCTGTTGGAGGCTCTTCCTTTCATATTATCATCATGCGAGATGATGCTAGTATGTATACGCCCACGGAATGTTTCTTCTTATTATTCTTGCTTTGACAGTTCGAATGGTTTCTGGACTTCAATTACAGACTCACCGCAACCACTGCAGATGATTTGTTTTGCTGAGTCTATTTAAAGAATCGGGCTACTGCTACCATGAGCCAAAGTCATAAGCCTCGACTGTGCTTACACCATGTGTTCAAAAACTTGTGGATCTAAGAAAATGTTCTTGAAAAGTGTAGCTTTTGTGATTTAAATAGGACTTCAGTCAGAGTCTGAGGCTTGCTTTTCTATCTCTGCTAGAGAGGTTTGAGTGGATGAATGCCAGTATTACTGGCTAGTCAGAGTTTATAGGTTTTTTTTTTTAATATAATTATATAGTTGTTCTCAAGAATGGTGATTTTCCTCAAATGGTGCAGTCTTCTTTTTGAATTAAATCTAAATGTAAAAAACTGCAACTTAAACTGAAGTAGATGTAGAATAATTCTGTTTATAGGTTTGGAGGGTTTTGGTCATAACATTTCTGTATCTGACATTTTGGCTTGAAGTGTGTTTAACCTTTGAGCTTGATTTCAGATGGTTATATTTTGGTAAAGTCCCAAATGCAGTGCAGTCTAGTACTTTCAAGTGCAAGTCCATGTTTTTCTTGCCATGTCCCTATACGACCCCTATAGCCTGGAGTAATAGAGTTCACTTTAAACTTTTAAGATCAGCAAGCCTTTTCCCAGGTGTCCAGTCAATTTATTTTAATCATTGAGGTCACTGGAGTGCAATTACAACACCAGACATCTGTAAAACTATGGAATTAGTTTGACAAAGTCAAAGAATATATCAAAAACATCTAAGTAGGGGTAAATGGGGCAATCTGTCACACAGTGAGGTTATCAAAAAGGCTATTTCTCAGTAAATATAAGGTTCTGTGATGAAACAATTCATGAAACAGCATGCACAAGCAGAAAAAAAATGCCTTTAATAAGCTATTTAATGGAAGGTTCTATTGTGCCGGCTCACAACATATATACTGTGACAACATGCTCTGCTATTGGGGCAAGTTGTCACAAAAGGTTAATGTGTGTTAAATTTACTGTATTTTTAATGGTGGAAATATTGCATTACTTTTTCAGCCAAGACTTTAAAAATATAATAAACCTTGAGAAATATTCACAGAAGTACAAAGTGTGACAATTAGCTCCATTCTCCACTATTCAAAAGAACAAACGATTAAACATTAACTGGCACATCTTCTTGATGTGATTCTGAGTATCCTCCCCATTGTTTACTTATCTATTCAAGGTGCATTCCCTCTTTCTCTCTGTATCTCCATTTCTCCGACTCTAGATCATTGTCGGCCCCTAGGGAAGCCCAGTTAAAGCTGTCAGCTGAAGTCAGTGTGAGAATCTGAAAAGTAAACCGTGTCTAACAACATCTAGCTTTTATTTGGGCTTTAAAGTTTTCTTTCCCAACAGCCTTCACATATATTCCCCAAAAAAGATAACTTCATGACAGCTCTATCACTTTCATCTTCAGAAATTGGCAGTTTTTGAGATGGAAAAACAAACTGGTGATGGTTCAGTGTGTTTCTTAAAGGTATAGGTCATCCAAAAATTCTAATTCTGTCATCATTTATTCACCCTCACTATTCCTTTAATATGTTAAAAATGCAAGAAAATAATAATAAATTCTGATACTAAATTATAACTTCTTGTGAGATATTTCAAGACTGATTAGACTGAGGATTATAAATGAAGTGTGCTCTACTTATCGCTGTCCCAATTCATGTCATCCAAGCCCTGTAAGATATGTCTCTTATCAATGCTTTAAGTGGCTGTCAAATTCTGAGTCTTGCTTCTTGATGGGGTGAGCAGCAGGATGGAGGCCAGATTGCTTGGAGATTTGCTGCAATAGAACCCACTCTGTTTGACATGACTTTGCTTCAGAGACACGGAAACACAATCACTTTACTTCAGCAGAATGACACATCATAATTGCTGCTGTCCTGCTCACTGCTAGGCTTTCTTTGTGTCCTGCTCAGTCACTCAGGTTTAGTCAGAGTTGCATTTGCTGAATAAATAGTATGAATCATTCCAGCACACAGCTTCAACAAATTAGATCTTAGAATATACTGAATTTGTGATATGAGGTAATGGCACTGTTCTATGAAGCTCTTATGTAAAAGGTCTATTAAGAAGCAGCTGAGTAAATGATTCAATGAGTCACTTGATTCACTCATTTGTCACCACCTACTGGCGTAATGATGTAACCTGCAGAAAGTATCTCACTAATGGCACAGACTCACATTCTGTCTAAAACGTGCAAAACAGGCCAAAAGTAAGTTTAAAAATTGTTTTTTAAGAAGCCTTAATTTTAGGTGTAGTTTTCGAACTGTGCAAGATGTTGACCTTTACCCTGTTAGCTCTGTTTCTTTGTGTGGACTTGGTGGTGCTCTGCATTACAGACCTGCCCCCGTTAAGATGACAAGGGGAAGTGGAGCATGCTTGCTGATTGCTGGGGTTTCAGCTTCATGAAAGCCACAGGGCTTTAGTTGTTGTTCCAGGCTTAATTAAGCTTGATCCCACCAGGAAGCTGCCCCTCTGCCTCTCTCTGTTCCCAAACTGCCCTCAGTCGGCCGAGCCCGGACCCACTACATTCCTATAACTAGGATGTCACCTCTCTTTGGATGAGCTGGTCAAGTGGAGTGGGGGAAGGGATGATGGAGGAAGCAGTAGCAGGAATTGAACTCGCAGTCCTGGGTTATGTCCCCAATTTAAACTCTTTGAATCTATGTATGACTTGTACTTTAGCACTCTGCATTTCTTCCTGTTTATTTCTATGTACCCTATTCTACTTCTGAGGTGCATTTTTTTTTCCGAACTTTCATGGAGATCCTGTATGACGCCACATCAGTGAATCGGCTCCCCCTGAAACAATGGCAGGAGCTGGGCAGGAGCCAGAGTAATGAGGGTTAGAAACATTTCCATGTGTTCTGACCATTGGGTTTTGTTTTAGACATGTTTTACACTGCCTTGTGCTTATAAGATAGTCTCAGTTTGAATTAGTCCAGGCCTCATTTAGCAGTGAAGACAGACATCTCAATGTACTCTACCCAAAAAAACACCAGCAGTTTTATAAATAATTGTATGAGGAAAGAGCACAAAATATTAAATGCTTAATATTAAATTAAATTTAACAGGTCATACTGTTGCATATTTTCCATTCCGTTTCATTAAGATACATACAAATGATACATGCAGTGGATCCAACCACTGAGACACCTGAAATGCTTTAACATACTTTACAGTAACATTTAACACATTTAATACAAAAAATACAGATTACATTACAAATTGTTATGCAAAATAAGCCTTATTTTAGTATGACCCAGTGAGCATCTTGCTCTTGCTCTTCAGTGAAAATGAGAACATCTGATTCATCATTTTGGCCCCTACTATGTATGTACAGTGTAAAGACACACACACACACATATACTGTACATATATATATATATTTATATATAACTTGCAGGTGTGTGAGCACCAGATGGAGTCCATCATTCTGATTCCAGCTGACCACACACTCCTGAGCTTTGTATTCCCTGTGGGCTGCTGATTCTGTGCTTCTGCGCTAAAAAAAATCGCCATCCTGATGAATGCTTCATCTACGCTCAGCTCCAGAGCCACCCGAGAGCCTACAGAATAAATGCTCAGCTTCAACTGGGAATTTATCTTACTGTGCATTTGCTAAAATGTTTTAGGCCACATTCTCCTGATGCCTGGTTTATGTCAAAGCCAGTTTCCTTTCCTTAGTTTATTTCACTTTGTGGTCAGAAGTCTAGTTACAGACCAGTGGGGGAAAGGGCTGCAGATATTACTGGTTACCAGCTGACTTTTGTCCTAATTATTTCCTGTGTTGTTGTAGAAGATGTGGCTAAAAGTAAAGATTGCTCTCAAAACAAAGGATCATTATGCTCTGCAATGTAGTGAAAAAATAATCACAAAATCCAAAGTACATTTGATCCCTTGTCTTCTTGCCTCTTATAGTGACCTTGTAAAAATACTGAAGAAACTGAAATTTATTTATTGAGGTTTCAGGGTTAGGTTTATGGGCAGGAATATAGTTAGGTAATTGAAAGTGTTATTAGCTCAGTATTAAGGACAAAAGAACTCAAGGGAAAGTCAATGTGAGTGTTCGAATCGTCCCCTTTGGCCACAGTTTAAATTGTGCAATCATACAATTTACTGCATTTTCAGACCATCTGTTTTTACATACTTTATTACATCAGAAATCAGATCTCTCTTCTTTACCCTCTTTTCTCATAGGAGATTTTTTTTTTTTTAATTTTCAGGAGAAAACAAACTGGCCCTTCGCTAAGGTATACAACCCTTACTGTTGCTAACTAAGACAAGTTTTAGATTTTAACTAGAGATTTGGGTGAACAGAGTGGGTTATTTTTCTGCAAAATAAGTCATAAATACTTTGTATATTATTCTTACAGGGGTTGCAAATTTTGACATTACAAAGCATTTTATCTGAGGTTTTTCTTTCATTTTAAAAGAAATGGCTAAATTATGCAGTAACATGATTAAAAACAGAGCCTGTAAACCCTAATCAAGGCAAACACTACTCAGAGCCAACTGAAAAGAGAAATTACTACAGTAATTTGAAAGAAATAATAACTGATATTTAAACAATAGTCCATAAAAAATGTCTACAAGACAATTGTGACATTCATTGTTTATTGTGGTGAATGCAATAATAACTGATAACTTGAGCAATATTTTCCACATTTTGCAAGTGTGCAATCATAACAGTTATGCTTTCCTTCAAAAAAATTGATTTGTCTAAATGAGACCGCTATCAAATATACTCTGACTTAATGTTGTTTCAGTACATCCCAGTAATAATTATGTAGTCCTAATTGACCTACTTATGAATACTGATGCATGGACATCCATTTATCATAAACTGAAAACAGAATCCGATTAGAATGGAAGGATCTGGCCAACTTTGAGCAATATTGTGGGAGCAATATTTGCAGTTTTCCTGGCAGTGGGTTTGTGGGTCTTCTACAAGGTCACAGCGGTATAAGGGCTTAATTGCTGCATTCAAGAAGACCACCTGCAGTAGAGCAGAAGCAATCACATTAATTACATCTTAGCAGGGCACAGTTGCATTAATAATAGCTCTCCAGACCATGGCTCAGGAGCAGCAGATGTAGTATCAGACATTACCGAAGGAGTAGCATCCGTTTGGTTCCCCAGGCCAGTGCCCTGTGTGTTTTTAACACTTTGTTGGGCTCTCATGTTTACCCAGCTTTCTGTCAACCCACGGGATATAGAAACTGACCTTTTGATACCACAACTGATGCTTAGGGGAATCTCTCAAAGTCAAATTTAAGATATGTGGAGCATTTGTCAAGGCATTTTAGCTTGCTTGCAGTATCTGAATGTGTTATTTTAAAGCCCCCTCCAGCTCAGAGAATGATCAGGCCTGCCTGAATGATGCACACTGACATGACTCTGTCAGGGCTTTTGTAAAAGGGTTATATTTGAATGTTAAGGTTTTTTTTTATCATATTTTAGTTGACCATTTTCTCTCTCTTTTTCATCCTTCATCCACATGATTTTTATTTATTTTATTTATATTTTTAATGAAGAAACCATAAACAATATAGCTATTTAAACTGGCCTGGGAAGTTAACATGAACTTTATTTATTTTTTATATGATTTTCAAATGCATTCAATTTCATTGAAGAAAACATAGAATATATAGTTTAATGCACCCTTGCTTTAAGAAAAAATATTATTAATATATATTTTTTTATCTTTCTTATTCCAAACATTTGAATGGCAGTGTATCATTGTTTCCACCAAAATATTAAGTAGCACAACCGTTTTCAACATTGATAATAATAAGAATTATAATACAATTATTCTTGAGCAGCAAATCAGCATATTAGAATGATTTCTGAAAAATCATGTGACTGTAATGGCTTCTTAAAATTCTGCTTGGCCATCACAAGCATAAATTATGTTTTAAAATATATTCAAATAGAAACAGTTATTTTACATTGCTAAAATATTTCAGAATATTTCATAAATAATACTTCACACACGCCAGTGTGTATGTGTGTATATGTATTTATATATATATACATACATTTACACATACATATAGATGCTTTTTAGTTACAGTATGCTTACATTAGTGAAAGGGAGCATGATGCCAAATGAATAGTGCTGTGCATATGACAAGGCCGTCGCCAATGGCTACCTGACATCACTGCAGAGCTGCTGCTAACATACAATCTCTTTGTGTGATTAGACCCTGAGAGAGCTTTCTTTCCCTGTCACACTCTTCTTACAGTATATCCAGTCACTGCACATCATATTTTGCGGTCACTTATTTTATAAAAACTGCTTCTTGCAGCGACATACTAAATGGTGCATCAGCAAATAGATTTTTGAGTTATGAACCCATTCAGAGCTTTTAATGCTCCAGTGTTAAGACGTATTTCAGACACAATTAGATGCTTTTATACAGTGTCCTCCTAACCGGGCACGAAGCAATAAAATAAAAAGCTATTTTTCCATAAATTTTGTCCTAACCAGTTGCAAATAGCACTTTTTAAGTGCTATTTAAAATTAAAATAAAGAAATCAATTATCAATGTATTTGTTCAAAAATAAAAATGTATTTGAATAAATCACTTTTCAAAGTGACAAAGAAATAGACGTATTTAAGACTCAAGTTTTAAATTTAGTTAAATGTAACGATAAGTAATAAATATTTTTTTTAACTCAGTTGGCATTTGCCAAAAGATTTAAGAAAAGCAGTTTGCAAATTAATTAAAAAATTAATGCTTTAAAATGCTTGTCTTGTTTATTATCAATTTAATAAATTTGAATTAAATTAAACAAGTTTAAATATGTATATTTACTCATTTCATTGTATTTTTAAGTGATTTATCAATTTACAACATTATTTTTAATTAATATTAATTGGATAATTGGAAAGACCCTCCATGAGTGACAGACTATCCCTGTGTTGTTCTGGGGAGCCTCGCATACAGTACAATCTCACTAGTAGTTCATAATCCTCCTCCACATACTGTAACATTTATCAGCAAATATGTTCAGACTGGCTGTGTTATGCAGCCTTTTCACATGCAGTGCTTGTTGCTTGTGGTCTCACACCTGGTTAGGACACAGGGTTAGATTTATTTTTGTCTTGCTTGCTTTCACTTTGTTCTCAGTCTCCAGAGATTTTGGTGCTATTTGCTCTGGTGCTTTTGAGTCTGTAATGGGACTCTCTTAAGGGCTGGGAGGGCTCTTAAGGTTTGATTCTGATGTTTGATAAAGGTTTGAAGGTCGTCCAAACAAATAAACACCCCCACGATGTTTCTGAGCACCATCTGAAACCGTGGGCTGGTCTGTTTGCACAGTAGACTATAATCGCCGGGAATATAACTCAAACCAGCCTCACATAAAATACAGAGGGGAAAAAAAAATAGAAAAAAAATAAAACCTCTGGAAAGGATTACGACATTGTGAAAGAATTTCCCCAACATTTCCTCTTCAAGTGAATCCAATGAGCACTGACGGAGCAGTTGCTGAAGACTAAAAGCAGGAGGTTTTGTTGTTACAATATTCTCTCAAGTGTAACCATTTAGCAGAAGGTGGATAAGACTCTCTTTTTCTTCCTCTTTCTCACAGTCTCTCTCTGTGGGTGTTCATCAGAGTGTGTGTTTTTACATTCTGAACCCTGGAACAGATGTGACACATGCCTACTTTGCGGTGTTACAGGGCAATTGACGATGAGTTTAATCAGTATCAGAGTCTTGATAGCCAATGGGTGGAGCCACACATAACACTTTAACTTTATTGCTCCTGGAGAGCATGCATCTGTTTGCAAACCTGTGTTTGAGAAACAAAGCAGGGATGCGGTCGTTTAAAAGTGTGAAGAAACACGTCCAGCTCCATGTCATAAAATATCAAAAGCATCTTGTTCTAGATTTCTCAACAAAGATGAACATATCTCTTACATTTTTGCACTCATGGTTGTAATAGCTAATGCAATTCTTTTGGAGTGAAATACCTTCAGGGATGTTGAATTAGGGTCACACAGCACAGCCAGAAAAAACAGAGACAGAGACACTCCAAGGATTTTGAGTTTTCAACTTTATTTGTTATATCTGAGACACAAACCAGAGTGGTATTTGAATATTTTTCTACTCTGGATCACTTAAGTTGTCAAATTACAATAAGACACGCTGTTTATTACTGGCATCTAAATGTTAAGTTTATGACAACATTGGGTTTACAGTATGAAAACTGCACTGGCAGCACATGCATGTCATTTTCATGGTGTGCATGCTTATACTTCAAACTCTGAAGTGGATCTTGAGCTGGTAATTGCCATGGTGTGCAGTGGACTGTGTTTGATTGGATTAGATTTGCTGTATTTTTGGCCCTGGGTTTCATGTGTAACATGTTTTCAGTTGTGCAGCTAGGGGGAGCAAAACGTAACTAAAATTTCACTGACTATTACTTTATATACATTTTCAGTGTTGACCTGAGGCTTCAGCCATTTTTACACCAAGGACCCCTTGGTGGTTATGGAAATGGAGCAGTTATTCAAAACTGTCGTGTTCCACAAAACTGAGCCCACAATAACTTGCATATAGTAAGGACTAAGGTCAGATGGGGTAAAATGCCCACTTTATTTTTTTCTCTTGACCACACAAAATATCATCTCAACACATTTAATAAATGGCTATATTCTTCTTAATTTTGTAATTTCATCTGAATATCAGTCAGAACAGTTTTGAGATAAATTGTATTCATTTTGTGCCTCTTAAAAATAGTGATCGGTGACATTTTTTAAATGTACATATTAACACAAAAGAAGGTTTTTGGAAGAACCAAGGCAATGTATCTACATTTAAAATTAATTATACTTTACATTATTGCCCCAGGTAGGGATCTATTTTACCCCAATACACTAAATTACTGTACTGGTAAATTAACAAGTAAATTAGTAAATGTTTATATTTAATAGCTATTATTTATAACACATTGGCTAATGCATCATCAAATCTAAATCTATATATGTTACAGTTAAGAGTGTCATCCTCCCCTATCTTCCCCTACCATATTAATATTTGTACATACTTTGTGATGTTTACATTGTACAGCCATTAAAATAGTCATAGTGCTACACTTGTCCATCTGATGATTTTGATGATTATACTTCAGACTCAAAATGGGAGAGATTGAAATCTTGATGCATTGTAAATGGATGTTATAAAATGTCAGGGTTCCTCATCATGATGCTCTTTACATTTCCTACATTCATCTATGAAGTGATTCACTCTTGCCATGAGAAATTCTATCCGCCACATAGAGAAATGTTATGCAATGAGACGTGGGCCCGAATGGCGATGAAAGGGAGTATTGTTTGATGTTTTGGAGGAAGGTTATTAAACCATGCATGGTTGGTTTAATAACGTTCCTCCAAAAAGAGCCGGAGCAGATCCAGTATTATGTCCCATCATGAGCTTTGCCAGTCCATGGATAACACATCCTTTCCGCAACAGCTCGATTGGTCAAGTTTAAGAATGGCAAGATGGATGGAAGTCCTGGTAGCAATATTAAGGAATTTCAGCTTCTAAGTATGTGGACAAGCCCCTGAGCACTTCTCTGGTCAGATTGTGTTGACCTTGCCTGGATCATAACATATGTGTAATAGGCCATGGGGGGACAAAGGAGAAAATGTTACATCACACATCATATACGTTTTCAGCAGTGGCTTCATATACCGTCAGAGAATCCAGAATACTTTTACCTACTGTTCCAATACTTTTACCTACTGTTCCAACCTAACTGTTGTCAGTATGCTTGATGATTACCTTGCTGCTTTATTCTTGTCTAACCCACCTCATGTTGCTGCTTCTCAGGGTCATTTGAATGTATTGGACAGTAGATGGTGCTCTTTGGCCCTGGTTAACTAAATCTGTCTCTGTAAGAGAGCTGTTATTAATATATCTACATTAAAATGTAAAATTAGTCTTAGTTAGGGCACAGTTGGTAGTGTTTCAGGTTTAGTGGAATTTAGGTTTAAATACTGATGTATGTCAAGAAGATCCCATTGCCTTTTTTCTTCCTCTGTCTACCTGGATGCTCTCTACTGTCCCCTGGGGCTCTAAAATGGAACTGTTGCAGTAAATATTTACAAAAAACAAAACAACAACAACAACAAAAAACATATCATTTACATATTATTATGTATAATTAAAATATATAAAAAAACTTTTTGATATATTATAATATGCATATGCTGTAATTTCTTTTTAATAAATGTTATTAATCAAAGTTGTTACAGAATATATATATATATATATATATATATATATATATATACACACACACACACACACACACACACACACACACACACACACACACACACACACGTGTACATACATACATACATATACATTTACATTGGGGTCTACAGGATGACTGACTTGTTAAAGGCACCTGTGCTGTAGATTGCAAGCAAAACTCTATTAAAATACCTAAGAATAAAGGAAAAACAAGATGTGAATAAATACAGTTTAGCATTCATTTCTTCACCTCTCACCCACATTTGTCTCATCACTGTGTATTGGTTTAACCTTCATGTTGGGGACTGTGAAGGGTGTGACAGAGGTAATGGATACTCTGTGGTGTTGTTCAGCACAGCCACAGAGTGAATGACAACACTGAAATGTCAGCAGGACTTAATCTGCCTCTCTGCTCTGTCATGTGAGGCATTTCCAGCATTTGAATGCTTGTAACATGAAGGGATTCATATACTCAAATGATGGAAATTTAATTTAGCTTGAATAGTGCACTGCTAATATTTTGGGTTCTACTTTTTTTAATGGGCTTCACAACAGATTTTAGTTAAGTTAAGTGCTTTAAATTGTTTTGTCTATCAAGCTGAGACAGCGTAGATAGGTGTAGAGTCTAGACATTTCTACATTTGCCCCTGAACTTTCTGTGAGATACAGTAGGCCTAATCATCGCTGCTAGTCTTGCAGAAATTACACATTGCACTTTTAAAGTGCCTCAACAGACACTTTGCAGATTGTTTCTGTGCTCATGCATCTATGTAGTGTGCTCTAGCACAGCTGACAAATGCTTTTTGGCCCACAGTAGGTAGACTCTAGTCATCTCCCTGAGGCTAAAGTGGTGATTATGCATACACGACTCTCCCATAAGCCCATCTGGAAGGAGACATAGTTGGCCTGTCATTAACAGTGATTATATATTACATTGTCTCCTTGCTCACATAACCTCCACCTGGATCATACAAGGCTTGTGAGCTGTATGCATCTGTAATGTCATAGTCATTATCTTAATGCACAAGGACACAGACAGGTGAGGAGATTTCGATGAAAAGCTCTAAGTGAAAAGTGAGCTGTCACAGAAATAAGAATGAAGTGACGCATCACATGAAGACGCTCAGGATGTCTTGTTGTAATTCCTCAGTGTCTTCGACTAGCATCTGAGTAATGTTACATTTAATCCAGAGTGCTGATTTATGTAACTGCTGTGAAATCATCCTAGTGTGTGAATCAGATATCTAGTTCAGTCATGAAACTCTAGATGGTGCAGGCTGATAGGTTCTTTACATGCAATCTGCTAGCAATCACATCATTTATACATGGCATAAGCTGATTGGCCTCTGCTGGATGTGCATTGTACACTGGTCCTGCAGTGTGCCATCAGAGTTCTTCTTAAACCCTCCTCCTCCCCCAGCTCCACCTGTCTAGATCTGCTACCGGATTTACGTATGGCTATTTATGCAGCAGTAGCATCTTACATGCAGCAGCAGCATGCATACCAGATCTAGTTTGTCTAGACCAAATATATTAACATTATCATATCCGTTAGCATGTTAAAACTATTCTGTGAGTTGTCATGATTGAAAGGAGTCAGTTTTTTCAAGTGAGTAAAATCTGTTGTAATCTTTCTTACGCAACTGAAATGGTCATTTTCCAATGTTAAGAACTTTTAAAGTATTCTAAAGAATTGTAAAATTCTAAACCACTTAACTACAAAATAATAAATAAATGCATATTTTTTCATCATTTACTCACCCCATTGGCATTCTAAAACCTGCACTAATAAATTTTTTCTCTGGAAAAACAAAAGAAGATATGAAAAAAATATAGCTACATGTTAATGGGAAAAAATGAGATGGGATTGAAAATGATACTTCAGTGCTTTTGTGAGTGTATGCAATATTTTGTTGTTGTTGTTTTATAAATTTACAAGTGAATGCAAAAGTTTTGCTCCATATTTCATCACCATGTCTCATTAGGGGCTCTGTAAAAGTCATTGGGGTCCAGTGATGTTTTGGACCACATTGCCTTTCATTGTATGAACAAAAAAAAAGGTTCTTCCAAAAACCTTATTTTTTGTTAAGAAAGTTTGGAACAACTTGAGGATGAGTAAATTATGACAGAATTTTCATTGGTGTGAATTGTACCTCCATGTGGTGTATCAGCTTTCTTTTCTGTGTTGATGTATATTCTATTAAAAAAGGATGTTTGAGTCCTGAATGTTGAATGGCATGAGTTTTTGCAGCATCTAAGACAAAATATGTGTGAAAGAATGCATAACCTATTTTAATTCAGGAATAGTGCACTGTAACATTACTTATGAACAGTTTGAGTAACTGTTCGTGTGAATATGAATGACTCTTAATATGAATGACTCAGTCAGTGGCAGTGCATTGCTCTTTTATTGATGTGCTGACATTAATGTGTGTCTATGAATGGTACTTTTAATATATTTAATAATATACTCTGAAGACTGAATATAAATGTGTATATCTGCTAAAATTAGGGTTGTACTTACATATAAATGACTCCAAAGCTAACAGACACTAAGACACCCCTGTTATTCTCATTCTGTTCTTATTTCTTCAAAATATCACCTTTTATATTCCTAAGAAGAAAAAATGAGAATAAAAAAAAGAATGATTTTTTTTTTGAGTGAACTGTCCCTTTAGTGTGTATATTACTCTTATGCCAAGTGTGTGTAACTGTGTTTTAAGTGTTTCATTGCTGTGTTGTGCATGTTTGAGAAAGAAATAGGAGTCATAAACATAGTGTATTGAACAAACAAGTATCGCACACTTTCTGCTTATGTGATCATTTGAATAAATGGTCGTTGTAACGACCTCAATGAAAATTGGCATTTTAATATAACAGCTACAGTATCATATCTCTGACAGTAACCGAGGAGATACCACTTTATGGCTTTTCAAATAATTGGCGTAAACATAAATGTGTACGTAAATGGTATCAGTGTCTCAGTACGTATGAGACACGGAAGCAGGGTTTATGATTCTAAAACTACCACAGACAAGGTTCCCTTCAGTAGCTTTGATGACAAGCCGGTTTAAATGCGGATGCTTGTTCAGCGTGGGTTTACAAGCGCAGATGGAAGCGCTTTTGGTTAGAGAGAGGATCTTTATTTTAATTAGAAATGTCAATTTAATCAAGCCCATGCATTATTGTATGTGCTTTATTTTCTAGTATGTCCAGTATAAGGATGTTGTATTATGTAAAAGACTCAGTGAAAGCAAGTCACATGATTTGATTTTAATACGATTTAACCTGCAATATACGGATGCAATACCATTCAATGTAAAACTTTATAATCTTCTAGAAGATGGATTCAATCACAGAGCATTAGGCCGGGATGCATCTGTTTTTAATATTGCAACTTTTATCCGCATTGTGTCTGATCATAAAGTCATGACTTGGACTGTGCCATGCAGGTGCTCTTTTTCCATTCCACTGAAGATAATCACTAAAAATACATTGGCTGTAATCTGCTTAAGTAAACCGGGAAGGAGCTCACAGGAGGGGCTCAGTGGTGCTTCACCAACAACACAAATAAACCCCTGTGATCTGGACATTTAATCTTGTACTTGGGGTTCAGCAGTAACTCACTATTGTGTTACCGGGCGAGTTTTCTGTATATCTTATATGGTATCTCCTCAAGTTTCATTCTGCTGAGTGCCGCATTGGATAGAGGGTCTTGCCATGCCCAACTTACCCAATCTTAACAGCTTTGGCAAACTGTGCGGCTCCGGCCGCAGTGACGAATCTGTGGTGCTGGACCGGGTAAAACGCAAGAACTCTGTTCGGAGAATGTCCATTATCGAAGATGGGAACGTGGCTGAGGTGCTCTACCTCATTCCCAAACAGTCCATGATGGAGCAGCTGCCCTTCCTTAACCCCAATGAGTATATTATCCTGGAGAAAATGGCACCTCCTGACATGGGATCCGGTAAGGGAGGACAGAGAGTAGGAGAGATGCTAGACTCTTGCTAGACACTTGTTTGCTATCATATAATATTTCTATTATGCGATTGTCTGTGATATTGTACAGCTGTGTAGAAATATAGTTTTTTTGTCAAACAAGTTTTTATTCAGTCATCGAATAGCCTTGAAATAATAACAAATGTCAGGATTAATTTTCTTATATGCACAAAATATAAATATAAATATGGAAAGTAAAATAAAATTAAAATAATTTAAGTAGTCATTTAAGACACTGCAGAAAAGTTTTTAAAGCTTTTTTTTAATCCCCACTGTTTTTAAATATATATATATATTTAAAGTGAAAATTAAGTGAAATTAGTTAAAATACTTCTGTAATTTCCAAAATGAGCCTTTGTATTATAATTTTATTCAAGGAGTATTTTAGATTATAGCATAGCAGCAGTTCCAAGTCATAGTGACACACGTGATATCTGTACAGGGGCAGAACTTTTTCTGAAAAGAAGATAGCCAAAAATGTAACGTATTACAAAATAATTGAGGAGATAAACAAAGATGCTGGCATTTGTGTTTATAAGGCAGTGGGATGTGAGGCTAATCTAAAGTCTGAGCTGACTCACAGCACTATCCCGCTGGCAAGATTAAGGCTGAAATAGTGGACACATTCCTGATAAATCCTTCCATTAGTCCGCTGTGGTCACTTATTTATTTATTTTTTTACAATCACTCATCCTTACCCTGTAAAATACCATTTACTGGTATTGTAAATGTTTTATAATGTAGTTTTCAGTGTGTTTGTCATTGCATCCTGGAGTAACAAACAGAAATATTTATTCATACTGTCTTTGGACATAACTTGTGTCTTAGCACACATATTTTTTTTTGTGCGCGTTTATATCTGGAACACATAATTTAACCTGCAATACCTTTGTTAGAGCCATGTTTTCTCAACAGTTTTTTCTACAATGTATATAAATCTGTTCTTGATAGTATGTGAGCAGACACACACCCGGGGCAGTTGGGGGTTCAGTGTCTTGCTCAAGGGCCTCACCTTAGTCATGGTATTATTGAGGGTGGAAGAGAGCACTGTAGATTCACTCCTCCCACCTACAATCCCTGCCGGTACTGAGACTCTAACCCACAACCTTTAAGCTATAAGTCCAACTCTCTAACCATTAGGCCACGATTGCCTAAGGAACTAGTAGGAAACCAGTCCATACAGTAATTATAGCTCCAGTGAACCAGTCAATCATTTACGACCAAGGCAAGTGTGGATCCCCATCGTGTAGCCCTCCAGGAAGGGGAAGTCAGAGATACCCTGAAGCCAAAGATATCATACTGTTATTCCGCTGTTCCACATGTGCTGCTTTTCCATAACAGTACTGTACTCTAGAAATTGTAAGGGTTTGGGGTTTTTGGACAAAATGGGTCAGAAAAATCACTTTTTTGCCCAGTAAGGGCACTGAAACACCCTAGCAACCATCCAGAACATGTTAGCCACCACAGTAACACTAAAACCCCTCAGAACATCATAGCTATATGGTTCAAAAACTGTTACTCACTTCTATTCGCTGTCTTGTGTTTTAGAATGTCAGAGATATAAGAAATGAATTCTGAAAAAAGCATTAAAGCATTCTCAAAATATTAGTAGTAGCATTTTGTGGTTACATATACTGTAAATAGAGAATAATTACAATGGTCTAGCAATATTTTTGTCACTTTGGCTCAGAACCTTCTTTTTTCTCTTACTTGTTGACAAAAGGTTCAGCTGTTTTCTTCTTTCTAATGATATAGACTTGAAGTTCCTCTATTTATCCAACACCTGCTGTCTGTGGCCTTCCCATGCTGACACCCTCTGTCTCTTTCTCACACACATCCTCCACTTATTTTTAATTAAGCTCATCTCCTTTAACCATATCAACACAGACACACACACACACACACACACACACACACACACATATATATATATATATATATTTATGACACTTATGTAAGTGATGTATACCTTTTTAATTGTTTTCTTCACACAGTACACGTCATTTCATTTAAAGCTGATCTTGTTGTTTGTGATGGAAATCATGGCTTACAGCCACACTTTACATAGTTTATTTCCCAGATTGTGTAGATTCAAAAGTTTCAGGGTCAGTAAGATTTAAATAATAATACAAAAATGTATTAAGTAAGAACACGATAAATTGATCAAAAGAGATGCTGTTCTTCTGAAGTTTTTATATCTCAAAGAATCCTGGAGTTTCCATAAAAAAAATTTAGCAGCCAAACCATTAAATATTTGATAATAAAAATAAGTGTTTTTTGAACAGCAAATCAGCATATTGGAATGATTTCTGAAGAATCATGAAACACTGAAGAAATGGCTGCTGAAAATTCAGCTTTGTCATCATAAGAATAAATGACATTTAAAGTATGTTAAAATAGAAAACAATGGCGCACAGCATACAACTGGCCAAGGCGGAAATATGCTAATACTGGACAGTCTGTCAGCCGTCATGGGCGGGGCCTGAGCAGTATGACATCATACTGCTCAGAAAATCAAAATGGCTTGGATTTTTATCATTGTAGGGTGGTTGTGTCCACACACTGCTAAGACACATTTATATGCAAACAACATCCTCTTTACACTGTACTAAGATTTCACAGTATTACTGTTTTTACTTTGTATTTTGATCAAATAAATGCAGCAATGGCGAGCATATGAGATTTTCAAAAACATAAATAAATCTTACAGACCCCAAACTTTAGAACTGTATGTCTCAGTCTCATACAAAATATTGAATTAAATAAGTGTATACAGGTACCACCTCTTTTCTGTGAGTACCAAGACTTCTTGGTAATTACTCACAGCAGCCCCATTCACTCAGCACACGTTGCACCTTGTGACGCCACTGCACTGGTGTGAATATTAATAATAACGCCTCTCAGTAAACTCCCCAATTCAATTGTCGGCCTAGTAATCCTATAATCAAAAGCCATGACGCTTGGATAGTCTGGAGAGAAACTAGCTGATCCAAAAAGTCCAGGAACTGTTTTATCTCATACATACGCGGGTCAATGACAGCGAGTTATTTTCCAGCTAATTCTTCCACAACAAACAGGTTTGAGTTTTAAAAGCAGCAGTCAGCACTTCACTGAAGTAAACACAGCTAATCAGAGCATGTGATGAACAATGGGAGGGAGACAGTATGTGTGTGTGCTTGTGAGAGAGTGAGAGAACAGAAAGGGATAGAAATATGCAGTATATTAAACCAAGTCACATGTGCCCATTGTCCATCACCTCAATCTCTGTTTGAAGAATTTAAGGTGGTGTCTCAAACTGGGAGGGATTATGGCTGTGGAATCTGCATTTGTCACACATGGCAGCTGCAACCTGGTTATTTCAGAAGAGCCAGGGCAGAGTCCACAAGCACACACACACATATGCATGTGTATGAGGAGTGGAGGGGGGGGGGGGTCTGCTTGAGAAACGAAGACCAAGCCAGCAGTTGCTGAGCGGCTGCTTAGTTTGAGAGTGCAAGCTCTTTCTGTCCGTTCCTCTGCTGTCATCTTGCTGTTGCCTTGCTCTCTCGCTCTCTTTCTCTCTCTTGCTCTCTCTTGCTCTCTCTTCCGTCGTCTCCTCACATTTGGATTCAGTGGGAGAATAAAGCAGGAGAACCCAAGGAAGAAAGCAGGCAGGAAGAAGCAGCTCTCTTCCTCTGATCCTCCTCAGCAGAGCCCCAGCAGACACTGAGGAGCCAATGGTCATGGTGAAGGAGAAAGGTAGCATGGCATTGCATAGCACTGGGTGGGGACCAGGAGAGAGAGCTCATGCACAGGGAGAAAACCAGGCCAGCGTGTGGGAGATTTGTGTGCGTGCTGGATGTAGGGAGGACAGTTTGTTGCTTTAGAAGGATTGCAGTGTGAGAAAATGAATGAGATACTGCGGAATGGAACATAATGGTACTAGTGATATATCGAGATTATCGATAACTGTGCATGAATGATTTCCCACAGAAAGTAATATTCCAAATATTATTAGTTTGGAAATCTACCGACAATGTTGTCAATGGATAGTGTGCATTTTTGTTTACTTTTTTAATCGTGTAAATTAAATGAAACTTAATTTGAATTTACTGAATTTACTGTTGTCAAGTTTTTATTATTATTTTTAAGTATATATATTGTGTAAAATAGCTGTAAAATTCAGAGTATAGTGCATGTTTACTGTTTTCAGTTTTTTTTTAATTATTTTGAATATATTTTGTATAAACTAATAAAAAAACAATGGATAGTGCACCTTTTTATAATGTGTAAATTAAGTGTAAAACATTTTTTATAATTCATTTTGAGTATATATTGTGTAATTTAAGTGTAAAACAATAGATTTTGTGCATTTTCTGTTTTCAAATATTTTAGGTAATTTCTAGTTTATATTGTGTAAAATAGGCATAATGTGTTATTTGCTATCATTTGATTTTATTATTGTATCGGCATAACGTCGGATATGAGCCACCTTGCTCTCTAGATACTTATGTTGGCATCAGACATTAAAAAGCTCATGTTGGTCGACCACATAGTGGTGTCAGAATGAGAAAGCTTGTGTTTTTGTATTTATTTGTGCTTTTGAAGCTTGCAGTTAATGTAATGCTAATGTGTGTGTTTGTCTTGGGTTGGATTACTTTACCACTAAATCACTGCTCAGCATGTGGGCTGCGCATTGTGCTGTACAAACATAATGTGTGTTTATTATTATCCAGAAGACTGTTTTATAGACTTTTGTGTTTATGTATCACAATTTGTGTGGTCTGATACATATTTTACACATTCTAGTATAAAAAATACTGTACAGTGATTACTATAGAGATCTATTCGTTGCGTGTGAATATGCAGAACTGTCTGACTGGTTTGTGCAGGACTTCTTTGCTGGGAGTTCTTTGCAAATATTAAGTGGTAGTAACTTCAGAAGATTCATGTTATCTGATGGGGGATACCGCATTATAGCAGAAACATCTGGTGAATCTTAAACACTTCATTATCATGTTAGCTCAGGCCTTAGGACCACACCAGCTAATTAAAACAATACAGTGAGAAACACCCAGAACAGGACAGAAAACTGTTATTCAAGAAAAGGAGCTTCAGATGGCACAGTTTCCAGCAGAGATGTTGTGTAACACTATGTAGTAATTTAGCAGGTTGTTGAATTATTAACTGAATGCAGGCAGTGCACAGTGCGTTCCTGTTCGGGATTTCTCAGGAAAAAGGCTTGTTTCCCGAAGAAAGCCCTTTGTCACTACTCGGAGACGGAGACGGAGGCGAAGGATGTTTCGTAGCAGCGATGTTCGTGTGTTTTGAAAAGTAGATCATGCTTTAGTAAAAGCTAATAGTGGTCTGCGCAAGATGAGGGAGGGGGAGCGAGGGAAAGAGACATGAGAAGAGAGAGAGACTAAGAGAGAATGAACTCAATAATGCATTTAGCCTATCGCTGTAGCCATGGCAACTGGGCGATGACTGATCTGTTGCTGAGGCCGTACCCCGTGTGAATCACAGCACAACACACACCGCAAACCCACCTCACACACCTGTATTTACACACAAACACGTGTATGTCAGTGCTTTTATACACATGGTGCTTAAATAGCACATAATATGTTCATTAATGCATAGAGTTTCCTCAACATTTATTAACATACAGGCTACCGGCCACAAGCTAACACACAAACAAAACAGACAGTTCTACAATTTTTTAAATTATAAATTAATATTATTTAAAATACATTGTTTAGAAATCTATAAAACCCTATATTATTATAAATATTATATTAATTTATATTAGTAAAATACATTATTTTGTACATTGTTTTATTACATTATGCACACATAAAATAATAGATATTGTCTATTCACATTATACTCTGACTTGAATATACAGTATTACTCAATATTATCCTTCCATATCATTCTAAAAAAATTATATAATATTTTTAATATTAATTAATTGATTGATTAATATATTAGTGCCATTTAAAATATAATTACATTGTTTTAAATGTATAAAAATACACATAAATTCATAAAATATTATTAATGTCATAAGCAGAACATCCATGTTAAACAATCAAATCTTTGTTTGCCAGACACTAAAGTAAGGCCTTTAAATTTAGTGTCTAGTAATACCTATTTTTAACATCTCATTAAATTTATTTAAATATTATTCTACTCTATCGTTGGCCAAGTGGAATCTCATTCCCCACTGTGCCAGGTTTACAGACTGTCCATTTCCTCCATGCATGCAGCTGGGAAGTGTGTGAGCCTGACTTAACAATGAAATTTGGTATATGACAGCTGGACTCTTCATAGGTGTGATGATTTTTATACTGTACAAACTGTATTTTCTATCGCCCTACCCCAACCCTACACCTAAACCTACCCCTCTATCACCTAAACCTATCACAGAAAACTTTCAGAATTTTTAGATTTTCAAAAAACATCTAGTATGTTTTTTTAAGTCTTTTGAATTACAGGAACACAGGAACACTCTCAGAAATATAGGTACAAAAGCTTTTTCAAAAGGGTCCCTTTTGATACCTTAAATGTACATATTAGTATTTAAAGTGCACATATTAGAACTTAATAGGTACAAAAGTGTACCTTTGGAAAAGGTACTGCCCCATTGACAGCTTTGGTATCTTTTTTTCTGAGAGCGAAGAGTCCTCATAAACCATCTTCATATTGTAATATCTATGTCATATCCATGTCATTATACAAATTTGTGTCCTCAACCACAAACACACACACATACAAACTTCACTCAATATTTGCTTGAATACTGTCTGTGCTATCAGTGGTTAAATGGGAATGCTCAGTTGGACTCACGTCAAAAGCACATAACTCTGATAACCTTTCCATAAATGGTCACACAGAGCTTCACATGATTTTAAATAAGACCGTTGGTCTAAAAATGTGTTGTTCTGAATCAAAAGAATTCATATACCATTTTTGCAGCCCTATATTGTAGGGTATAGGCCTAGTATTCACATTGCATGCATAAACAGCTTATCTGCTACATATAATTTCAGTGTTGAGCTTTTTTTTTTTTTTGGCCCACATTTTTTGGATTTCACCAGAAAAATGTTGAAAATGCTCTTTAAACCTATTTATCAACCTAAACTTTGACAAAATAGGTTTTTAAAAAGCAATTTAAAATTCAAGAGTAAATTACGCAACCATTGATTGGAAAAAAAAAGACATACACTGGGCTTTATGTGTAGTTAACCACACTGGTGACAAACACACACTTTTTAATGAGTAAATATGACTAAATCAGGATGATTAAGCAGTTTGGGGTTTGAGTGCCATTACATGTAAGTAAATCACCAATTGGATGTAAATGTGATCCACCTCCTCATGCAAATTAGATTTGAGGACAATCGAGTTTATATTAATTCTCACTGGCTCACATGCCATAACAAGTTTAATCACTTGCATTCATTATTAAAGAAAATACTCATTAGTGACCCATAAATCAATTCATTTTCTGCATTTTTTGCTTTTTAATTGAATAAAATCAGCAATTAAAAAGACTGCACTATCAACCAGTTATTCAGCAATGTTGAATCACACATATAAATGTGTAAGTCTGCTGTAGATTTTATTTTGCTGATTTCATTTAAGGTAAAATATGTAAATTCAGTCTATTGGGACTGAATGCATATTCCAAATGTATTTGGAAATGTGTTCTGTGTCTATGATGTCAACTGAATTCATGGCAGCGGTCATGAGAGACAATATTTATCAGGTGCTGCCAACACTGTTCCATTTTCTCGCTCCTCTTCTTGGCCACAGACCCTGCTTGTGAGTCTGGAAGTGGGCCAGCAATGTGAGGGCCGGTGTGATGATGACTGAAGGGGAGCCAGATGCTCATCACAAAACAACTATAATATCAATCCAATACAAAATGATTGTGAGGGATGAGTATTTCATCCTGAACACATTACCTGTGGCCAAAAGATAGCGATCAGTTCACGTCTGTGTCTAAAACAAGCTCTCTTTAGTGTCCAACCCTGACACGTGAGGATTGACCAGTCGTTTGTATTTGGCCAGAGCGCAAAGGTCAGTAGGGGTCAAGTATTGAGTTGAGAGGTGAGCTAATACTGAGATTAGTACAGAGGTTGCTGTAAGGTTAAACTGTACTAAAATTGTCAGAGGTGAAACAATCTTTCAGACAAAAAGACATTTAGATCTTCATGGTCTGACTTGAGGAGGGACTTATTATATCTGGATGTGTAGTTTGAAAATGGCTGCTGGAGGCAGTGGTGAGGAGTAAAACTTTGACTCACACACAAACATGCACACTTAGTCTGAGTCAGAATGCCAGTTCAACTCAAAATACTTTTTTTGCCTCAGGATTGAATAACCCTCTCCAGTTACACAGCCTGCAATGATTTAGTGTTAAACTCTACTTTTTAAATGTGTTCATGTGTATCTGGGTGTGTTACGGGTCAGTGTTTTCATTTGTTTTTGTGCAGCAGTAGATCTGGGTGCTATGACAGAATATACTGTGTGAGATTTTGTTATACTGTGGTAGATATATTTGTACCAGCTGTATTAATATAGAATTCAATTGATGTTCTGTTGATCAGAAATTAGAGTCAGTACTATTTATATTAGATTTACTGCTTTGAGTATTTTAAAACTCAATTGTTACATATTCTGAAGCTGTTTACTGAATACACACTAATGTTCAAAAGTTTAGGGTTGGTTTGATTTTTTTAAAAAGAGATAAATACTTTAATTCAAGGAGGATTAAATTGATCAAAAGTGATTAAATTGATCAGAAGTGACTGTTTAACATTGGTAGAATTGATAGAATACATTATATATATTAACGAGACCTAAAAAAATTACATCACAGTTTTCAAAAAAAAAAAAAAAAAAAAATTAAGCAGCACAGCTGTTTTTAATATTATGATATTAAATATTTCTAGAGCACCAAATCAGCATATTAGAATAATTAATGAAGGATCATGTGACACTGAAGAATGGAGTAATGGCTGCTGAAAATTCAGCTTTGCATCACAGAAATAAATAAAATTGTAAAAATATTTCACAATATTAATGCTTTTATTTTATTTTTTATTGGAAATTTATTTGTGCATGCTCATTGCCCCCATTTTTAACATTCAGATTGCTTTTAAGGTCAATTTAAAATGAATCTTTAAAAAACACTAATAATTTAATATGATTAAATGTAATCTTTAACAAATCTTAAAATGAATATCCATTATTTCTTTTCATGTACAGTAGCATGACGGTGATATAAGATTTGTTCAGCATGTTCTTAAATTATACTGTAGATCTTATCCATGAGCAACCAGGTAATCACATTTCTGTGTAATGTTCATAAAACCATTCTTTTCGTGCAACAAGTTAAGGGTGGTTTTATAGACAATTTACATATTAATATGTCTTGCACATGTTTCATGAATGAGGCTCATAGTGTTTGTGTTTCAGGAAGCCTCAACGTTTAGCTGTGCTGTTCTTCACCACCTGCCCACATTCCCTCACATCTGCGTCGAGCGTGACAGAGTAGAGGTAGCATACTCTGCATTTGGCTGAATGCAGAAAACACATACTGTAGCGGTGTCCAAATCTGCCTTTTGTGTGTCTGCTTAATATAGCTACAGTGTGAGCTGTTGTATTAGTTACAGCATGTGTCAGGAAACTCTCCTAGTTTAGCCCATCTGCATGATTGAAACAAGAAACAGTTCAATCTTGGCTTGCCGTTGTCTGTCAGCATTGCAGCTTCACTCTGGGGTTCCATCGTACGAGCTCCCGGTGTCATACTGTTGGCGCCCTGGTAGAGCTGGTTGCTATGGCAACAGCTGTCTCGGGTGGAGGGGGCTAGTTTGAGAAGAAAACCTGTGCTTCAGTTTCAAGTGCCGATAGGAACATTCTTGAGCACAAAACCCTGTCAGAATCTTGTCGTTAATGATTAGTGGCTTGCTTACCACCTCGCCCAGACAAAAGGGAATTCCTGTCATCCACGACAACTTCAGCAGAGAAAAAATAAGGGATGGTGTCCATTTCTATACTTTATACTACATGTCAGAGCTCCCATGCTGCGATTAAAATAAGAGCTAATTTTATGTACGTTCAAACTTAAAATGTTCTTTCATCAGATTGTCATTTGCAGATTGTTATAGTGTGTGGTGGTGTTTTTTATGGAAGCTTGTTTATGAAAAAACAAAAATAATTAAATAAAAAAAATTGCGAGATGTAAACTCAAGATTCTGAAAAAAGTAGCCAGAATTCTGAGAATTTTCTATTCCGTGGCGGAAACAGGCTTCCATTGTTTATTGCGCAATAACCAACAGTGATTGCCTTGATCACGTGACTCTGATTATGCTTGTGATTTATGGGGTGGTCAAACAGCACTTTAAGTTCCATTGACTCCCATTCATACGTGTGCAAATGTGGGAGACAGGAAATGCAAGCTCATGTGAATTATGCTGCATTCAAAGTTCAAGTCTGATGAACCTGCAAATTTGTATCACATAAAAATGTGTGACCAATAGAAGACTGATATGTCACAGCATGAACTTCAGAACAAACTTTAGATCTGCAGGATTACAGCATTGCAGCAATGTGGAGTAGATTGCATGTTTACATTTTTGTTGCATTTCATGTTGAACTATGTTTTTTATTTTAGTTTTTTTCAACTTCATATTACAACCATTGAGGTGTCTGTGGAAATTTTGCACAATCAGAGTCTAGCATGACCATGACTTTAGATTGCGTGGCAGTGTAACAATGAAAACAGCACGAGCCTTGCTGTCCAATTCACATTCAACTGACTCTTAGAAATGATTCTTTTTAATGCAAGTTTCCTCGTAATTTAGCCGTTTCAATCAGATTCACTCAGTCAGCGAATAGATCAGACTTCACAACTGATGCCCTCACTGAACTGTGAGTCATTTTTCTGTTCTGGGAATCATGAGGTCTGCAAGGCTTAAATCATTTTATTTACCGACTGGCTGTTCATGTGATGTTTAAATAAAATTATGTACTTGTAACAAATGTGAATAATTTTTCTATTCTAAAAAATCATTCAAATAATTCAAAAACGAATAAAAATAGTAATTATTATGTAGTGTATACATGTATAAAATAATATTAGTTATTGAAAATAGGTTTTTAATTAATTTAATAGGAGCTTAATTAGTCCATGAGGCATATGTGACAGGAAAACAAATATCATGCAATATATGATTAGGAGTCACGCAGTATTTGAACAGGCCCCCAGAGTTGTTTATGTAGTGGAAACGCTTTTGGATGGCTATATTATGTAAGCACATGGCCTGATAAGGAACAGCGAATGATGGTGCGAGGGAGATTCTTTATGTTTATCTTGCACAAGTCTTTCAAGTGGCCAACGATTAGATTAGAGAGGCATGCGTTAACTCTCCAATGGGGAGAGAGATATAAAGTGAAGAGGTGTCATTCTGGAGAGAGAAAGAGAGAGATATAGAAGGAGAGTACGGGTTCCTGTGATTTTAAGAGTAGTAGTAAATGTCAAAAGGAGGAAGGATAGCGTAAATAAGAGGAATGATTCATAGTCATGCTAATGAGAAGCCACTCTGACAGGTTCAGAGCTCTTTTCGTTCGAATTAACTTTAGCATTTGAGCGCCGCCAGGTTTAGAACAGCAGCTTTGAGTGGACACCATCTTGGCCTGATGACCTTGAACAAATATGTCACAGGAAGGCTTTAAGTGAAACACAGCACACAAACACAGATACTGAGAGAAACTGCCTGAAGTATCGTGAGCCTCAGCACACAGCTCATTCATTATTTCTGTCTGTGCAACGTCTGCTCTCCTCAAGTGCATGTAATTATCAAGATTATAAACAACTGAAGAGTGTACTTTAGTTTTAATGTCTGCTTATAGTGGTGTTTATGTTTTAAAGGACTAGTGCACACCCAAAACTGAAAAATGAAAATGATTTTGGGTGAATTATTCTGTATGCGGTTAAGTTAGTAAACAGCAAAGCACATATGATTTATGACCTTCATTATGCAACTGTACCAACTCTAAATGACACTTGTGATGAGCAGTACAGATATTTAAACAACACGACTCGTGTAAGTGAGTGTGAGCACCTCTCCGTGTGCTGTGATAAATAACCACTGTGTGACACCCAGCTTGTCCTGCTGATCACTCCAAAAAAAAAAAACTCCCAACACCTACTAACACTCCTCTCAAACCCACACACTGTGTGATAGCCCAAAGTGCGGACATTGGCCTGCTGGAACACTTTCTAGCCAGTTACAAGCATTATGTAATGAAGGCTAGTTGAGGTTCAGCCTCATGCTTATTCGTTTCTGGATTTACATGCATATTTATTGCTTTTTAATGAAAGTCAACTATGGAAATAGCAGCAGTGCTTAAATGCAGGAACAGTGCAGCCAATTATCAAAACAATTAAGGTTTTAATTTTATATAACCATGCCATTTGCTTTGTCAAAAAGTAGTTGGACATTACAAACCATATAAAAACTGTTGTAATTTAACTAATGATTTAATTGTATTACTCTCAGTGAATGCATTATGCTCATTAATGAGATAATCCTATCCTATTTATCTGTGTAACAGTGTTTGTTACTTCCAAAACAGAAGTCTTTGCTAATCCGTGTCTCTGTGTTCCTTGACAGTGGCCCATCCTCAGGAACCACACCATCCTCCAGGAAAACTGGTCATCCAGTGCTATAAGTGTGGGGAGCCATGCAAGGGAGAGGTTCTCCGGGTGCAATCCAAGCACTTCCATATAAAATGTTTCACATGCAAAGGTAAGATTTTACTACACAAAGGTATTTACTACACAGTGGCTGTCTGTTAGAACACCTTAATCTATTTGCAAACATTGTGAAAATGTCTGACAGCTCATTTCTTAGGTCAAGAATGGAGGATGAATATAGTAGCACCAAATTCCACTTTAGCCTGTTCGTCATTGTGGAAGTTATTTAATTACATTTAGTCATAGCTTCATCCAAGTCAAAAATGTGACCAAAGGATAAGACGAACAAAGCTGGCTCTGATAAAGCAGATGGCTTGTGGGGTTGAGTAGAGAGGAAACCAGAACTTCATTACCTGATGAATGAAACCAAAGTTAGTCCAAAGCTGTGTCATGCCCCTTCCGCACTACCACTGTAATTTAATTAAATGGGCCACTCATTCCTTGTCCAGTCTTCTATGTTCATGCCTGTTTTACGGACATCATTTGGCAGGAATTATGGAAAATCTGACTGAATTTGCTTGGTGAGTCTTTCTTGAAATGATATAGCCGGACAGCTTTGGCAGGAAGTAGTTTGAGTTTGTCATCACACATTTTTTATTTAGGCCTGTCATGGCTGTACATGAAGTTTGGACCTTCCTTATTTAGTTGAAGTGTTTTTGGCTGTCTCTCTAAAAGCTTATTTTCATTCTTTGCACTCCATATAGATCGGCCCTCAGGTTATATAAGAGAATGTAAGGTTTATGTGGTGGCGTGTTGCCAGTCACAAAGAGCAGACAACTCATTTCCTTCTGGAAACCTCAGCGAGTGCTCATTTGCTCAATGTACCTTCGTATACATGTAAGATAGCACTTAAAGAAGAAAAACGGTCCGTTTTTGCATTCTTGATTAATGTGCAGCACTTCAGTATGTGAAACACTGAGGACCTGTTGATAGATAACGGTGTCTTCAGCCGTTTGAATGTCATTGCCATGGCAACCATAACATTAGGTGTCTGCATCTGGCTGTAAAAACGTTATATGAGGGGTCTTGACAATAAATATCAGTGCGTCAATAAGCTCCTGTTCCCAACAATCCTTTAAACAGCCCTCAGAAGCTGAGGTCTCTCCGGGTTTTCTCTAATCTCACCTGAGCAGTTCACTTGTAGCTCCTCATTAATCACCTCAAACAAGGTCATAAATGAGAGTGCCCTGTCATCACTGAGATGAAAGACTATATGAGGTTTCTTTTTTTCTGCCAGTTAACGAATTTCAGTATTTTAATTGGTGTCTGTCTGCTCAACAATTTTATTTATTATATATACATATTTATAAATGTATTTTATTATATTATATTATGTTTTATTTTATTTCAGTATTTTAGTTTAAGAACAAATCTGTGATTTCGAATCAAAATAATGTCTAATATATTGCCTCGAGTGCTTTGTGAGTTCAGCCCTGCAGTGAGATGTCATGATGGGTGTATGAGCAGAGACATCATTACTATAGCAACCAATGCAAGGACACTGGATATTGATGATACTGTCAGTCACAAAATGGCAGTGTGGACGGTATAAGTCCTAAAGACTGGATTTTTATTTATTTTTTCAATTGGATTTGTTTGCATTTTGTGTGCTAGTCTAGGAAACTTCACAAGATTTACTTCACAAGCATGTGAATGGAAATGGAAAAATGGAAAAAATACCAAAATGGCCAGAACTAGTTCAAACCAGAACTTGTTAATAGTGAGAATTGGTCCCTATAATAAAGTGTTACCAAAAATGCTTTATTTAAAATATTTTAGATTCTGCACTATTTCTACTATGAAATTGGTAATGTGACTCTTTGTACAGACGGTCAGATATTCTTGCTTCCAAGCTCAAGATGCTCATTGGATCATTCACAAAATGATACTGGAGAACATAATCATCTGATTTTTCATGCAGCTCAAGTGGTGCTGCAATTAAAGCAGAAGATGGAAAAACCAAATGCATTCTGAAATTCTTGTTGATTTTTCAGTTCAACTTTTCACTCAAATTGTTACGCCCCTGATGGGTCGAATTTTATTATTATAAAATATTATTTATTATTTTAAACTTTTTACTCAGTGTTAAAATGTGCACATAAATTTTATATAACATACGTGTAACAGTAACATATATGCATTCTTATGCAAATGATACAAAGCTACACACAAACCAAATATATTCTGAAACTTATTTTGATTGCTGAATTCAAATTATGTTAAGCAATTTTCCATGAAAAAAAAAAAAAACTGACAATTTTGTATTAAATTAATAAAATGCAGAATAGAAACATTTTTAACAGTCTTTTGGATCACACTTTTTGAGTACCATGTGAGTAATGAATACTGAAATCATTCAGTACCATTATATATACTCAGAGTGTCATTGTTGTCCAGTTGTCCTGCATGGATGCATGGGCATTAACGTATATTAATCCTCATCTTTCCTAGATTGTCAAATATAGAACGAGTAAGACTATTAGTCTTTACTTGTGATCTATTTCTTAAACACAGAGGAGGGCAGGACAAGGGCTCAGGTTAAGCAGACTGGTGACTTGTAGTCCACTTACAAGGAATCCATAATCTAATGAATCTCCTGTATTTCTGGTCAATCAGCTCCATTCCTAGTAATCAGGATTCAGAATGTTGCATAAGGTCTGATGTTACTTTCTCTGTGGATACCTGGCAGGAGTGCTTCAGCTAAGGTGACATGCCAATACCTGAACTCTGGCAAGAGAAGGTTCAGTGCTCTACAGCTCAGTTGTAAGCTAATGAGCCTTGCTGTGCTCTATTAGTTTCATTTGTTCACTCTGAGCAGGCTCACTTTGACTGCTAGAGTGAGCATGTGCAGTCGACATCTCCAGCTCCGCTCCCCCCTTCTCTGTGGTGATCACTTTAAATTCCTGTCCATGTCTCACCCTGTCTTTCTTCACGTTCTCTTTCCCTCTCTTTCTCTCACTCTGTGTGTGAATGCTGTGTCAGTCTGCGAGCCTGTGTGTGCTATTTCAGGCATAGTCTCCGGGAGCTGTTAAAGCGCTGCAATGCTGGAAATAGCTCTGCTGATCCCCATTGGGAGGATAAGACGGCAGAGGAGGGGTCCGCACACCCCTCTGCAGAGACTGCCAGTCTGTCCGTGAATGTGTGTGTGTGTGTGTGTGTGTGTGTGCCAGTCACTCCGCAGCTGTGGGTTTGCATTAATGAGGAGTGGCAGACGCCCCTCAGGGTCAAGGGTTACGTGCCTGAACATGTCATTTCAAGCTGTCATTCTCACAGCCAAGAAGATGATGTCACGGGTTGGCTTCAAAGCAACAGAATCGTTTCACAAGTATTTGAACATTTCATTTATAGGAGGATGTGTTTTGATTAAGTTACTGCTGTTTTCATTGTATTCGAGTTTTTCAGTTCATGTTTCTTAAACTGAGAAATTGTTCCTACTGAAGAAAAGGAAACTGAATCACAATTTTTTCCATACTATGGAAGTCAATGGGGACCAGCAAATGTTAGGTTACCCACATTATTCAAAATATCTTATTTCATGTTCAGCAGAAGAAAGAAACTTCTAGATGTTTGGAACAAATTAAGGTTATCATGGCAGAATTTTCATTTTGAGTGAATTATCCACAAATATATGCAAGTTACACTATGATTCAAATGTTTGGGATTTTTATTATTTTGAAAGAAGTGTCTTATGTTCACCAAGGCTGAAAAGTTCATGAGCATAAATAGTCTTACTTCAAAAAGAATTTTAGATTTTACAGCATTTTACTGAACAGATTACTGTATATGCAGTATATATATATATATATATATATATATATATATATATATATATATATATATATATATATATATATATATATATATATATATAAAAAACTAAGCTCAACATATCTGCTTCAGACTCTATAGTAAAATCACTGCATAGACTTCAAATGTTAGTGCATTGCTGTCAACAGTGTTTTGTTGTTGTTGTTAGTTAGTTTTTACACACTAAGAGATGTGCTAATTGTTTACATAATAATATTTGGTTACACTTTAGTTTGGGAACCAATTCTCAATATTAACCAACCATTAACTAAGACTTTTGCATCAATAAACTTATAATTTGCTGCTTATTAATAGTTAGTAAGGTGTTACGGTTAGGTATGGTGTAGGATTAAGGGATCTAAAATATGGTTATTCAGAATAAGGCATAAATATGTGTTTTATAAGTGCTTATAAACTTATAAATGCTAGTAATATGCATGCTAATAAGCAACTCGTTAAAAGTGTGAATTGGTCCCTTAACTAAAGTGTTACCAATATTTTTTATGGTAACCGACAGGATGCTGGTGTGGTGGTGACAATAAATCTTAATTTGCATTTAATCTGGATTATTGTTTTAAGAGTTTTAACAGAGTTTTTTGTGTACGTGTGTGCTAAGGGCTAATGGGATTCTTTATTTAAAAAAAGTGGAGGCAGAGAAATTCAGGCAGTCCTTACTAAAATAGTGGAGAGGACAGTGGCACCTGTCACTGTCAGAGACGCACATTACCAACCAGCCAGACTCCATGTTGCACACATATAGACTCAAACACACACACACACACACACACTTTCCTTTCCTTCTCCCATTAACTAAACAGTTGTCAGTTGTAAAACAACCTCTCTAGTTTATGCAACCACACACACATTTCTCACTCAGTCTTTCTCTGTCACTCTCCAAAGTGGACAATCATAAAAGCCATTATAACTCATAACACGGTAAGCCATCGTGAAAGCAACAAACAATTTACTGCTCTCTCTAAAACCCATCATTAAGTCAGCAAGTTGCCTCGGATACAAAACACAAACTGTTATGCAGTGATGTGTGTCTGAAACTAGCCCTGTAATGTCAGATCGAAGGCTGTAATACTGTGGCTCCACGCATGCAGCTGGGACAGGAATGAATGAGGAGTCCAACCCGAGGTCATCCTAAGAATGTCCATGAATCCAATTTTTTACTTTATCTTGAGAAAATGGTTGCTCTGTTTGTGAATAATTGATTTAGCATAACAGCTTCACTTTGAAAAGTGTTAAAAAATTAACTTAGATTAGGGAGTGTTTTATCTGGCTATGATGTTGCAGATATATTTCTGTCTCACTTGAAAAATCCCAAAATACATCTATTTAATGTATCATTTTCTCAGGAATGATATTTATCAGAGACTTTTCCTTAAGTGTCCTGCTTCTCAGATTTTCATCTTCAGAGAAAGCGACTCAAGTAATCTCATTTAAGATTGTCTCTTCTAAGTTTATTACTTTACCTGAATACTGAGCTCAGAAAGTGACAATTCTGAGCAATTTTTTTTCTAGGTGAGTTATTATTATGGTACCATGTTTCTACCAGGTACCACCACAATCTATTTTTGTAAGAGCAGTAAAAATCAGCACTAACTAAAAATTCAAAATTCAAAAACATCTCTTATACTCACCAAAGCTGCATTTATTTGATCAAAATACAGTAACAAAAGTAATATTGTGAAATATCATTGTAATTTCAAATAATGGTTTTCTGTTTTAATATATTTTAAAAAGTAATTTATTCTTCAGTCTTCAGTATCACATGATCCTTCATGTGTCACATCATGTGCAATCATTCTAATATGGTGATTTGGTGCTTTTTTCTTATTATTAATGTTGAAAACAGTTGTGCTGCTTAATTTTCTGTGGAAATATTTAGGAAAATGATGGTATTTTTTCTGTCAGATATGATCAATTTATTGCATCCTAGTGGAATAAAAGTGTTAGTTTTTTTTTTTTTCTTTTTTTTTCTTTTTTTAAATAGTTATATAGTTTTTATAGTTATAGTACTGTAAGTCACCATAGGCATATCATAAAACTCTTCAATATGATATTCATAAGACACCTGAATAAATACCGTATCTTTGTGTGAGAAACAGGCTGAAATTTAAATCTTTATTCTGTGATAATTTTTCACTGCAGCCCAATCATTAAAACACTGAATGAAGTACGGGATCAGTCCAATTTATGAACATGTGAACCAGATCAACCGATTTATTGAGAAGATGGTCACAGTACATTTTTACTTCTCTGACGAATGCAGTGTTTTGGCTGAACTATTCTTTTAAACCTCTCCCACATATTCAGTCTGAGATCTCCGGTCATGAGGCTGGAGAGGCCTGGAGTACAACATGGTAGTACTTTGTTATAACGCTGTTGTTGGTAGTTTCACATGAGGAGTCTCAAATAAAGTAAAGAGAAACCAATGCTGAAAGAGTGCTATCCACAAAAGTGCAGGGGAGAAAGCAGGATGCTGGGAATCTCATTAAAATATTGATTAAGTGTGTGAAAGCTTGTTTGATGTCTGCATATACTGTATAGGAAACCCGGGGCGTTCTGCGCTTCTGCACTCTGTGTAGATTGCAACTTGGCTTTGTTTCTGAGGCTCTTTGCGTCATAGTATCTGAACTGGATCTGAACTGAAAAAAAGTCACATTTGAGTTGAATCAGATGGGCCTACTCTTCTTAAATCTTTCCAGTATTTCATATTAAACATTTTTTTTCCGTTTCCATTCAGACGGAGGCAGTTAGAGAGTGTGAGGATGGAGAGGATGTCTCAGTGATTGAGTTTATGGATAGATGTTTGTACTGGGAAGAGTTAACAGGATGTTCTGTTGAGGAGGGATCTGACAGACAGCCGAGAGCGTCATTACACTTGCGTCATTGTTCCCAACACACACGCACACACACACACACACACACACACACACACACACACACACACACACACACACACACACACACACACACACACACACACACACACACACACACACACACACAGTTGAACTCCCAGTCACTCCAGTCCATGTAACTAATGCTTCTCTTCTGTTAAGAAGATATGTTTTAAAACATATGTTTTAAAAGGTTATAGGCCTCCTGCGGACGTTTAGAAGGTTAGTATGATATATAAAGGTTATATAGTAGATATATAAGCAAATTTCCTCTAACAATACTAGTTTTGACCAGTAGGTGGTGCTGTGTGCATACTACTCTGATGCCCTAGTTTTTTTTATGATGTAGATTTGGTGTTGTCTCAAGATGGGACAACCAATTTGAAACATAACTGCAGACAGCCCAGGATAGTAGTGGCAGTTTTGTTCCTGTGGTCTGTGGTTACAAGATGTGCATGAAACAACATTAATGGGTATGACATTTTCTAAACTGGCATCCTGGCATTTTGTACCCTGTCAGTGAAGGTTACCCAAATGCCAGACACAATCGAGGGGACTGGCTGCGACTCTTACACAACTCTCTCTCTCTGCTGCTAATCATTGCTGTCTCCACAGCCACCTGCTTGTCACATTCATCTGTCTAAATGGACTTAATCTTCCAGAAACAGAAGACAGATTCAATGAAGCAAAAGATTTGATAAGAGCTATGAGAATGGGAGTACAAATAACATTTTGGATTTGTGTTGAAATCTTAATGTGAAAGTCAGTTTATTCATTTTGGCAAAGATGGGAATGAATCTCCTTAGCTATATTATCAATCAAACTATATTTGCACCACTTTTACTAACTAGATATGTATACATATGTACTATTTTGTGTTTGATATTTCTATAAATCAAAATGCCCAAACCAGGGCCCAGAGGCCAAAGTTGGCCAGTGATGACCTTTGATTTGTCCCGATGCCATATCACAACATTAGAAAAAAAAAAAAAACATATCTTTGTTTCTAATTTATATATATATATTTTTTTTTTTTTTGCATTAAAATGTGAAAAATCAATTTGAAGTGAATTTGCTTTAAAAAAAAAATGTAAAAATCTCATGGTCACACATTAATAAAGTCCATGAAACCATGAGGTTTAATAATGAGTCACAAAGGTGTTGAAATTTGGCCTACTGTAGGTTTCCCAAAGGAATTGCTAGGTTAAATAATAAAAATATACAATTAAAATAAAAATAATCAAAAAATAAGATGAGGAAAATAAGAGTATTAATAGTTGGTAATGTTATAAACTAGTAATAGTTAGTAAAAATAAGAATTTTTTTTTTTTTTTTTTTTTTTACATGAGAGAACTGTGAACAGGCAAATATGTTGTTAAATTATTAAATGATATAATATAAATATGCAGAACTTCAAGTAAATATTTAATCATACTTGTGCCAAACACATTAAGCTGTGGTGCTAAAACCGGAGATGGGGGTTTGAATGAGGTCTGCATCATTTGCTGTTTCTTCTCCATTTTGCCCATATTTTCCTGTGAAATGTACACTCCTTTTCATAAAATGGTCAAAATCTGTGGCCCTTATATATTCACAGGTTGGAATGTATTAGGATAGACAGAGAAAGACAGATAGAGAGAAAAAGAAGAACATAGAGGAAGTGAGAAAAAAGGGGGCTTGTTGAGAAGAGGATATCATGTGGCGCTAAACAAGCTGTTAAATATCAGTCTTCGTCTGCCAAGGAGCTTTCAGACAGATCTGGCATGTGTGATGGCAGGATTACACATAGACACGCTTGCCAAGAGGACACAGACCTAACACACCTATTCATGCAGACCTATATAAAGTGTCTGAACTTGTGCCAGAGTCTTGAAAGCTCAGGAAATTTTCAGGGTACCAATCTCTCTTTATGTGCTTTGTCCTGAGAAACATCGGCCAAGATGAGCGTAAGCCCCCTGCCCTTATGTTTGCTGGCAACCAAAATGTGTAAATCCCAGTGTAAAAGAGATTAACTAGTGTGACTACCGAGTTGTGTTTCAAAACTCAACGAGAGCCAAACAAAGTGTCATTTATTTGGAAGCGGATGGTGTGTGTTTCAACAATGTGTTTCGAATTCCACTCAAGACTGTCTTCTACTGAAAGATCTCATTAAACTAATTATTCTTATTTCTGATTTCTTTGTTTTTGAATTGACATTCAGTGTGCGGTTGTGACCTGGCTCAAGGTGGTTTCTTCATGAAGAACGGGGAGTACCTATGCACACTGGACTACCAGAGGCTACATGGCACTCGCTGTAATGGCTGTGGAGATTTTGTTGAAGGAGAGGTGGTCACTGCTCTTGGGAAGACCTATCATCCCACATGTTTCGTCTGCACTGTTTGCAAGTAAGAGTTTACCAAAAGCAAGCCCATTTCATCCACATTAAAACATGTATGGTTTATAGTTGCATGTGAACAAAAAGCTGAATTAGCCTTGAACTTGCTAACACAGTAAGTTAGCTAGTAGGCCACGAGTAGTTAATTTGCCATTCAAGTACACAACACAGCACAGTTTTCTATTTTAATATATTTTAAATACTTTTGATCAAATGAATGTATCCTTGCAGAATAAAAGTATTAATTTCCTTTTTTTTTCTTATAAAAAAAATAACTGACCCCAAACTTATTAATGGTAGTGTAAATGCCTAAATGTCTTTGCATCCTTTTTCTGTTGCCAGACGGCCATTTCCCGCTGGTGATCGAGTCACGTTTAATGGAAAAGACTGTCTCTGCCAGCGTTGCATCCGGCCAGCTTCCCCGACTCCCAAAGACATCAGCGCCTCTAGTAGTGAGTTCACACTTGCGCATACATGTGTGTTTGTGCTTATTGGTTAAGTTTTAGTGTCCTACTCAGATTTCAGCTTGCCACAATCCTCCCCTTTTATAGATGTGTTAGATTGTGTAGTTTATACATGTGTTGACAGGTCTTGATACTGCTCAGGACTCAAGGTCATTGCTGCTAGTTGGAAACTCACTGTCTCTCAATCCCATCATAAGCTATATGCTTTGGTTTCCTCAGCATCTAAATCCACTGTTTGGAATATCAGAAACCATGATGTGATGCATTTTGGAAAATCTGACATCTGGATTTGTAGTTTTTTCAAAGGAGTAGTTCACCCCAGAATGAAAGTTCTGTCATCATTTATTCACCATCAAGTTGTTCCAAACCTGTAGGAGTTTCTTTCTTCTGTTGAACATACAGTAAAAGAAAGTATTTTGAAGAATGTGTGTCGCCAAACAGTTTCTGGTCCCTATTGATTTCTGTAGTGTGGGGGAAAAAAATACTATGGATGTCAATGGGGAACAGAAACTCTTTGGTTCAACAGAAGAAAGAAACTCATACAGGTTTTGAACAGATTTCGAATAGATTTTTAAAAGGTTGTGTATTGCACTCTTTATTAGCAATGTTCTAAAATCCAGTCAGAATTCATTTGAAACCTCAAAGCAACACACTGACAACCACCACAAACACTTAGGCAAGTATGAAGCAGTGCTTATACCAGTCAGAATACATGTGCTGTACGTTATCAACATAGGAATGCCTTGGCAACCATCCACAGCACCTAAACACCACGATGGCTTTTACACAGGGAAGTTTTTTTTCCCCAATATACTGTTTTAATAAGGATCCCTGCTTCTTTCCAGACTTCTCTAGGGTTCCTTGAGTTGAAAGATTGCTTAGACAAATTTCTGTGCTGGCAACCAGGGAAAAGCTGATCTCCTTAAAATGTTTCTCTCTTTGATTTCTCTCACTCTTTTATCTCACTTTGAGGAAGATCTTCATCCTCCTCCGGTAGATTAGGGGTCCTTTTTGCATAATTTAAGCTGCGGGGCCCCAGGAGTCAAGCAGACAGGCACATAGAATGAGAGAGGCTCAGAGCCAAGGAAAAGCTCAGAGCACTCCAGTGCCTGCTGGTTGTCCCATTGTCTCACTTAAATTTGTTGGCCTTCTGCTTTCTGATACATTCTAGACTGATGGATGCTGACAGATCAGGGCTCCATATATGTGTAGGATGTGCCGATTTCCTGAGGCTTGGGATTTCCTTATTATAGTAAATGGCTCTAGTCATTATACTCAAATTGTCATAAAGTAGGGAATCGTTGTTACATAACAACATCAGGTGATGGACAATTACAGGAGCAATTTAGCAATGAATAGCTGCTGTGTTGCAGAGGAGAGAATTAGTGTAATTCTAAGCATTGCATCATGGGATTGAGTTGATTGAAAAAACATTGTGTAGACCAAGTATTGGTGAAGTTGGGTGAAGTGACGATTTTTGCTTGGGTGGGAAAAAGGTGCAGGAAGGATACACACACACACATTACTGTTCAAGAACATATATAAAAAGCGACAGTAAATAAAGACAATGTTAAAAATGATTTCATATAAAAGCTGTTTTTAACTCTCTATTCATCAAGGAATTCTGAAAAAATATATCCACAAAAATATTAAGCAGAACAACTGTTTTCAGCATGATAACAATACGCTACTTGAGCACCAAATCCTAATATTAAAATAATTTCTGCAGGATCATATGACACTGAAGACAGTAAAATAATACTTTAAAATAAGTAAAATAATTTACTGAGTAAAATAATGTCAATTTCAAAATAAACTAATTTCATAATATTGCTGTTTTTACTATAATTTTGTATCTAATAAATGCAGCTTTGGTGAACATAAGAGACTTCTTTCAAAAGCATTTAAAAACCTTTCCTACTCCAAACTTTTGAACAAATATAATAAAAGAAATGATAATATGCTACAAGTGTTTTTAGACATCACAGCATTATAATGTACAGTATGAAAAATATTCTCTCTTTTTTTTTACCATGTTAACTTTAAATGAGTGTTATCCTAATGTACATGTAAAAAAGGGAAAATTAAATATTTGCCGATATGGTATCACTATTTTAGTCATAATCATGAATTTTATTTTAATCTGTCCATGCACTTCCTCTTTCTGTCTCTTTCCTGTCTTCCTTTCACTCTTTCTCAGTTATCTTTCTCCTATATGTGCAAGCGTCTGTACGTACACACAGACAGGAACTTAAAGAGCCATACTGAATATCTCTTTGTGTCATGCTTCGCTGATGATTTGTCATTCACGAGCCACAGGAAATGATTTGAAGCTGATGAAAGTCTTTAGCCTAAATAAGTGCTTTGTTTTTTTTGGAAGGCCCTTATTGTTTCAATCCATGATAATGCAGCTTTGGCAAACCCCACAAAGCTTTTATCGCATGACACTTCTAAAAACCTGCACTGAGTTTGAGAGTTTAGATAATCCTCATGACAGATGGATTGATTGAACACAGATCTCTCTGAAACGTTCCCTTCTTCTCTTTCTCGACACACATTACACACACACATACTCTCTACGGGTCTCTGGCACACACACACAGTGCAGGCAGAGATAGAGAAGGCTTAAATGATGCATTAGAGAGCTAGATGCAGCATGGTGCATTATATATACTCTCCTCACTGCCAATGGTTACCATTGTGCCTCACGCAACATCAGCAGCGACTGGGACCTCCCCTCCCCTCCGCATCCATCCCTGCTTTTCAAAAAAGCTTTTGGGATTTCAGCCAAGGAACATAAATAGAAGATGACAACCATGAGCTATTTTTATCCCTCAGCCTTTTACACACCTTACACATGTATTAACTAAATTTCCTTGCGTTCCTGCAGGAAGAAGCTCCATCTTGTGGAGAGAAGATGTTTTTAGAAATAGTTCTGTAAGCTCTTATTCAGTTAGTCATAATAATGATGATTCACTATTGATCGCTGCTTGAATTTAATGGATACAATATGCATTGCTTGAAATTACTTCTGAGAGCCTGAATAATCAGTGTTGTATGCTGTAAATCAACAGGTTTCAAAAACTAAGTGAGTTTTTTTTTTTAGTTGGCACTGACATCTAGTGGAAAGAATTGTTTGTGCACACCTAATTAACCCCAAAATCCCCAAAATATATTTGAGTGCAATTGCATCGTGTCCGAATATGCCTGCCGTACTGTGTATCATCATTAGGCTATTGCTAACTAAAACTATTTAAAATAGTTTTTCGTAATTGAAATAAAGTTGAACTAAAATATGAATATTGGATGAAAAACTTAAACTTTAAAAAAACTGGAGAAATGTGAAAAAACAAGTTTAAGTACTGAAATGAGTAAAACTAAAACTGAAATAAAAAATAATTGAAAGCTACAAAGCTTTAAAAAATTATTTTATTTTAAAATAATAATATTAAAAAATGATAATAAAATGACAAACGCATATAACATCTTAACTAAAATGTATATGAAAATATAAAAGTTAAATCTAGTTCAAAATATTAATAAATTATATAATAGTATTTAAATAGTACTTAAATAACACTGCTGTGTATCACTGGAAAAACGCTAAATTAAATATCTTTTGAATAGCAATGGCAAATCTGAATGGCTGATGGTTGATAAACTAAATATTTTTGGCTTAAAAAAAAAAGAAAATAAAAAGCTCTTTAATATTTGTTGGAAATTCCTGTTTCTCATTAACATGTCAAAATGTCATGGCGTCTGTAAATGTCATTTTCTGGCTGCTGTTCAGTATGTGTGTGTGTGATGGTGTGCATCTGTGTGTGTTCTCTTGCAGACTGTGCAGGATGTGGCAGGGATATAAAGAATGGTCAGGCCCTTCTGGCCTTGGACAGCCAGTGGCACCTCGGCTGTTTCAAGTGCAAGGCCTGTGGGAAAGTGCTGAGCGGGGAGTACATCAGCAAGTGAGCTATGCCTTAATTATTTTTTATCTCTCACCATCTCATTCCTACCTCTCTCTCTCTATAATTCCCCCTCTCTTAACTGTCCTCTTTTCTAATAGCATTCAGTTTTTGCTCTTATCCTTGATTCAATGAGATGAAATAGAATACAGTAAAAACATAAATCTCTGTTCTCTCTCTTGCTGTCCTACTCTCTTTTTAGGATGGTTCTCCGTACTGTGAGAAAGACTACCAGATTAATTTTGGCGTGCAGTGTGAGGCCTGTCATCGGTTTATCACAGGGAAAGTTCTGGAGGTGAGTAACCAGTATGCATATATTGACTGGACTTCTCATATTAAGGTATCATAGCTGTGCTCTAGATGTAAAGGTGGTTGCAAAAGTTAGGCAGCATTATTATATTGCCTTCTAAAATATATAAGGGTAGCATGAACAATCTAAACACATAATAATGCATTGGGTATAAAGCAAAAGAAATGTTGAAGTTAAAGGGATACTCCACCCTAAAAAGTAAATTTTGTCATTAATCACTTACTCCCATGTCGTTCCAAACCCATAAAAGCTTAGATCGTCTTCAGAACACTATTTAAGATATTTTGGATGAAAACCGGGACTATTCTGACGATGCTTTTCATACTTTTCTGGACCTTGACAGTGTATTTTGCTTTAGACTGCCAGTCTATGGGACAGTCACAAGCCTCCCGGTTTTCATCCAAAATATCTTTAATTGTGTTCCCGAAGACGAACGAAGCTTTTATGGGTTTGGAACGACATGGGGGTATTTTCATTTTGGGGTGGAGTATCCCTTTAATCTATTTAGAAATTATTTAGTACCAAGACATATTAATATTGTTTTATAATGTTATTAAAATATTACAATATTCTAAAATTCAGTGTAATAAAAAAATGTATGCTATATACTGCCAAGAAGAAGTTTGGGTCAGTAAACGTAAATAAATAAATAAATATGTTTATTAAGCAAGAACACATTCAGTTATAGATAATTTGGACACATTCAGTCTCTAGATAATTTGGTTCAGATTTAAATCTCTGACTTTTATTTGCAACAGAACATCTTATCCTGACAAATATGAGCACAGTTTGAAACTGTTGTTTTTCCTGATGAGTCTATTTTCTCTGGAGAAAAATCTGAGAAGCAGGAGGAATAATTTGCTCTGAGTTTAGTCCCATTGCTTTCTAGAAGACACCTCTGAGATATCACTGAGATCTCTGTTGTGAGTTTTCTTGCCTTACGGATATTAAAAATGGTCTCTTGTGGATTTTCAGTGTTCAGTGTTTTATAGTCATGTCAGTATGTGTCAGTGTTCCAGATCTTACACTTCCGCTCCCACTAAACATCTGGATCCCCTAAGAGTGGAGTCGTTAGGCTGACCCATGTCCACAACATCATACAACATCGCTGAACTTACGTAATTTCTCCATTAATCAAACATTTTAGAACTGACACCGGCCCACTGGGAATAGAGCAAAGCAGCACCGTTGGCTGGATTCCAAGGTCCCGCCCACCTATTGTACAGGGGACGGCCCCTTTGAGGCCAGGCCCCTCTGATAGGGTGGGGGAGCAGTGAGATAGAGAGGGGGGGATTTAGGAAAATTCTCAAGAAAAGTCAAAGGGGAAACGTTAGGAACTGAAGGGTAATATAGGGGTTCTCTTGAACAAGAGAGTGCAAGTGACAAAAGTGATTTAAACCGCAAAGTTGCAGGGCTGGGGTGCCACACGAGCAGCCTGCTGGAGGTAATGTTTCTAAACTGTTTCAGAGGTGCTTTTCATTTTTTTCTTTTAAAGCACTTGACAAACATGTTTGCAGTTATGTCACAATGTGTGTTCTGGTCGGTTTTAGGAGCAACTTGTAATTTAAGTGTGCAGATGGTGTTTATCAACAGAGTGTAAATACTTCAGAGCTTTTTCTTTGCTGTTTGGGTGATCATGGTCAAGATTTGTCATCCTGATTAAGCTGACCTGTCCACAGTCTATTAGTCACCGGTTCTCATCAGTGCTCTCGCATACACGGTCTGTTTGCACTTGTACCCTCAAGTTGACTAGTTGTGTTGATGGGGATCTGTGCAGCCACAGATGGTGGAAAGGAAGTGCACCGGAATCTTATGCATGTGCGAGCGCAGGAGATCAAAACCAGCTCCCTGGCTATATAAATCCAAGCAGATATGTGTAGAATCTCGATGTAATGTTGAGAGCAACAGATGCCACTGGTCTGCAGATGGCATTGTGCTTGTGCCAAGGAGGCCATTCAGATTTGATGAGGGGCCGAATAGTGCTTATAAAAATTTGTTGTGGAACTCTGTTATTTTAGGTTTGGTTATGACTAGAATGAAGATTTTGCAGTTAGCAGTTTGTTTTCTGTGTACTTTTAAACATTTATGTTGTTAACAGACGCTCGCACATGCTATTTTGCTCAGTGTTAGCTTGATTACTCTGGGCTGTCAGTTTCATTATGTCAACTGTGGATAAGTTATTTAAACACAATGAAGTTTCATTCTCATTAAACCTATCCAATAAGTGTCTAATGAGGCTATATAGAAATGACATGTGGCCGCTCCAGCTGGCCCTGCATTATCTCTCTCTCTCTCTCTCTCTCTCTCTCTCTCTCTCTCACACACACACACACACACAAACACACACACATGCATATCCAGAGTATACCAGACACCCGGAGGAAAATTGCTCAGAGGTTGTTCTTTTGAAGGTCATGAGACCTTATGGATTTTTTTTTATTAATTAAGAGAAATAAAAATAGATGCAAATGAGAAATGAAACAGTTAACAGATTGAGACTATGGAGCTATAAAATGAATATGGATGGCATAGCTCACATAATTTGTCTTCAGAAGAATTTTATGTGAAGAGTTCTGACTTTTGAGTGCAGACTTTCAAACATTCAAAAGTTTGGTGTCAGTAAAAAAAAAAAAATTAAGAAATGAATAATTTTATTCAGCAAGCATTCAATGCATTTAATTCATCAAAGGTGACAGTAAAGACATATCAATTTCAAATAAATGCTGTTCTTTGACATTTGACACTGAAGACTGGAGTAATGGCTGATGAAACTCAGCTTTGTTCTTACAGGAATAAATGAAAGGAAATGAATTACAGGAGTAAATATTTTTAAAGATAATAAAATAGAACATTTAAAATTGTAATAATATTTTGTAATATTTCTGTTTTTACTCGATTTTGATCAAGTAAATGCAGCCTTGGTGAGAACAAGAGACTTCTTTCAAATATTTTATAATAAGTATTAAATCTGAGCACAATTTTTCTAGAGGCACATGATATTATAAGTGTGTGGGGAATTATCAGTCTATCAGTTTTAGCAGTCTTATTGCTATCTAGGAACTCATTTTTCTTTTCTTTCGGGTGTATTCTCTTTCTTTTTATGCTTGTGACTTTTGGGTTTTGTTCACAGGGTTTGGTTTTTCTGTTTTTCTGTTCAGCAAACAGCAGCTTGTCAGATTCACTTGTCTGGCTCTTTCCTCAGTGGGCAGGTTTGTGGACTGGAGTGTTTTAGTTCAACTAGAAGAGAAGATATACACAACAATACAACCAGACAATACAAAAGGGGGTTATATTACTGACTACAGATGAAAATGACTCCTACTGGAATTCATACACACACTGTAAATGCTAGCACCCTTACTGAAAAGACCAGTAAAAATGTCCATTCTGGAATTATGCAGTGACCAGCCCGGTCAACTCACCTGGTTTTACACTGGTTAGGCTGGTCTGGTTTGATGGGTTGAGGCAAATGTTTGGCCCATGTTAAGCTAGGAAAGCAGCTGGCTGTCTAGCTAAACCATCTGAAAAAATTTTTGGCCAGATTTGGGAGGTAGTTAGATTATCTGAACTCTATTTTAGCTGGGATTGGAAACAAACTAAGACCAGCAAATGCATTTTTTTCGGTATTTTAGTTCAACAAAGTCTTGCTGGTTATGATGGATAAACAATCTACTGTAGTAGGGTCAGCTGCACATTAACATCCCATGCATGGGACCAGCATCCAAAAAAAATATGCATCTATCCAAACACTTTCTCTTTTTTTCTTCATCCCCGTCTCCCTACCTCTCTCTGGCTCTGTCTTCTGTTCACACCCCTCCATCTGGGTGAAGCAGAGGCGTGGACTGTTCTTGGCCCCTTTCCTCAGAGTTCACTGCTCTATGTTTTCTGTGTTGGCTTCTTGTGATGCAATAGGAAATGACTGCTAGCTGTCTGTCTCAGACAGAGCGCTACGCAGAGAGGTAGAACATGTTGTCACTCTGTTTTTTTTACTGGAAAACTGTTACATGGTCTTGTTGCCATGGTGAGGAGACCCGGGAGCCGAGGGGACACATCTGTGTGAAATCATGCGTTTCAGCTGCATTGCCTCATAGTTCAAGTCAGCAGAGGACCATGGGATGTTTCCCCTGCAGAGGAGCCAAATGGGCAACTCCCTCCTCAACACTCCAAGCTCCAGCTGATAGAGGAACAACAAAACAATTGAATTGTTTGGAGAAGCAGAAGAGAAAAACAAAGCTTGAGGTTTTCTGGTGCTGTATAGCTCCTGTGAACATTTCAAAGAGAAATCCTCTTTTTTTTTTTAAGGAACCGTTCATCCTCCTAAAACACACTCATCCTATTTAAAACCTTTCTGACTTTTCTTTTTTCTGTGAAACACAGGAAAATTAAATAAAATAGTAGCTATTGTTAGATTAAATTTTTCCATAAATATAAAAAACAATATTACTGTAACTCTGGTAACATGTTTGAAATTCAAACTAAATATTATTTTAGTTGTTTTATTATCTGTTCTCATATAATTTGGTAATTTGTTCTTTATTTCAGCAAAATATGTCCATGAAACACAGTGGGAGATATTTTAAAGAATATTCTGGCTACTCTTTACTGGTTAAGCTCTAAAATGCACTATAAAAAATATATAAAAGTAGTTTTTCATGCAAAACTATCATATTGGCAAGACTTGAAGAATAGGCTGCTTTTATGATAATGATACTGTTTTTTATTTTTAATTTTATTTTTTGTCATTTTAGCAGCTTCAATCTTAATTCACTTTTATTAAATGAAAAAGAAAGTTTTGAATATTCTGAAAAATATCTTGTTTTGTTTTCCACAGAATAAAAGAAAGTCATACAAGTTTGGAATAGCATGAGGCTCAGTACAGTAAATAATGAAAGAATGCATTTTTTTTTATTTATTTTTTTTGGATGAACTATGCTTTTAAGAAGGAATAAAAATAATACAGAAAGAGAGAAAAATAACAGATAATGGATACAAATCAAAAAGAAGAAAAATGGCAATAAGACAAAGTGTTGCCTCAAGAAAGAGTGTTTTAAGGAGGTTTTGAAGGAGAGAGAGATGTCAGAACAGAAGGGCTCATCAGTATTCGCAGAACTAACTGAAAGCAGCAAAATGATGAAACAGTACTGCAGATGAGTGCTGGAGTGATGATACACACATAAACCACTCTATTATGTGGAATGTACTGCACCTTTAGCTATGACTGGTATGCTACACTAATATTCAAAGGATTGGGGTCAATAAGATATTTTTGAAAGAAGTCTCTTATGCTCACCAAGGCTGCATTTATTTGATCAAAAACAAGAGTATTGTGAAATAGTATTACAATTTAAAATAACCATTTTCTATTTTAATATATTTGTAAATATATTTAAAAAAGCTGAATTTTCAGCAGCAATTACTCCAATTTCCAGTTCAAAATAACAGAATTAATTTTAACTGAAAGCTTATGTGGGATTATAAATGTCTTTAATGACACTATTGCTTGTGGTAGATTGACCTTCCAAAGTTCAAAAGACTGACAGACTGCAGTGTTTCTCAGGCTTTCCAGCTCCCTGGTGCACCTCCCAGCTCTCAGATATCAGAATTCCAGCCCATAGCTGTAGCTGGCAGACCGTGTTGCGGTGGTTTGCACACATGCTTCTGACATGTTAAGCTAGTTGATGCAGGTTTACATCTAATCTGCAACATTATATAACTGCCTAAAACTATCAAATAAAATCTGCATGATTATGTTAAGTGTGTATATGTGTGCATGTCTTTGTGCTGCTATTGTTCCCCTGACCTGGAAGCATCCAAAATACAAAGAATGACGGAAAGAGGAGAAAAAGAGCAGTGCAGTGAAGTGCAATGAAGTGACAGCACACCTGTTCTGTCTCCAACGGACTCTATCTCTCTGTCACAGATGTTAAGGAAGTTGTATTTCAGACAGTTTCGTCCAGTGTCAAGTCTCCCTGGAATGATTTTTTTCTTGTGTTTCTTGTGAATTCTGTTGACCTCTGAATTTGGACATTTTCCCCTAACAGGCAGGAGATAAGCACTACCATCCAAGCTGTGCACGATGCAGCAGATGCAATCAAATGTTCACGGAGGGAGAGGAGATGTACTTACAGGGTGAGCACAACACTTTAATGCTACCTTTAACACAGAGAATTGAAGCAGTTCTCGTACTTTCCACAAAAAGGTTCAAAATTACACTTTTTACACAACTTACACAACTAACTAGTTGACATGTCTAAATATAAATGATTTTATTATTTTAGAAATCAGATGAAATAATTCAATTCAACAGTAGTTACTGATATAATTATATCCCCATCAATTAAAGTAAAATATGTTTTTGGTCATTTTTGTTTTGATAACTTTGGTAACAGGGTTGAACTAAATGTTATATAAGCTGTTAACAGGGTTGATATATTTAGTTTCCTATTCGATGTTCATGAATTTTGCATGTATTTTTCCTACCCTGTTGCCATAATTTGGAACATGTCTACACATATAGCTGGTTTTGTTATTAAAATAAAATAAATTGAATTAAAATAATTTTTTATATATAAATAATAGTTATTGGAAAAATGCTTCCCGAGGGAAAATATTTGTTTGATATTTTTTTTAATTTTGGTAACATGGTTGAATGTTTGAGCTTTACAAATGAGGTCACTACTTCAGTTTCTATACAAATTAAGCTAATTATGTTCCCATTTGTAATAGGAGGAAAACCATATGGTAAAAGAATTCTGATATACCCACCCTTATTTTGTCTTAATTTCTCTCTCTCTCTCTTTTTCTCTCTCTCAGGATCTACAGTATGGCATCCAGACTGTAAGAACAACAGTAGAGTGGAAGAGAAGTACAGAGTGAGTATCTATCAATCTAAACACTTTGTGAGCCAGTCAGACGCTTAATCAGCCCTGTCTCTCTCTCTGAAATAGAAAACTTTGCTGAGCTCCTCCCTCATATTAATCCCAGAAACAACAGTCTACAGAACATTGGGAGAGGTTTAAAATGCTCACATTCTTTAAATCGCTTTTTACAACTTCCCCAAGTGACTCCAAAGTTAAAATGAGGTCTCAGGTGCTCTAGCTGAAGCGTTACATCTGAATCACAAAAAGAGAATGTATGTGTGTGTTTGTCAGTGTGTATTTTGTCCATTCTGTTGTGATTCTCCTCCTTAGGCAGCTTGGCAACATCCTAAAGGAAAACCCAGTCCATTTGATATCTTTTACCCCCAGTCTCAGATTCAGAGCTGGGGCCCAGGTGGCTCTCAGCTGGGCCGGCATCCCCTGGGCAGTCGTGAGGTTTGCAGTCTTCTGCTCTGCACTCCCTCCAAACTGCAATGCTTCCGGCTAACTCTACTTTCACAGAGAGTTTTGCTTTACTTCGAAGCAAGTTAACTGCTGTGTGTTTTTTTAAGCTTCATATTAGTTAACTTATATCCCCCACAGCAAGACTGAATGTGCTTGCACTCTCCTCCTTCAAGTTAGGCCATAATCGTCATAGAAATGTTAGAAATTCACAAAAAATAACCTTTTGTCCCATAAAATCAGGATCTGCCTGCATGCATAAGATAGCAAGCAAGGCTGCGAGTAGGTGACTATGGATGAAGTGCTTGAGTTAGATGACCGCTGGCTATGGTGGATGAGTCCAGTGTTTTGTTGAGTGTGATATCATATCCTGTAATGCCTTTTCCTCCCTTCACAGCCCCTTCCACCCTCAGTAACATCTCTGCACCACTCAGAAAGGCAGGTACTGTATTCTGCTTCTGGCAGCAGATTGGAGAACCCCAAGTGTGTTTTGCAGCTCTTGCCTTTGCAGTCACCCACCAGCATAGGGCTTTCCACCCTTGCCAACTTCCCCATAACAGCCTGTGTGTGAATCATTACGCTTTTCACCACTGCAGGCATGTGTCTCAAGCCCTCCAGCGCTCCATTCACCATTACAGGAATGACAGCTGTTTGTCTCTTCATGCAGAACCATCTCAGATATGAGCTCACAATGTAGCTAACAGAACTGGCCACTTACACAGAATATTCTTCCTAAGGTCGCCCAATTCTGATGTTTTTGATGACATTTGACCTAGAGTCATATCTGAGGGATTGGCTGCCATGGCTGCAAATTGTATGATATGAAACAGAATGCATCTTGGGAAGGCTTGCATTGGAGTATGAGGCAATATGAGCTGGAAATCCTGTATCTTTCTAATTTGTGCTAAATGAAAGCTCAAAAATAAGTGCCTCCTTCACCCAAAAATTATAATTTTGTCATCATTTACTCTCGTCATTCATCCTCATGTTTTTGAAAGCTGTATGACTTCCCTTGTGAAAAAGAAGTGTGCTTAGTTAGTTAGACTGGACATGCATTTATAGTGTACTTCAAAACTTAAAGGTGCATTTAAAAAACAAAAAAAGCACGTTCAGATAATATAATATTAATGAAATAAAAGGCCACTTAATGACAGTACACTTTCATGACTGTTTCATAACACACTTAGGCAAACATTAAAAAAAATAATGTTAACTTTAAAGTATGTTTTTAAATCATTGTTTATCTTTCATCTGACTTTAAAAAGTACACTTATTTTAATGTGTTGACTAACATACAAAGCACATGTAAAGTACTTAATTATCATTTTAACTGTAGTGTGTTATTCAATTACATTTAAAATTATAAGTTTGAAATTAACTAAATTGCAAATTCATCATTACAAATTTGTAATAACAAATACATTTAAATACGTGATACACAAGTTTCAATAAAAATTACACTATATTTAAGTTTACCATGTCAGTACATTCGTCAGTATTCATCAGATGTTACTATGTAAGAAAGTAGAAATAATTAAGAAATTACATTTAAAGATATACTTAAGTGGGTAATTATCATACAATTAAGCATCCAAAAACATTAAAACGTTCAAATAACAACTTAAATTTCAGCATGTTCCTCACAAAAGCCTATTGTATGGCTTTGGAAGACTTGAAATAGTGCATGATTTACTTTATGACATTTTATGATCCTCTTTTGTAGCTCTAAAGCCCCAGTCTCCATTCACTTCCATTTCATGAAAAAGAGCAGCGTGAACATTCTTCAGACTTTCTCCTTTTCTGTTTCATGGAAAAACGAAAGTCATATAGATTTGAAATGACATAAGAATAAGTAACTGTTGACAAAACATTCATTTTTAGCTGAGTGACCCCTTTAAACTTCCCACTGGCATCTATGAGTGTGTTTAGGAATACGTTTGTGTATTTTTTTTTCAGCTAATTGCTAACACAACATCTCGTTGTTCCGCAGCCCACAAGGTCATCGTCTGAGAGTATCTGTTCGAGACCTGGCTCGAGCATCCCTGGATCTCCAGGTCATACCATCTATGTGAGTCCCACTCATCGGCGCCCCCAATCGTTTCCAGAGTCTGTCAGATATTGCCACTCAATCCACAACGGATACTGATGCTGCTATACTTCAGGGTCGATGTTAAAAAAACATGCAGGAAAAGCACAGGAGTTTGCTTCACCTTCTTTCCACTCTTTGCCTTCGCCTTGTATCTGTAGCATCATTTTAGCATGTAACCACATTTAGAGAAACATTTACAATAACACTGTTAAGCAAATGTTAAGCCGGGTAGCTTCTCTCATAAGCATGCCTCCAAAAACAACAGCGTTCATCTTTCCACAGTGTATGTTCACCCTGTGTGCTGACCTTTGTGAGAGCTGTAGCTCTGTTTGGATGTGATGTGGATGACCTTTCACCTGTGCCCTGACCTCTTCCTCATCAACACCTTTCTCCATGTGTTTCTCCACTTATGTGTCTCCTCCCTCCCTGTCCCTCATCCTCTCCTTCCTCCAGGCAAAAGTAGACAATGAGATTATTGATTACAAGGACCTAGCAGCCATCCCCAGAGTCAAGGCCATTTATGACATAGAGCGTCCAGACATGATATCCTATGAGTCTCTCCATTCCACCTCCTCCACCCTGGAAAGACAAGGAAGGCACAGCCCCGGAGAGGTAATCCAAATTGTAAACTTTTAGTGTCTTTTTAATAAACAAACAATGTGCTTTTATGACCTAATATGATATATTTAGCCACTGTATGGCTGTGTAGAAATTATAATGTCACCGATTTATGTTTATACATTTATTCTAAATTTTTGGACTAGGTGTGGCTTTCATAAAAAGTAAACTTTGGCTGATTTTATCTCAAATCAGACAGCATCCCTTGCTCAAATTTTGTGAACAGCCATACTCTGTACATGTAACATCCTTGTACTTCAATTTGGAGATCTGGACAGTCTAGTCTAGTGGTTCTCAACCTTTTTAACCCTAGGGCCTCCACCGTACAACACAATATTAAAAGTCCATACTTCATATACGCTAAGACATATTAGCGTATATATATATATATATATATATATATATATATATATATATATATATATATATAATATATATATATATATATATATATATATATATATATATATATATATATATAGATATGATATGATAGTATTTCAAACTGTAACTGTGACAGAGTTTTTAAACTTATTTATTGATATATTAAATTAATTCACATGGTTAATTAAATAAATTAATAAAAAGTTAATTAAATAAATTAACCATCATTCATTTTGTTATTCCAGAATTAATACTCTGTATTCCAGAATGGTGTGTTCTTCAAAAACAATATTTATTGATAGAAAATAAATATATAGATGTAAAATTGCATTAATTATGTAATTATGACAAAGATGCTTGTTTTATTTTTTTTTATTTGGTTTACTAAATATATTAAATTAACCACAATTAATTTTGTGATTCCAGAAGCTATGTTCCGTGTTTCAGAACTGTATATTCTTTAATAAAAACAATAGTAATTATGCAATTATGAAAAAAACTGCTTGTTTTTCATTTTAATTGATATATTAAATTAACTTTGTTATATTCATTTTGTTACGGAAGTTATGTTCTTTAATAAAAACAAGTTATTGAGTGAAAATAGATTTAGATGTAAAATAGTATATAAATCTTGATTTCATGTTTATTTTTATATATATATATAAATTTATTAATTTCAATACATTAAAGTCTTCCTGTGGCCCCCTTGGAAATTTGCTGAGGCCCTCCAATGGTCTCCGGGCCCCCTGGTTTAGAACCACTGGTCTAGTCTCGATTACCAAAACTGCACATGGGTTTTAGCCACTTTGGCCACCAAGTTGCTACCAGACTCCCCCTATATAACAGACCCAACTCTGCCAATGCTACATCTTTGTGATAACAACGTCCCATCCCCAGTTCCTTATCACAGTAACCATAATACCTCTCTGACCCCATGATCCCATTAGTGTTCCAAAAAACACTATTGGTTGAGGCTCTCAGGCCACAGACAGAGCAGATGTGAGCAAGCGTGTGTATTTGCTCATTTCTCTGTATGTGATCATGTGCATTGCATGTATTCCTGTTAACATGTTTCGCTGTATGTCTATGCATGAAAAAAATGTATGAGAGATGTGTTTTTTTATTCTCTGTGACTGCTCTTGTTCCCTTTGTCTATTAAACATTGTTCTGCTGTACCTGAAAACGCCTGTGCGCCTTCTCTGTGTAGAGACAGCAGTGTCACAGCGCCACCTGGTGACTATAATCAAAATCTCAGACAATCTGCGGTGATGAAGATGTGTGTTAAAGGGATATTTCGGGGTTTTTTCATCTGCATCTGTGGTTGGTTACCAAAGCCAATCCTTTAGACTTGTCCTTGACTATGTATAAACAAACAGAAAATGTATTTACAAGTACACACTTACAATTGAAGTCTATCAAGCAATGGGCCAGGGGTTACAAGTAGAAATGTGAAGCTCACTTACATGGATTATTGAGTAGAAATGTTTCTTTTTGGGGGCTGTTACATTGTCTAAGTCATCAGGAGGGACTACTTTTTAGGTGTAGGATATTTTGGTTATGCATTGCCAGCACAATAAAATAAAATAAAAAATTACAGCAATTACATTATACCGTTCAAAATTTTCATTGGTAATGTTCCTGAAAGAAATTTCTCACAAAGGATGCATTGATTTGATTAGAAAAAAAAAAAAAAAAAAAAAAAAAAAAAAAACTTCAAACAATTAACTTTTTAACAATTAACTAAGTTTTCTGTTTTAAAATAAATTTATTTTTCCTGTGATGGTGAAGCTGAATTTTCAGCAGCCATTACACTATTAGAAATTATTTTAATATGCTGATTTGTTGCTAAAGTAACATTTCTTATTATTATCAATAAAGAAAAAGTTGTGCTTCTTAATATTTTTGTGGAAACTGTGAAACATTTTTTTCATGATTCTTTAATGAAATTTAAAATCTAAAATGAAAAAGAACAGCATTTGTTGCATTTTATAAATAAAATGCATCCAAGTTAAATAAAAGTATTAATTTCTTTTAAAAAAAGACATAAATAAATACTCCAAATTTTGCTTAAGATTAAGATTATTGCAAAAGTATCTGGTTTTATTTTTTTAGCTGGTCATGACATGAGTTTGGAAATAGCTGCAAAGAAAGGGTCAGTGAATGATTTTATCACACCAGTTTTATGCTAACACTTGAAGAAATACTTTTGAAAGAATGTAGTAGTTTATTTTCTTAGTAGTGCAACCCACTAGCCAAATAGACTTCCACTGTAAGTGTTTTACAGTTAAAAAAAATACTGTCTGTGCTAATCAAGTTGAAAACAACCAAGAATATTCCTTTAATGCATACCATATTCTGGAGTCACCGACAAGTTCATAACTCAACCCCTTTCCTCCCCTACAGCCTGTCAAAGCCTCAGGTGGCAGCCCTCCCAGAGGCAGAGCCACAGTAAGTGTGAGAAGGATAGAAACAAGGCCACTGACATAACCAATTAGTTTGTGGATCACCAACCCTAATAAGAACTAACAAATTAATTTACGAAAACGTACCTAATCAAATAAGCATGAACATCTAATGCCTCTTACACCTAGTTTCTCTCATCTCATTAGCTGCTATCTGAGCTCTTAACTGAATAGCTGCTCTGTATTGTAAGTATTTTAGATTAGATTGCTAGTGACAGTAACTTTAAGTGTGTACTCAAGAGCCCAGTGAAAAACTGAAGAATCTTTCAAGTTTATGTGTGCCATGGCAATGGTTTGCATTCATGCTCATTGTCAATGAACTGATACTATTTTCCCAGAAAACATACATCCGATCTGTGTCACTTCTGAATCTAGGCTTTAGCATAACATTAGCATCTAACATTCAAAATGAACACTGCAAGCACCTTTTTGCAATTCCTCTTTCACCTTCATTACATTCATTTAATTTAAAACATCATCCAATGCATGTTGGGTCACAGAAAACACAGCTGTTTCCATGACGCATAACATAATGTTATTTTTAGTGATTTTAATTCTGTGTCCACATTCCCAGACCCTGCCACAAGACCCCTCCTCATTGTCTGCAGAAACAGTAAGTTGTCAGTGACCTCCCTCTGAACCCTGCCACAGCTATTACCACAATTTTCTCTCTTAAATGTGTTCATGAAGATGGCACTGAGCTTCAGCTGACTCTTGAGCACTGGAAGAAGTCCTCTGTTTAATTAATGGCAAACACTCAAAAGTGTCCTGCTGGAGTGTGTGTTCATGTTTGTAATGTATGTCTGTCTGTCTGTATTTCTGTCTGTCTGTCCTTGTCCCAGCAACAGCTGAGTGAATTAACTTTTTTTTTTGATCGTTTTCAAAAGCAAGAATGCATTTAATTGATCAAAAGTGACAGATTTTTACATTTTTACAAAAATATATATTTTAAATAAGTGCTGTTCTTTTAAACTTTTTATTCAACAAAGAACCCTGAATGAAAAAAAGGAAAAAAGTATCAAAGTTTTTATTCAACATTGATAATAATAAATTATCCTTGATGGTCGCGTCAAATCAGCATATTTGAATTATTTCTGAAGGATCGTGTGACACTGAAGACTTGAGTAATGGCTGCTGACAATTCAGCTTTGCATCACAGGAATAAATCACTTTTTCAAATATATTAAAAAATAAAAAGTTAGTTTAAATTGTAATTAAAATTGTGTTCAATTTTTATTTAATTTTTTTGTAAAAAAAAAATTACTGTAATTTTGGTCAAATAAATGCACTTAAAACAATTTAAAATTAAATTTAATGAATCTAAGTTCTTATTTTGTTCTTTTAAATTAGAGGTGAACAGTTTTGTGACATTCACCCATAAAACAACTAATATACAAACAGCCTAACACTTTAAAAAGCATAAAATGCAGTGACATGATTTCACTTCCTGTTCCTAATCGTATTATTTTCTTTTCTGACTTGCTTTATGTAGCATACAGTCTCCTATCCACCTTTTAATACTGATTCTGATGCACACTTACATAGAGCTTTTGTTCCTGTTCTGTTTCAGTCTCCAAGGACACTGTCTCCCACCCCATCCGCTGAGGTTAGAGGGTGTTTATATAGTTTAGTTTTCTTTTTTTACCCTAGAGCCAATAGTACATGTTCATTAAACCATGTCTTGAAAGCATAGTCCACCCAAAAATAAAAATTATTTTATCATTTAGCCACCCTCATTCTTTAACAAAAAATAAGATATTTTGAAGAATGTTGGTAACCAAACTTGCATAACACGGTCTAACAATATAATGAAAGTCAATGGTGACTAAAACTGTTTGGTCACCAAAATTCTTTAAAATATCTAAAAGGTGAGTAAATGATGACAGAATTTTCCTTTTTGGGTCCCTTTAATGCATTTAGAAATGTAAATGTGGTTTGAACCTTATGTAACACATGTAATGTTGTGTGTGCATGTCTACTGTAGGGTTGTTATGACATGAGGGAGCGCATCATGCAAAGATCCACCAGTCAGGGCTCCATCGGCTCTCCGGTTTACCACCGCCATAGCTATATACCCCCTCTGTCCAAGTCGCCCCAGCACTTCCACAGACCAGGTGAGTCAAATGAAATTATCCAAATCCTTTCTCTATAGGATTCCAGTGGAGTGTATGGATGAGCAAGATCTCCTTACAACATTTTGGCCTCGTGTTGCCTTTTCTTGCTTTCCGTTTCCTCCTGAGCTTGTAACCTGTCTCCATCCTCTTTTTCCTTCATCCTCCTCCTCTGTTCCTCTTCCTCTTCTCTGAGCGGCCGGCAGGAATGCTGAAGCTCTGCTCCTCTTTGCGCTCCAGTGACACACGCCCTACCTCCCCTTTCCGACATCACTTCCTCCCCCATAACAAAGGTAAGGCCTCTCCACTCCCCATTGCCTGACCTCTTCTCCTCGTTTTCAGTGTCAATATTGTTCCGTAGACACAAATCCACCCCCCTCCTCTGATTCAGACCTGCTGAAATGTCTTGACTGTGACTTTTTAGCTTGTAAAGCTGTGCTTTTGCCGGCTCTGTTTGAGAAATTCATAAGTCCTGGAGTTGAAATGCTTGAATGGCAACCTTATGAGGACAAGGGCTGTTTTTGATCTGTAAATCCAACTGAAGCACATTTAATGCAAGTTGCTAATGCACATTTTACTAATCACATGCTCACGTGTGTAATGTCCCTCTGTCCTCTCCACAGATTCTTTCTGCATAGGTATGTCTTGGCTTCATGGCTGTTGTTGACTCTGTATAGAGCAATTTGGTGCCCGTGGCAGTTTAGAAGCATGCTGGTCCTGTGTTTGGACCATTCAGAATTTGGTGTATTTGACATTTAATTAACCAACAGTTATATGACAGCTTATTAACCAACATTTCATCAAGTCACTGTGACATCATTAATTAACTCTGTTCCAAAACATAGTGAGTTTTCTTGTTTTTTTCGGCCTACATAGGCTGCTGCCTACTTAATCATATCCCCCAAATAATTATAATAATATTTTTCATTTTTATTATACAAATAATAATAATTTGGGGATATACTTGAGATTGATGCTTACCTGGATGGTAAAAGCTGGGGAGTGCATGTGATGTATTGAAATGCTGTCTATGTAGACAGCTCACTAGTTTTTTGGAACATGTTCATGTTGCATGCTTACATTTGTTTTCTCACAGGCAAAAAGTAACCCTTAAAAGCAGGTGTCACCAAACTCGGTCCTGGGGGGCTGGTGTCCTACAGGGTTTAGCTCCAACTTGCCTCAACAAACCTGCCTGGAGGTTTGAAGTATGACTAGCAAGACCTTGATTAGCTGGTTCACGTGTGTTTGATTAGGGCTGGAGCTAAACTCTGCAGGACACTGGCTTTCCAAGCCAGAGTTTGGTGACCCCTGCTTTAAAGGATATTCAGTCGTGTTACCATTAGACACAAAGTCTTCCTACCAGTGAGTTTGGCATATATCTTTTTGCTGTGGTGGTGAATGTTACCGTGTTCATGATTGTGAAGTATTTGCATGCAGCTTTCCTGAGGCATTTCTCCTTTTCCAATCTGTATGTCCTTCAACACCTGTTCTCTTCTATGGGGCCGACCCACAAGGTCCAGTCCGTCTCTCTGTCTCCTCTCTGTTGAAGCCCTTTTCTGTTCGTCCATCTTTCCAACAGTGAAGATTTATTCGGGCATTATTCTCTCTTTCTTTCCTTCTTTTATTCTTTCTTTCTTTTTATGTTCTTTTCCTTCTTCTGCTTCTTCTGCTATTCTTGTTTGGAGGCACTGAGCCATCCAGTGGCCGGAGTTCTCCTCTTTCCTCCCGGCCAGCCACCCCGACCCTCTCTCTGACCCCTAAACATTTCCACATCCCAGGTAGGAGCCGGAGCATCATCAGAGAGATTTTCTGCTTTTTTCCCTCTCCCTCAATTCTTTAATTTCAATCCCCTCCATAATGCATATATGCTTTTTCTTATTTATTGTCTTGATTGTAGATTTTGTTTATCTCTTATGCTGAGAACATGTACTGATTCAGAAATGATGGTCATACTTTATATGCATCGCATTTACCCAGAACATGATCATAACTGAAACGATTGGAGTGTCTTATTTCTGACTTAGGTGGTATTAAAAATGTTTTGTTAAAACTAGATATTTTTTTATAATTCACAGACCAAGGCATTAACATGTATAGAAAACCACCAATCTACAAACAGCATGGTATGGTTGCTTCAAATTTTAAGCTTTTCTATCTATCTATCTATCTATCTATCTAGTCTATCTATCTATCTATCTATCTATCTTCTAACCAACCTATCTATCTATCTATCTATCTATCTATCTATCTATCTATCTATCTATCTATCTATCTATCTATCTGTCTATCTATCTATCTATCTATCTATCTGTCTATCTATCTGTCTATCTATCTGTCTATCTATCTGTCTGTCTGTCTGTCTATCATCTATCTATCTATCTATCTATCTATCTATCTATATATCTATCTAATCTAAAAAAAGATTTATCTTACATGCTAAAATAAATGTTGTTTTTGTTTGTTTGTTTGTTTGTTTTAAGTGCCTGTCATTATGGTGTGTGCATAAGCATGATTTCTGATAATTATTTTTATTATTTATATTTATATATTTTTTTTATTGTGTGTTGGCTCCATCCATCCATTAATTTGTGATTATGATGCTATGATCACATCCTATGTTCATATGTAAGTACCATTTAACATCATAAACTTTTCTCATTTTTGAGACTCTTTTTCTTTTTCTTTAATCGCTTCCTCACAACTGATTCGCCTACGGCAAGAAACTAAAATCCTCCTTCTTTAACAATTGCCATAAAACTTCTGAAGATAGAAGATTCATAGAAGATTGTGCCTTCTAATTGCATGATGTTATTGCCTGTAAGATCCCATAACAAATTTACTGACACCTCAGATGACTCTGCTTTGGTCTCTATCTTGCACACTCTGCAAATCTTCACATTAGTTTCAGTAAACTCAACGGCACCTTTTGAACAGTTGTGTTTACCGGATTCAAACTATAATTCATATATCTAGATTTTTCTGCTTGCTTAATATTATAAAAATCTATACATTTGCAGTAGCATGTGTGCTCTATCTACTTTATACTGTCCTGTACAAAATGCAGTACTGGCCATTGACATTCAAAGCTTTTGATTCTGTCTCTGAATACACCCTACTGGTGTTTTAAAAAAAAAAAAAGACTAATTGATTAATTTCATTATGCTTATATAACAGATTTTTTACACATAAAAATCCTGAAATGCTTTGAACTGAATGGCCAGCACTACACTTATTGCCAGCCTATGAGAGTCTGTCACTGATAGTCCAGTTCCCCCAAAATACCGATTCAGATTCAGCTGCCCTGGCAGCCCAAAGCAAGTCTGCTGATGACATCATCAAATCATCCAAGTTCCCCGCTGCCCACGCCCCTCGGCCGGACGAAACACCAAAGATCGAGACCGACTACTGGCCGTGTCCTCCGTCCCTTGCTGCTTTAGGTACGCTACTGCTGCTGGCAGTAACCAAAAATCAATGGAATCCATCTGTGAATTCAAACATTGTTCTGTGGGTGGAGAACTCTTGGACTCCTGCTGGTAAATTTGGCCTGGCGTTCCCATCTGACTGGTCCTAGAGCCGGTTGTGGTGGCAGTAAATCTGAGGAAAACTTTAGGATGCTATAGAATAGATGACTTTACAGGGACATAAATTTGCCATTGCTAATAAATCAATTTCATTTTCAATCAAAAATCATTTCACCACTCAGTCTGACCATGTTTTTATTTTTCATATTATTTAACTCATTGTTATTTTTGTCCAATTATGTGTACAACTGAACTCTTGCAGGTCACCATGGGTACAATGACATGACAATGTTGCAATCAACTCAATTTTTTTTTCCTTTTTCTTTCTTTTTCATTTGAAAATCTTTTTTTTTTTTTGATTATGGACGGGAGGCTCAGATGGGAGGAGTCGGTCACGGGACGAAGAAGAGGAAGAGCAACTGAAACGCAGACAACTTCAGGAAGAACATCTCAGCAAGGTCAAGCTCGTATTAATGCTTATACATTCCTTGTGTCATTTTTTTTTTTTTTGTCAAAGCAGCCATTTAAATGCATATATGTGCCAAATTATGCTGCATTGCACAGTGTTATTTACACATGCTGTATGCATTGTTTTAATACCCAAATCACTGAAATAATTATGCAAACACACCTAATTTGCATATATGCACAGTGCCTGGGGGGTTTTCGTGAATAAGACTAATAAATGCAGGCTAATAAGCATGCTAAAGTGGAATAAATTTAACCTCTATGTGATCGTATTTTCAGTACTTTCACTCATATGACTGTGTTTAACTGCAGATCCAGTCTGGCCTTGGGAAGCTCATTCTGAAGGAGGAGATGGAAAAGGAGATGAACCGAGAGAAATACATACGAAGTGTGGCCGCCCAGCGCTTTGACTCCCAATATGCTAACTGTACCACAGGTATAATGCCACCTACTTTCAAAGCAATCACAACAAATACAGCTTTATTCAGACATTAGTGTATTAGTATATTAGTACAAAAGTATTCTATCCTCTGTTATAGACTCCCAAACTGTTAAAACATCATCTTTGCCTGGATATGGACGGAATGGCCTCCATCGGGTAAGGCTCAGCCATTCACCTGTTATTCACTTATATTTAATAAGTGCATGTAAAAGGCAGTTAAAATGTAATTTATTCCTGTGACAGCAAAGTTGAATTTTCGGCAGCCATTACTCCAGTCTTCAGTGTCACATGATCATTCTAATATGTTGATTTGGTGCTCAAGAAGCATTTCTTTTTATTATCAATGTTAGAAAACAGTTTTTGCTTCATTTTTTATTTTTTTTGTAAAACAAAATACTTAAAATAATAATTAATACTATTATTTAGCAAAGACCAAATAAATTAATAAATCGATCAAAAGTGACAGTCAAGACATGGATAATATGCAAAAAAATATATTTTTCAAATAAATATTGTTAATTGAACTTTTTATTCATCAAATAATCCAAAAACAAATCATGTTTTTTTTATGAAAATAATAAGCAGAAAATCTATTTTTAACACTGATAAGAGTAAGAACCATAATTAATAAGCATCTGTAATAACTGAGAAATACATTTATTTATAAATATATTCCAAAAAAAAAAATTTAATTGTAATAGTATGGTAAGTATAAGAGATTGGTCTTGGTAAGTATAAGAGATTTCTTGAGCATGTGGAATAAATTAGGCCAGCATAACAAATTAAAGTGCATCTTTAATGACTTTCTTTTTTTGTCTGTGCCTTCAGCCCCAGTCTACAGAACTATCTCAGTATAACAGTTATGGGGATGTATGTGGAGGACAAAGAGGTAGCATTCAATACTTCTAATACTAAAAAAATACATCTAATACCCACCACCACCACCACCAAAAAAAATAAATAAATAATAAAAATAAAAAAAATACTTTTTTAATAAAATAGTAATATTTTGGAATTTGTCTCTTTCTGATTTACACAGATTTCAAGGTATGTGACTGACCTGCAGTATTTACTGAGCATGTGCATCAGCAGTCATGCACATATGGAAGTCAAATCATGCTACATGTAACCGGAATGGCACTCATGCCCTCATTGCTATGCTTGTGTCTGAGTTTGAGCCATGGTGATAGACAAGAGCACAGTCAAGGGTTTGATATGTTGAAAATCTCCCCCACCCCTGAGAACACATCACATGGATAGTGGCTTGATCCACTTCCCTTGCGAGAACCTGATACAGAGCAATATCTGTTAGGAATTAGATCCAGACTATTTCCCAAGGTTCTGAATTCTTGAAAACAGTTTTCTGCTTTCTTTTCTTATCATTTGCATCACGTGTATGTGTTCTGTTCTATAGCCCACCCAAGATGCCCAAGATTCCATTACAAGAATGGACAGGGGAATGTCTATGCCTAATATGTTGGAATATAAAGCAAGTATCACAAATATTTTCTAAAATGATGTTTCTCTTCTCTCTTCCATCTCTAAATGCTCCTCTGTTCAATAAATAATCCCCCCCCCCCCTCCCAAAATCAAGATTATTCAGTCAGGGCCATAATTTTTGCGCATCTTCACAGGCAATGATCAGTGAGAAGAACAAGACTAGCATAACTTGTACAGTATATTTTCCAGTGCTATGATGAAATGATGTCATCACATGACATACTCTGTTTTAGCAGTGCATAGTTTCGAGATCATTCAATCATTTTGAACTCCTGGTTCTCATTAAAGACACTTCATGGTTACATATGGTAATATTTTCTGAAAGTGCATGGTTGCTTTAGTAACCCAGAAGCCTGATTCTCTTGGGCTGAACTTAAATTCATGCGTCGGCCCTAGCTAATAGTTATTGGCTAGATTAAATAGATTGGAACTTAATAGGATTTCCCAGCAATGTATAAGAAACAACAACTGGAATGACTGTAGACTGTTATTTGTTTGTAGAAGTGCTAGCATTAACAGCATTATAATTCCGTCCTGTAGATACAGTTGGCAAAAACGCCTGGCCAGCTGTAAAAAAAAAAAAAAAAAAAAAAAAAAAAAAAAAAACTGATTTGTAGGATTTTTTTTTTTTTTTTGAATTCACATTCTAAACTCCTGAACATTTGGTAGCTAAAAAGAGACTAGACTAAGAGACGACTATGGAATTTCATATAATATCTGCAGCAAAGATTACTTTGCATGCTGTATTACAAATAAAATAAATGTAAAGTAAATTCTTAAATTAAATGATCTGTTTTGGATTTAAATCATACATATATTATATGATTCTATCCAGCACTTCTTTCCCATATTGAGAAACACAGACTCTCACACTCTCTATCACACAAGGCTCACCTACTGTTTGTTCCTCTGCATGCTCTGCCCACCTGCATACTCACTCTCTCACTAGCACCATGTGCTGCAGTGTTGTATTCTGGCAAGAGTTGGTGTTTGTGTGCCATGTTAGAATGTAATGACCGTGCATTTTTCCCTTGTCCATTTGCTTTCAGCTGTTCATTGTGTTTGGCAAATGCCTCGCATAGCATTCTCCATAACAACACAATCCCTCCTTTTGTAAAGGTGTACCCATATGAAATGCTCACTGTCACCAACAGAGGGCGTACTAAGCTCCCGAAGGATGTGGACAGGACGAGACTGGAGGTAAATGGCACCCGCTAACCTCACTGAATGGAAATTACATGAAAGTAAATGACTCGTTTTTGCGACTTTAAAAGTATGACTCCTTTGAATTATGTAAATCAGAGGAAATGGCATTGCTGCATTTTAAGGCTACATTCAAAATGCATTTATTGTTCTGTAAAATATAACAACGACAATATTGTTGTTATTATTAAATGCTCAAATATCTAAATAAAATAATAAATAATATATTGTTTACAATAATAATTGCTGATGTTGTCAAATATTAGCCTATTATTTAAATGATAAAAAATAAATAAAATATCAGTGTTGCAATAATACTGCTGTACAGTAAACATACGTTTTCATTTATATTATTTGTGCTATTATCAACTATCCTCAAACTGTCACGACACGCACACAAACAGGTAGATCCAATTGCAGTATGTTTTATTAGGATAATCCAAATCTCATGGTCAGCCAGGCAAAGGTCACAATCCAGGTAAGCAGTCCAGAAACAAGAAACATACACAACATCCGAGAACCACGACAAACCAGGGTGACATTCAACAAGGACTCCGTGACAATGACAGAACAACCGGGGTATTTATACACAAGGAAATGACAATGCTACCGGGAATTGGCTGAGTGCAATGATTGATAACCACGGACAGCTGAGTGCAATGAGCAGTGATGAAACCAGACAAGACTATGGGAAATGCAGTTCTAAAGTGGAGTGACGATAAGGGGAAGTGAGACCTCTAGTGGCCACCCAGGGAGACACAGAACAGACACCGTGACACTACCCCCCCTCTAAGGAGCAGCTTCCAGATGCTCCACAGAACAATTAACCAAAAAACAAAGAGACCAGGAGGGAGGTGGACTGGTGGAGGCAGAACAGGGGGAGGGATGGCGGGCCAGGCCCGTGTAGGGAACTGGGACCGGGCAGTGATGGCTCCCCTGGTAGCCCAGGTGGCTCGGTCAGATCAGGGGGCCATGGTGGACCCGAAAGTTCAGGGGACCACGAGGGACCAGGCAGTTCAGGTGGCCACGGTGGACCCGAAAGTTCAGGGACCACGAGGGGCCAGGCAGTTCAGGTGGCCACGGTGGATCAGTCCATTCTCGTTGTGCAGACGGCCAGGGAGGAATTCACCATTTGAGTGGCCCGAACGGAACCTGCCAATCGGGGAGCCAGTAAGGAGCAGGCTGTGGCGATGGCCAGGTCACGGCATTGGGAACGGCATCGGGAACGGCATCGGGAACGGCCTCAGACAAGGGCACCGCCTCGGGAACGGCCTTGGACACGGGTATCGCCTCCGGAACCATCTCGGGCCCCGCATCGGCCTCCGGAACAGCATCGGGCACCGCCTCGGGAATGGCCTCAGGAACGGCATCGGACAAGGACACCGCCTCGGGAACGACCTCGGCATCGGGCACCGCCTCGGGAACGGTCTCAGGAACGGCCTCAGGAATGGCCTCAGGAACGGCATTGGACAAGGACCCCCGCCTCGGGAACGGCCTCGGCATCGGGCACCGCCTCGGGAACGGTCTCAGGAACGGCCTCAGGAACGGCATTGGACAAGGACACCGCCTCGGGAACGGCCTCGGGCACGACCTCCGGGCTCCGCCTCGGGAACAGCCTCGGGCTCGACATCGGGGACAAGGACACCGCCTCGGGAACGACCTCGGCATCGGGCACCGCCTCGGGAACGGTCTCAGGAACGGCCTCAGGAATGGCCTCAGGAACGGCATTGGACAAGGACCCCCGCCTCGGGAACGACCTCGGCATCGGGCACCGCCTCGGGAATGGCCTCAGGAACGGCATCGGACAAGGACACCGCCTCGGGAACGGTCTCAGGAACGGCCTCAGGAATGGCCTCAGGAACGGCGTTGGACAAGGACCCCGCCTCGGGAACGACCTCGGCATCGGGCACCGCCTCGGCATCGGACATTGCATCGGGAACCGCCTCGGGCACTGCCTCGCCATCGGACATAGCATCGGGGATCGCCTCGGGCACCGCCTCGGCATCGGGCACCGCCTCGGCATCGGTCACCGCCTCGGGCACCTCCTCGGCATCGGGCACCGCCTCGGCATCAGGCACCGCCTCGGCATCGGGCACCGCATCGGGAACCGCCTCGGCATCGGGCACCGCATCGGCATCGGACATTGCATCGGGAACCGCCTCGGGCACCGCCTCGGGCACCGCCTCGGCATCGGGGACCGCCTCGGCATCGGGCACCGCCTCGGCACCGGGCACCGCCTCGGCAACGGGCACCGCCTCGGCATCGGACATTGCATCGGGAAACCGCCTCGGGCACCGCCTCGGCATCGGGCACCGCCTCGGCATCGGGCACCGCCTCGGTATCGGGAACAACATCGGGCACCGCCTCGGCATCGGGAACAACATCGGGCACCGCCTCGACCTCCGGAACAGCCTCGGTCTCGGGCATTACATCGGGCACCGCCTCAGCATCGGGCACCGCCTCGGCATCGGACACTGCCTCGGCACGGGCACCGCCTCGGGCACCGCCCTGGCATCGGGGACCGCCTCGGGCACCGCCCTGGCATCGGGCACCGCCTCGGCATCGGGCACCGCCTCGGGCACCGCCTCGGCTTCGGGCACCGCCTCGGCCTCGTGCATAGCATCGGGAACCGCTTCTGTCTCGGCTACCTTCTCGGCCTCGGGCATTGCATCGGGAACCGCCTCGGGCTCGGCATCGGGCACCGCCTCGGGAACGGCCTCGGCATCGGGCACCGCCTCGGGAACCTTGGACCCCTCCACCTGGACGACCGCGGCCTGCTCGGGAACGTCCTCCTGGACGGCAGCGGCCTGCTCGGGAACGTCCTCCTGGACGGCAGCGGCTGCGGCCTCTATGATGACCCTGGACGGCAGAGGCCTGCTCGGGAACGTCCTCCGGGCTTTGAGGAACGGCTGACGCCTGTCTTCTCCTCCTGCGGCCTCTATGATGACGTGCCGGTGGCTCCTTGACGGAAGACTCAGGCGTTGAGTCAACCATCTTGTCTGCCAACACAGGTGTAGATTCGACCCTCCTGTGCAGTGGTGCTGGGCTGGTGGTCATCTCGTGCTGTGGTGCTGGGCTGGCGGCCATCTTGTGCTGTGGCGCTGGGCTGGCGGCCATCTTGTGCTGTGGTGCTGAACTGGCGGCCATCTTGTGCTGTGGCGCCGAACTGGCGGCCATCTTGTGCTGTGGCGCTGGGTTGGCGGCCATCTTGTGCTGTGGCGCTGGGCTGGCGGCCCTCTTCTCTGGAGACACAGGTGTGGTCGAAGTCTCCCATTGAGCACGATGGCACGGTAATGGGTAAACCCCCAAAAGTCTAGGATCTCCAGCCCCTTCATATCCCATTGAGGTAAAGGGTCATCCAGACAGTTGTTAAAAAAGTCCTTCAGTGCTGCAATCGTTATAACCCATCCCGACCGCCATGGTCCAAAACAATTGCGCCAGGCCACCCACCTCACTCCCCCTTTGACGAAGGGTGGTTAAGTTCCGGAATCTCCCCCTCCGTTCCTCCATGGTGGCTGGGGAACCGATTCGAAATCCCACACCGCTGGATCTAGGCATGACGGAGTCCTTCTGTCACGACACGCACACAAACAGGTAGATCCAATTGCAGTATGTTTTATTAGGATAATCCAAATCTCATGGTCAGCCAGGCAAAGGTCACAATCCAGGTAAGCAGTCCAGAAACAAGAAACATACACAACATCCGAGAACCACGACAAACCAGGGTGACATTCAACAAGGACTCCGTGACAATGACAGAACAACCGGGGTATTTATACACAAGGAAATGACAATGCTAACGGGGAATTGGCTGAGTGCAATGATTGATAACCACGGACAGCTGAGTGCAATGAGCAGTGATGAAAGACAAGACTATGGGAAATGCAGTTCTAAAGTGGAGTGACGATAAGGGGAAGTGAGACCTCTAGTGGCCACCCAGGGAGACACAGAACAGACACCGTGACACAAACACTTATTAACTAGTCAAATATTGCTTATAATACTACTACTAATATTTATTATTATTTAAATGATAAAAGTAAATTAATATACAAATATTACTATTGCAGTAAAAAATTAGTATTTAATAAATTTGATTATTATTATTATTAGTGTTATTGTTGTTGTATTCTACAGAACAATAAATGCATTTTGAATGTATTTTAAGATGCAGCAATTTTATTAGTATATAGTCATATAGAATGGGGGAGAAAGTTCCGTTTTGTTCTTAGCTGATCACATGCCTGATGATTTATAATTCTTCAATATTTCTCTCTCCTTATTTATATCCAGCGCCACTTGGCTCCCGAGACATTCTTTGATATTTTTGGGATGAAGATCCATGAGTTTGACAGACTTCCTCTTTGGAAGCGCAACGACATGAAGAAGAAAGCCAAGCTCTTCTAACTAGCTGATTGTGCATGTTTTAATTTATCAGTCACTCATATGTATTAGAGCGATAGTTCTAACTTTTTTTTCTTCTTCTTCTTTTTTCATCCAATGACATGCACAAAAAAAAGTTTTATTTTGCTTCGAAAAGACCACTTTTTATTTTCCCAAATCTAGATATCTTTATCTTAATATGAGTGAGTGTTTGAATAGGAATAAAATGCGGTGCGCGTGACCCCTAGATGTGAACACACGAGCGAGTGAGCTGATGGTGTGCCTGCTCTCATTAAACCTGCCTCTAGGACCAGAGAGTTTTATCCTCCTCCCTCCTGGCCCACTTGTAAAACAGGACTGTAATTTTTTGGATGGGGAACCGGGGGCTGTCAGCAGGGTTCTCCCTCTAAACAGGCCGTTAAGGTGGTGGATCCCTGGAGCCCCCTGCTGTTGCGGACCTAAAGAGACCTTTGAAGTGCTTTAAAAGCGGGAAGTGAGAGCTACTGAAGAACCTTCACCTGCGGAGCCGAGCTTCTGGAAGGCATTAGAAAACTGAAATCGGCGTCCTGTCCCACCAGCACTCTGCCGCCTTGTCACAATCTACAATCCTAAAAAAAATATCCTAGGCTACATGTAAAGTAGCAAGCATGTTCACCATAACCAAAGCCCAAAACAGCACCCGAGATACGGATTCTTTATCCACATCCCACTAGTCTGATAATCAGAAGAGACGGTGGTGATTATTATTATTATTTCGAAAATTTAACTTCAATTACTTAAAAAATATTAAATAATATTACATTTCGCCACTAGAGGTCAACTGTGGGACGATATCTAATTCTCTAAAACAGCTTCCTCTGAATCAGACAATCCGTTTATTGCGACTTCCGGTTTTTCTGCAATATTTAACAGCGTTTTATTTTTAATAAAGCAAGCAAAGTCTTTGAAATGACTGCCTCAGAGGTGTTTCAATACTGCCACTGTGTTGACGTGGGATTGTCGGAGCTGTAGCCATAGCATTTGTGCCAGGTGTAGACTCAATATCAGGGCCGGATCTCTGTCTAATGTACATTTAAATTGCTGCCGAATAATGCAGTTCCCATAGACACTGTCTCGGCTTGCAGATGTACAGTATTATGGGCCGCCGTTGGCTATTATTCTCAGCTTTTCCCTGTGTTACTAGCAGGGTTAATGACAGAGGACTAGGACATATTATAGTATTGTGCTTTTATAGTATCACAAAACATACGACTATAACAAGCGTTATTACTAGAAACAGACCTGTATGTCACTTTAAAACAGAATGAAGAGTTGGTTTTGATACCCCTACTGTGTACCTCACCTTTTTCTGTCTTTTTTGAGGGAAAGGTTTGATGAAAATGGTGTATAAGCTCTGCTGAGTAATAAAACTCCGCTTCAGATCATATTGTCTGACATAGTTATTACTGTGTGGTGCACTTTACATGAAATACAAGCCCCTGTGCCAAAAGGGGGCCATTTCAAGTGGGAGGTCCGCCTGTTGAGTCACTTGGAAATCCCTGGGTGCTTTCCTTCATGTTCTCTATGCCTGATAAATATACCCGGTGGAATGACCTCTTTCCCAAAACGCTCTCCTCCCAGGCTCCAGAATCAGTCAAACTCAAAACAAGCCTTGGCACTGTGTTACTCTACAATGGTTCCACTCTGAATTGTAGAAGGTATTTGAGCAAGAATGAGTGTTTATTGGTGTTTCTGGTCACCCATACCACTGTCATCCTCCTGCACAGTAGGAATAGAAAGACACTTTTATCATGTTCGTCAGACTGTAACACAGACTCATCAGTACAAAAAGAAAGAAAAGGAAAGAAAATGACTCAGGGATGTGATTTATTAGTATTTTCGACACATAATTGGATGAATTATAATAATAAAAATTATTATTAAATGCTATTTTTACAGCACAACAGTATCACAATATTCATAATTGTATTTGTTTGATTTTTACAATTTAAGTAATAATATAAAAGTTTTATTGAACAATAATTGTTTTGTCATTTTTATATCAATTCAATACTTTCATGATTTCAGATGTTTTTTTTGTTGGGTTTTTTTCTGTGCAGACTTTTGGTTCTGGCAACTCATGCCTGGTTTGTGTTTTGACGTCATCCTCATCCATCCCGTCTCACTGCTGTATCCACTGAACATTTAGGTCTTGAATTTCAGACCTCACAAGCCCCTGTCAGTATTTCCTGAGTTCAATCTGACGAAAATGTGGCGGTAATGAGGGGCTTTGCCTCAATATGTGCCACCCTGAATGTTCTCAACAGATCATTCTCACACAAAAAATTTTTTTCTTGTATGAACTAGACCGAACCTGATCGCTCAGTGTAGGAGTGGCAGAATAATATTATTTCATGACATAACGCTCTCCTCTTGAGGATCCATGGGAGCGCAGAACTGAGTTTGATCAGGTGCCTTGCTTTCCCTGACTGCGTGAAATGCTACACCGACTTGCCAAGGTGGGTTACTATCAACAGTCAGCAAGTCAGCACAGTGGGTCAGAACTTTAAAAGAACATTTATATGAAGTTTTAAGACCAAGTATTCTATTTTCTATCCTTTTATCCACCTGGTGATAAGTTACTGTGTTCAGTGATGGATAGCATCTCATCGCCCCATTTCTCTGACTGATGTACTTGGCACATCCTGAGCAACTCTTTGAGTACAAAGACTATGATGTTTTGTGAGTGTATGTTTATGTGTTTAACATGGGAAAGGTATTTGAATCAAAAGGCCCCAGTGCTGGGATGGGGCTGAATCAGTGACCCCTGCTCTCTGGCTCACAGCTGTGGAATGTCCTTTGTGCTTCAACCAGTAGCAGCCAGGAGGATCTGCCAATGTCTGAACCCACACCATCCAGCTGATACACAGCATCCAAATAATGTTCCCACAATGTTACCCTTTCAAGCATCTGAGTGGCATTCCAGATTCTTCATAAATGTGATACCTGTTAGCCTTTGAACTTGAATCTTGAAGTCTGTTCAAAATTGTAATTCCATTGTTCTTTTATGCTCCATGAGCATGAACAATATGATTCCCCTCATTTTTTCCACTACAAACAAACCTTTGGGAGGCAGACCACCCTCCGTCTGGCCCCCTTCCCACACACATCTCGCAGACAGTTTTTCATTCACACATCCACCTCTAAAGCCACAGGATCAGCTGAGTCTGAATACTGACTGGAAACCTGGTAGATTAACTAAGGCAGTTTATATAGTGCTCCCCACACTGACTCAGTTAGTGAGAATTTCCCTGTCACTCAATAATGAGTAACCACTGTCACTCAAAAACATCCAGCCTTGACATTAAGAATAATGCCTTAATGCACAACATTGTGCGTTTTTCTATCAATGGCAATGACAAATTCATGTCATGAAAACTTAAAGCTGGATTACAGTTCAAGATTCTCAAAGATTCACCCTCCCAGCTATCTGCTATGGTTTCATCTTCGCTTCCTTCCCCTAAACTGTTAGTATCTTTTGATGCTAACAGTGCTACTGATACTTTCTGCTCCACTCTTATATCTTGTTAAGACACTGTTTGCCCCTTGTTTTCCAGGCCAGCCCATACCACCCCTTCTGCCCCTTGGTTATCTGATGTTCTACACGAACATCGTTCTAAGCTTAGAGCTGCTGAAAGGGTATGGTGCAAATCCAAAAATACTACTGACCTTAATGTGTATCAGTCACTCCTCTCTTCCTTCTCTCCCTACTCTCGCATGCTTTTTAAAACAATTTCCTTGCTCCTTTGTCCTACTACTACCCCTCCTGCATCAACTCTAATAGCTGAAGACTTTGCCACGTTGTTCATTAATAAAATTAAAAACATCAGTGCACAATTTTCCACACCACAATCTGTCAAGCAAATCTTACCAGCAAACATACACTCATTCAAATCCTTCTCTTCACTCTCTGAGGCAGAAGTCTCCAAACTCATCCTTTCTAATCATCCTACTATTTGTCCGCTTGATCCTATTCCATCTCATCTCCTTCAAGCCATTTCTCCTGCAGTTGTACCTGCACTCACTCATATCATTAACATATCCCTCCACACTGGTGTTTTTTCCTCAACATTTAGACAGGCTCGTATAACTCCACTACTTAAGAAACCCACCCTCAGCCCATCTTTTGTAGAGAACTACAGACCACTTTCCTTTCTTCCTTTCATTGCAAAAACACTTGAATGAGCTGTGTTTAACCAAGTCTCTGCCTTTCTCACACAGAACAAACTCCTTGACAGCAACCAATCTGGCCTAGTTGTTGAAGCCCTAAGACCGGCAAGAGCAGAATCCAAATCTTCAGTACTTATCTTGCTTGATCTGTCCGCTGCTTTTGACACGGTTAACCACCAGATCTTCCTGTCAACCCTACTGGCAAAGGGCATCTCAGGAACCACACTCCAGTGGTTTGAGTCTTTCCTATCAGATAGGTCCTTCAAAGTATCTTGGAGAGGTGAGGTGTCCAAGTCACAACATCTAACTACTGGGGTGCCTCAGGGGCTCAGTTCTTGGACCACTTCTCTTCTCTGTCTACATGGCATCATTAGGTTCTGTCATTCAGAAACACGGCTTTTCATACCACTGCTATGCTGATGACACTCAACTCTACCTCTCATTCCATCCTGATGATCCGACGGTAGCTGCTTGCATCTCAGCTTGTCTAACAGACATTTCTTGCTGGATGAAGGACCATCACCTTCAGCTCAACCATGCCAAGACTGAACTGCTTGTGGTTCCACCAAACCCATTGTTTCATCACAATTTCACCATCCAGTTAGGCACATCAACCATAACTCCTTCAAAAACAGCCAGAAACCTTGGAGTTATGATTGATGATCAGCTGACTTTCTCAGACCACATTGCTAAAACTGTCCGGTCCTGCAGATTTGCTTTATTCAAAATCAAGAAGATCAGGCCCTTTCTTTTTGGAACATGCTGCACAACTCCTTGTTCAAGCTCTTGTTCTGTCCAGGCTGGACTATTGCAATGCACTCTTGGCAGGTCTTTCAGGCAGTTCTATCAAACCTTTACAATTAATCCAGAACGTGGCAGCAAGATTAATTTTTAATGAGCCAAAAAGAATGCAAGTCACAACCTCTGTTTATCAATTTGCACTGGCTACCAATAGCTGCTCGCATAAAATTCAAGGCATTGATGTTTGCCTACAAAACCACCACCCTAAATTCATTACTTCAGACTTATGTGCCCTCTAGAAGTTTTGCGTTCTGCAAGTGAACGTCGCTTGATTGTGCCATCCCAAAGAAGAACAAAGTCACTTTTACGGACTTTTAAATTAAATGTTCCCTCCTGGTAGAATGACCTGCCCAACTCAATTTGAGCAGCTGAGTCCTTAGCCATCTTCAAGAATCGGCTAAAAACACATCATCTCTTCCATCTTTATTTGAACCTCTAATTTTAGCACTCACTATTCTAATTCTATTCTTAGAAAAAGATTAGATTGCTTAGATCTCTTTAAAATTCATTTCATGAGTTCACACTAACATAAAACAAACTGACCAAAGAGATATTCACACAACTCACCCCCCACCCCCAAGTGTTCTTCCCTGTGCTACTTAATCAACAGCCCGGGGTACTCCCCCTGTCCGGAGAGGGGTCCAAGTTCAGCATTTAGCCCGGACCCAAGCCCCCCCCCCTGAAAGACTAGAAACAATGAAGGTAGGACTGCTTTGATTATTTATAGGGGTTCTCTCTTGTACTGATTGGATAGATGGATGTGATTACTGATGATGAATTGGCCGTGTTAATTATCTGTGCGTGCTCCTCCCGAAATTTGTAAATAAAACATCACTTAATGAAGATCACAATCTTTTAACCCGAAACTGCTGTTCAAAAGTTTTGGGGGTTTTAGAAAGTCTCTTATGCCCCACCAACACTGCATTTATTTGATCAATAATACAGTAAAAACAGTAATAGTGTGAAATATTAAAATATTATTGCAATTTATTAACTGTTTTTTATTTCAATGTATTTTGGAATGTAATTTATACAAAGCTGAATTTTCAGCATCTATTATTCCAGTCTTTAGTATGACATGATCCAGAAATCATTCTATTATGCTGATTTGGAAAAATTTCTTATTATTATCAGTGTTGGTAATAGTTGCTGCTAACATTTTTTGTGGAAACCATGATAAATTTTTCAGGATTCTTTGATTAACTAAAAGTTCACATTTTTTAGAAAAAAAAAAAATCTTTGTAGTTTATTTATTTACTGTCACTTTTGATCATTTTAGTGCACCGTTGCTGAATAAAAGTGTTAATTAATTTTTAAACATAGTGTATATAATTAATTGTTAGCATTGGGAAATCATCATGCTCATACATAAATCATATTAAGTTAAAAAGGGAATTCAGTTCTACCAATGATCTACTTACATGAGAAAACAAACACAGCATATTACTAATTATGATTTATATATGCATCTAATCCCCTAGTTCACGACTAGTTCCCCTAGTCCAGGCCCTTGACAGGGAAGTATAGAGATGGAAAGTTCTTGCAACCCCTTGGGGTTTGGTGGAGGGGGTCAGCTTCTCAGAGCATGTGACTCCCATTCACCCAGTTCACAGACAGGAAAGGGTTCTCACACTCGCTGACCAATTGACTGATCTTCCTGATGTAACTGTCCTTATCTACAGCAAACAGTTTGGTTGGGCTGTAATATTCCTGTCAGGTTTATTTGTAATCCTCTGTGCAGCTGCTGTGGTGGACCCCTAACCTGTCCAGACTAAACTGTCTCCCTAACCTGTTTAGTTAATGAATGTTTTGTGTACTCAAAGGGAGGGACAGAAAGTAATTAAACCTGTTCACCCCTCAAAGACAGATGTACTGAAGTTAAAGAGATACTGTAGTTCTCCCAAAAATGAAGACCTTCATGACCTTCATGCACCCCTCATGTTGTGCTAAACATGCTTTTTTTTTTTTTCTGTTGAAAAAAGGAAGGTGTTTTTATGTCAGTAACCAAACAGTTGCTGGTCCCCATTAGCAATAGGGAGAAATCAGCAACTGTGATTGTTTTAACTTTTCCAGTTATTTTGCACTATTTTGTAGTAATCCAGATTCTGTTATGTTCTTTATTGCATGACCTAAACAATTTGGTTGCTTTATCTTAATTGTCCAATGTATATAGTTTACTATTTAATTCAATAAGTGATAAGTGATCTAATCTTTGGTAGCTACATGCTTTAGGCTTTAAGTTTAAATCACACACAGGCCTATCTACTGTCTCCTAATGCAAGGATTTTCAAAAATGGGGCCTGGGGACTCCCAGTAGGTTGCAAGGGAATGCTAGGGGGTCACTGGAAAATTGCAAAATAGATAAATAAATATCAATCAATCAATCAATCAATCAATCAATCAATGTACTTTCATGTACTTTCTACATGAGTCTTTATACATGAAAATATATACCTACATTTAAAATTTTGGGGATAGCTGTCTGTCTTGACCATAATCCAACACCTAAACCTAACCTTAACCAGTATTCCCTAAAATCAGAGGAAATTATAGATGAATGACACTGATGTACAAGCACCAAACACTGATTGTAAGCCTAAACTTCACAAAAACTATAAACTGGTTCTTCAAGTCTGGTTAATCACAATGTTGTTCCAGGGTCAACAAAGATGTTGATACAGGAACATGTCATACGTGGTAAAAACAGGTTCTGTGGGGTCCCCCACAAGGATGATGGTATTTGGGGTTCTGTGGCATATTACCAAAACCAATTCAGAATTAATTTAATAACTGATATTTGCGTGTGGAATGTATTTTATGTGTATTAGGGCACCCATCGCGTCGATGGTGCGCCACTTTGAGATGAAATGCTTATCGTTAGCTTCGCAATATGCTTACGCCAAATCAGTTGTGAGTAGCGTCTTCGCCGTGACTAAGAAACTTGTGAACGACGCTTTTAGCTTGCAACGCGATAGAGCAGGGTTGCCAGGTTTTCGCATCAAAACCCGCCCAATTGATACTCATGACTATCCAAATTGCATTTCGATGGGGGTTTCCCCGCCGGTAAACAGTCGCATTCCAGAGAGTAAAATACACGTTTGTCGGCGGGGATCCTCCAGTAAATTCGCACTCCAGGGGCTAAATATCGCGTTATTGGGGTGGCTTCAACCCGCTGCAACAGTGTTTAAGCAGCCCAGTTCCGCGTGAAAACCGCGGACTTGGCAACACTGCGATGGAGCCAATTAATAACTTTTCTGTTAGGATACAGCATAGGGGTCGTGGAATGCGTTTTTTGCTTTTAAAAGGGTAGTGAGAGGGGAAAAAAGAGCGCAACAGTGAAACATGCCTGTCTAGCGAATGTTTACAAAAATTAAAATAAATAAAAAATAAAATTGAAAAGCAGCGCAGTGGAATACAAAAAAAAAAGCGTTCTGTGTGTGAAATGTCGTTAGAAGGTTGACTGTCTGGGTAGAGTGAAGACAGCGAGACAGCTCTCTAGGTTTTGAAACAGACCAAACAACACTGTTGCTTATAAGCCTACTTAATATCTTCCTGCATATGCTTTTAAAGTTTTGTACGCTCACTGAAATTTAGTCAAATATAGCCGGCTTAGTATTCAAACTTTTCCCTTACAGTGCTTAAGTTAGAAATATATACAACTCTAATCACTACAGTGCAAACTGAAGTTGAGCTGAGCAATGACGTGAGCAGAGGAGGCGCGGCGGGTAGGCGCAACAGTGCGAGAGCTGTTAAGAGGAAAGGACAACATCGCATCTCATCACATCAGAGACAGCTTGAGGAATCAGGGACTGTCCAAGTAAACCTGACAAAACAGTCTGGACTGATCTGCTTCATATAAAGACAGCAGGCAGTCGGGAAAGCCTTCTTTGCGTGTGAAAAATGGATAAGCAGAAAGGTAAGTGGAATGATTATGTGTTAAGTTTATCGCTCATATCTGTTTGCATGGTGTCATGTCAGAGGAGATATTCGTATACACGCAAAGTCTGCTGTAAACAACTTTAAACCTTTGCGCTGTTTTCCGATCCTCAATATTCGGGAGAACGGATCGTGGGAAACTGCGGGATCTCTCTCCAGAGGGATGCACCAGGAGGAAAAACTCAGTTTCCCAGGGATAGTTGACATTTCAATGCGCTCGATCATGATCTTCCTCAGTATTAGAATACGAGTTCTGAATGAATAAATAAACAAGCATTTATTAGAGACGCTCACAAGAGATTCTGTCCAGTAGCAACAACTGTTCTTCCAGAATTCCTGGGATTCCTGTGGTTTAAGCTTTTTGTAGAGCCCTAATATTTTAGACTAAACTGAGATAAGACTCTTCTCTATGGGAGGAGCAGCAGCTTTTGTGCAAACTGATGTTTTTCTTTCTGGAAAAGTTTCTGAAAGAATATCAGTTCAGCATTCGTAGCTCGAACATGTCTAATGATAATAAACAGAAAACAACAATAATAACAACAAACAACATCAATCAATAATCTGGCACTAATGATAATTTATAACATAGTAGCTATTAAATTGACTTGTCAAATGTATTAATAGACCTCAGTTCTCGGTCACTGGGGAAAAGAAGTTTTTTTTTTTTTTTGAACAATAAAACCTCTGTACCCACAACAGGCAGGAAGGTTTTCACTTCATAATTCTACTTCCTGTGCTGTGAAGACTTCTGTTTCCGAAGTAGACTATTTGGTCAGGTTTTGGTTTAAACTCAAAGCTCTATTATAGCACCATGTCTTAGTACTGCATAAAAAGCCTCGATACAGATTTTTGACTGAATATATCACTTCACCTTACTCTGTCTAACCCTAACCCTAACATCAGTTTAAAACTGATTAGGTGTTAGGGTTATACTTCAGGGTTATACTAGGGTTATTTATACTGGATACGGATCTTCAGTATTCAGCATAATTATAAATTCTTCTATGTCTAGCTGAAATTACATCATAAGTGTGCTGTAATGTTTTATTTTACAAGTTTTATTTTTCTTAAAGATATAGTTTACGCAAAATGAATGTTATATCTATATATGCACTTAAGTCATCTGCTGCTTTAAACACTCAAGCTCTTTGAAGTCAGGTGATTGGCTGTCAGTGTTTATATTGTTCATCAGCTGTAGGAAAAAAAAATTTCTGAAAGTGATTCCAGTGATATTGTTCCTTTCTGTCATTGTCTTTATACAGTAACTGTGGAGTGAACTTCCACATTCTTGTAGAATTTAAAGCCTGGTTAACACCAACAACGATAATTGTAGAGATATCTATAATGATAACTAATAACATCCACACCAAACAGACTATAACATTCTGTTATTATTTGTTCTCTGCCGCTTTAAATCCTCATGCACTTTAATGTCATGAGGACTCTGACCGGATGTTTTTATTGTTAATTAGATGGAAATCAGCTGGAGAGTAATTCCTACAATATTGTTCCTCTGTTTTGTTATTGTTTATACTGTAGTTGTGTTGTGGACTTCCCTATGAACGGTTATTATGCTTTAATTATGGTTTTTTGTCTTTGGTGTGAACACTAATATTCTAAGTCTTTGGAAACTAAGTGGAACAGTTTTGGTTAAGTAACAGAACCGAACATGAATATTATTATTTACTGAAAAAATGTCCCCATTCTGCTGTGGCTTTAAAATCTCAATTGCAATATAAATACGAGCATATTCAGGTTTGGCAATTCTTGACAGCTCCAGATTCATTTGTATTGTTTGGGAAAAAACAGCATCAACATTCTGGTAAGCATCACTGTAATAACATGAGAGTGAGTAAATGATAAACTATTCATTTAATTAGCAGGCATGTGAGGCTTGATTAAGTGTGGTGAGACTCTTGTGCACACTGTGATGGTAAATGCTGTTGGGAACCTGCCTGCAGTTGTTGTGGTTTAGACATCTGAGGCCATGCCTTTTAAAGACTCTTTGGGAATTTGTTTTTTGTGTGATAAGACATATAGGGAGTGAAGGAAGATAGAGGGAGGAAAAAAGGGATTGTGGGAGAAGGGAAAATGGCATTTTGAGGAGTATTGCAATAATTTCTCCCATGATAAAAACACTGAGTGGGTGACATATTTTCCAATGTCATATAATGCTTTGTTTGTGTGTAGCATAACATAGTAGAAAAAACAAGCTCTGTAATGCTATTTACAGTACATGATGAGAATTCATGGGATTGGCTCACAGATGACATGAACGTGCATGTTTTTGAGTTCATGATAGCTTTGGGTTGTGGTTTTGGATTATACAGTTCTTCAAACCTCAGAATTCACCATTAGCATCGCAAAACTGTTGATTCTGGCATACTTGGTGGTCCCTTTTACATGGAAAATGCTTTTGTGTGGACATTTGAGCCTTGTGAACCTGAACTAGGCTTAGTTCAAACTCTTGTTCCCTGTTTATTGATGTGAAGCAATAGCAGGGAGTGTTAAAGATAAAAGATAAACAGGTGAGAGCGTCTCGAATTTCAATAATGAGATGAAAAAGTAATCTAAATCTGATAGGTACCCAAATATACCTGAATAGATTTTTTAAATCAGCACTTTTTTTATCCCTCCGGTTTCCTCCATTCCCGCCTTGATTTCTTTCTTCAAAGGGGAGCCCGGTGGAACCAGATCTCACCCTTGAGGTCCGGCATGATACCAGCATGTTTCCGGACCCACCCACGGGCTCCGCTGGCCTGGGCAAGCACTCAGAACGTGTCAGCGTTCCAGAATGTTGCCGGAGACACACGAGACGTCTTGTGCATCGTAAATGATAAGACAAGCCTGCGCACTGGGAAGCAGCTCCAAAGGCGTCTCAGAATGAGAGATCAGCCACTTTTCAAAATGGGTCCTTGAGTTCATGCCTTCATTACGCACATTTCTGAAGAGATGGTCAACAGGGAAGCAGCACGCTTATTAGTAAATGGACAGAGCACAGTGGAGCTGAAAAATACAGAGAAAAAGAGCCAGGAACTTCCCGGGATCGGCCTGGAATAGAGTCGCATTCCAGAAGGATAAATCTCATTTATTTTCTCCATAGAGGAAATTTATTTTAATAAAAGTAAACCTGTCAGGACAGACCTACAGTTAGTTCTGAGGTTTTTAAGCTATGATATAGGCTTCTGTATGTCCTGAATCAGCAATTTCTTTGGATCGTCCTCTTTAGAGTTGTTTCTGTTACCAGGGAAATGAACAGGCAACATGACAAAAGACTGTCCGCTCCCATACAGCTTAGAAAATTATGTAATTGAGTCAGTCTCCAAATTCAGGCAGCCAATAGATAGATAGATAGATAGATAGATAGATAGATAGATAGATAGATAGATAGATAGATAGATAGATAGATAGATAGATAGATAGATAGCTAATTCCATGAGTGACCATGAGACCGGAATGAGTGACCATGAGACCGGAAGCATAGTTGAATGATTTCTGAATGACCATGAGACTGGAGTAATGGCTGCTGAAAAATTCGTCTTTGCCCAGACAGGGAATAATTTACATTTTAAAATATATTCAAATAGAAACTGTTATTTTAAATTGTAAAAAACATGTGTGAGGATACCCTGTTTTTGCTGTATTTCAAATAAATGCAGCCTTGTGAGCAGAAGAGACTTATTAAAAAAATTCAAAAAATAATGAGGAGAAACATTAAAAAATCTTACAGAGCTAGCTAAAACTTTTTGAACAGAAGTGTATTGTATTTATTTATTTTTTCCATTGAATCAATATCGTGATTTGTCTTTGAAGCTGGTTGGTTTGGTTCAAAGCTTACAAGTCTTTATTGAGGACAATAATTTTAAATCCCTGTGGAGCAATGAATGGGAAAAAATACTTCCGGAACAAAGACTGCTAAATAAAGTACCTGGCGGGGTAAACTGTTGCACACGTTTTTAAACTGATTTACAGAGAACGAGATTAACATGAACCTGCAAGTTTCCCCTGAATGGAACTGCTCTGACGCACATGTTGGTGTGTGTTTAGAGTGTGGACGTGCACAACACTTGCTATCACCAATATCTGTTCCAGGGCGGGTTAATTCAGACGTGGGGGGTTGTGATTTCAAGATGGCTTGATAATTCAATGCATCTTCTCGTGCAGGATTGTCTTTTGTGCTTTGTTCACAGTTAAGACCTGCAGTCTGGCCGTGCTGTTGTCAAGTCCTGAGACGGCTAAATACTGCAGTTGAGCTGGTTTGTAATTGTGAGTCAGAGTGCTGTTTCAGCTCCCTCTTCTTGCTCAAAGCTTGATTTTTTTGAGACCCTTCTGTGAAGGCAAAACAAAGAAACTTTGTTGTGGTTATTATTTTGTTTAGCCCCCGACATCTTGTTTCTGACGTAGTGGCAGTACAAAATATCAAAATTGAGAGAAGTGTGGAGCGGGTCAGCGCAGCCACAAGTATTATTAACACGAAATAACGCTTGCCAATCAGCATTCGTGAGAAAGGCAGTCATAGCGAGAAGAGTAGACGCCAACTGCTGCTGGTTCTGGCTGTGTGTTTGAAGCTCTTGAGCTGTGTTATAATTTCAACTCTGAGTGCTATCATTTCCAAGTTTTAGTTGGGTACTTGTTTCTGTATCGTCATTTCAAATATCTCCTCTTTCGTTGACAGCTTGGAATGGAAGAAGAATGGTTATTGAGAATTTTGGTCCACTAGATTTGACCCAAATTCGTGTGAATGTCATTTCAGTGGCAGCAGGAGAAGAGTAAAAATGAAACAGTGGGCCATCGGAGCCCTTTCAATCAGGCTTGTTCATCACTCATTTATCTCTATTGAAATGATGAGTGTCAGAGTGGCTAGCATTGCAGAGTGAAACAGGGTGAGAAATCACAGCTGGGCTGGGAGAGTTACGCTAACATGTGGAGGGGCCCAGTGGGAAAAAAATGGCATCACTGTTTATGCAGATACCATTTAAGGCCAGCGACACCCGGAGGACATGCATAACCTCGCTACAAAAATCACTGCCTTAATTTACACGTGAAATTAACACTTTATGGAAATGTTTATGTATACCTATGCATGATGATTGAGTTAATGTTTGATTTTTTTTGTACGCTTCCGTTATGCTTTGACTGGCCAGCCATTTGTTCTTAGTGATTGACAGCCCGATGATTAAAACAAACTGAGGTTTGGGACCAACGTCGTCCACTTAAAAACGGAGCCGTGTTTTTTTTTTATCTTCTAGTCAATGTTTTTGGTGGTCATATTCACAAACGTTCAAAAGCAAGAAGTCTATGCTCTTATGTCAAAACACTGCCTCTATTTAATCAAGAACATACACTCATTCAAATCCTTCTCTTCACTCTCTGAGGCAGAAGTCTCCAAACTCATCCTTTCTAATCATCCCTACTATTTATCCGCTTGATCCTATTCCATCTCATCTCCTTCAAGCCATTTCTCCTGCAGTTGTACCTGCCCCTCACCTCATAATCATTAACATCTACCCTCCACACTGTGCTTTTATTCCCCTGCAACATTTAGACAGGCTAGGATAACTCTCACTAACTTAAGAAACCCACCCTCAGCCTATCTTTTTGTAGAGAACTACAGCACCACTTTCCCTTTGACTTACCTTTCATTGCAAAAAAACTTGAATGAGCTGTGTTTAACCAAGTCTCTGCCTTTCTCACACAGAACAAACTCCTTGACAGCAAACAATCTGGCATAGTTTGTTTGAAGCCCTAAGACACGGCCAAAGAGCAGAATCCAAATCTTCAGTACTTATTCCTTAACGTTTGATCTGTCCGCTGCTTTTGACACGGTTAACCACCCAGATCCTTCCTGTCAACCTACTGGCAAAGGACATCTCAGGGAACCACACTCCCAGTGCGTTTGAGCTTCCATATCAGATAGGTCCTTCAAAGTTCTTGGAGAGGTTGGCGGAGGTGTCAAGTCGCCAACATAATAACTACTGGGCGTGCCTCAGCGGATCCAGTTCTTGGACCACTTTCTTCTCTGTCTTACATGCGCATCATCATGGTTCTAGTCATTCAGAACACGCGGCTATTTTAATAACCATCTGCTTATGTGATGACACTCAACTTACCTCTCATTCCATCCTGATGATCGACGGTAGCCTGCCCATTGCACTCAGCTTCCTGTCTAACAGACATTTCCTTACGGCCTGGATGAAGCGACCATCCCCTTCAGCTCAACCATGCCAAGACTGACATCGCTTTGTCGTTCCACCAAACCCATTGTTTCAGTCACCATTTCCACATCCAGTTCAGGAACACATCAACCATAACGCCGTCAAAAACAGCAGAAACCTTGGAGTTATGATTGATGCATCAGCCTGACTTTCTCAGACCACATGCCTAAAACTGTCCGCAGTCCTGCCCGATTTGTTTATTCAAAAGAACAAAGTCACTTTTTACGGACTTTTAAATTAAATGTTCCCTCCTGGTAGAATGACCTGCCCAACTCAATTTGAGCAGCTGAGTCCTTAGCCATCTTCAAGAATCGGCTAAAAACACATCTCTTCCATCTTTATTTGAACCTCTAATTTTAGCACTCACTATTCTAATTCTATTCTTAGAAAAAGATTAGATTGCTTAGATCTCTTTAAAATTCATTTCATGAGTTCACACTTACATATAATAAACTGAGTAAAGGGCTATTCATATTTGGCGTGCTGTCCGGGGAGAGGGCTCCGAGCTCGGTACTTACTCCCGAGCCCGGGGTACTCCCCCTGTCCGGAGAGGGGTCCAAGTTCAGCATTTAGCCCGGACCCAAGCCCCCCCCCCTGAAAGACTAGAAACAATGAAGGTAGGACTGCTTTGATTATTTATAGGGGTTCTCTCTTGTACTGATTGGATAGATGGATGTGATTACTGATGATGAATTGGCCGTGTTAATTATCTGTGCGTGCTCCTCCCGAAATTTGTAAATAAAACATCACTTAATGAAGATCACAATCTTTTAACCGAAACTGCTGTTCAAAAGTTTGGGGTTTTAGAAAGTCTCTTATGCCCACCAACACTGCATTTATTTGATCAATAATACAGTAAAAACAGTAATAGTGTGAAATATTAAAATATTATTGCAATTTATTAACTGTTTTTTATTTCAATGTATTTTGGAATGTAATTTATACAAAGCTGAATTTTCAGCATCTATTATTCCAGTCTTTAGTATGACATGATCCAGAAATCATTCTATTATGCTGATTTGGAAAAATTTCTTATTATTATCAGTGTTGGTAATAGTTGCTGCTAACATTTTTTGTGGAAACCATGATAAATTTTTCAGGATTCTTTGATTAACTAAAAGTTCACATTTTTAGAAAAAAAAAAAAATCTTTGTAGTTTATTTATTTACTGTCACTTTTGATCAATTTAGTGCACCGTTGCTGAATAAAAGTGTTAATTAATTTTTAAACATAGTGTATATAATTAATTGTTAGCATTGGGAAATCATCATGCTCATACATAATCATATTAAGTTAAAAGGGAATTCAGTTCTACCAATGATCTACTTACATGAGAAAACAAACACAGCATATTACTAATTATGATTTATATGCATCTAATCCCCTAGTTCACGACTAGTTCCCCTAGTCCAGGCCTTGACAGGGAAGTATAGAGATGGAAAGTTCTTGCAACCCCTTGGGGTTTGGTGGAGGGGTCAGCTTCTCAGAGCATGTGACTCCCATTCACCCAGTTCACAGACAGGAAAGGGTTCTCACACTCGCTGACCAATTGACTGATCTTCCTGATGTAACTGTCCTTATCTACAGCAAACAGTTTGGTTGGGCTGTAAATATTCCTGTCAGGTTTATTTGTAATCCTCTGTGCAGCTGCTGTGGTGGACCCCTAACCTGTCCAGACTAAACTGTCTCCCTAACCTGTTTAGTTAATGAATGTTTTGTGTACTCAAAGGGAGGGACAGAAAGTAATTAAACCTGTTCACCCCTCAAAGACAGATGTACTGAAGTTAAAGAGATACTGTAGTTCTCCCAAAAATGAAAATGATGTCATCATTTACTCACCCTCATGTTGTGCTAAACATGCTTTTCTTTTTTTTCTGTTGAAAAAGGAAGGTGTTTTTATGTCAGTAACCAAACAGTTGCTGGTCCCCATTAGCAATAGGGAGAAATCAGCAACTGTGATTGTTTTAACTTTTCCAGTTATTTTGCACTATTTTGTAATAGTAATCCAGATTCTGTTATGTTCTTTATTGCATGACCTAAACAATTTGGTTGCTTTATCTTAATTGTCCAATGTATATAGTTTACTATTTAATTCAATAAGTGATAAGTGATCTAATCTTTGGTAGCTACATGCTTTAGGCTTTAAGTTTAAATCACACACAGGCCTATCTACTGTCTCCTAATGCAAGGATTTTCAAAATGGGGCCTGGGGACTCCCAGTAGGTTGCAAGGGAATGCTAGGGGGTCACTGGAAAATTGCAAAATAGATAAATAAATATCAATCAATCAATCAATCAATCAATCAATCAATGTACTTTCATGTACTTTCTACATGAGTCTTTATACATGAAAATATATACCTACATTTAAAATTTTGGGATAGCTGTCTGTCTTGACCATAATCCAACACCTAAACCTAACCTTAACCAGTATTCCCTAAAATCAGAGGAAATTATAGATGAATGACACTGATGTACAAGCACCAAACACTGATTGTAAGCCTAAACTTCACAAAAACTATAAACTGGTTCTTCAAGTCTGGTTAATCACAATGTTGTTCCAGGGTCAACAAAGATGTTGATACAGGAACATGTCATACGTGGTAAAAACAGGTTCTGTGGGTCCCCCCACAAGGATGATGGTATTTGGGGTTCTGTGGCATATTACCAAAACCAATTCAGAATTAATTTAATAACTGATATTTGCGTGTGGAATGTATTTTATGTGTATTAGGGCACCCATCGCGTCGATGGTGCGCCACTTTGAGATGAAATGCTTATCGTTAGCTTCGCAATATGCTTACGCCAAATCAGTTGTGAGTAGCGTCTTGTGAACGACGCTTTTAGCTTGCAACGCGATAGAGCAGGGTTGCCAGGTTTCGCATCAAAACCCGCCCAATTGATACTCATGACTATCCAAATTGCGTTTCGATGGGGGTTCCCCGCCGGTAACAGTCGCATTCCAGAGAGTAAAATACACGTTTGTCGGCGGGGATCCTCCAGTAAAATTCGCACTCCAGGGGCTAAATATCGCGTTATTGGGGTGGCTTCAACCCGCTGCAACAGTGTTTAAGCAGCCCAGTTCCGCGTGAAAACCGCGGACTTGGCAACACTGCGATGGAGCCAATTAATAACTTTTCTGTTAGGATACAGCATAGGGGGTGGAATGAAAACGTGGAATGCGTTTTTTTGCTTTTAAAAGGGTAGTGAGAGGGGAAAAAAGAGCGCAACAGTGAAACATGCCTGTCTAGCGAATGTTTACAAAAATTAAAATAAATAAAAAATAAAATTGAAAAGCAGCGCAGTGGAATACAAAAAAAAGCGTTCTGTGTGAAATGTCGTTAGAAGGTGACTGTCTGGGTAGAGTGAAGACAGCGAGACAGCTCTCTAGGTTTTGAAACAGACCAAACAACACTGTTGCTTATAAGCCTACTTAATATCTTCCTGCATATGCTTTTAAAGTTTTGTACGCTCACTGAAATTTAGTCAAATATAGCCGGCTTAGTATTCAAACTTTTCCTTACAGTGCTTAAGTTAGAATATACAACTCTAATCACTACAGTGCAAACTGAAGTTGAGCTGAGCAATGACGTGAGCAGAGGAGGCGCGGCGGTAGCGCAACAGTGCGAGAGCTGTAAGAGGAAAGGACAACATCGCATCTCATCACATCAGAGACAGCTTGAGGAATCAGGACTGTCCAAGTAAACCTGACAAACCAGTCTGGACTGATCTGCTTCATATAAAGACAGCAGGCAGTCGGGAAAGCCTTCTTTGCGTGTGAAAAATGGATAAGCAGAAAGGTAAGTGGAATGATTATGTTAAGTTTATCGCTCATATCTGTTTGCATGGTGTCATGTCAGAGGAGATATTCGTATACACGCAAAGTCTGCTGTAAACAACTTTAAACCTTTGCGCTGTTTTCCGATCCTCAATATTCGGGAGAACGGATCGTGGGAAACTGCGGGATCTCTCTCCAGAGGGATGCAACAGGAGGAAACTCAGTTTCCAGGGATAGTTGACATTTCAATGCGCTCGATCATTGATCTTCCTCAGTATTAGAATACGAGTTCTGAATGAATAAATAAACAAGCATTTATTAGAGACGCTCACAAGAGATTCTGTCCAGTAGCAACAACTGTTCTTCCAGAATTCCTGGGATTCCTGTGGTTTAAGCTTTTTGTAGAGCCCTAATATTTTATGACTAAACTGAGATAAGACTCTTCTCTATGGGAGGAGCAGCAGCTTTTGTGCAAACTGATGTTTCTTTCTGGAAAAGTTTCTGAAAGAATATCAGTTCAGCATTCGTAGCTCGAACATGTCTAATGATAATAACAGAAACAACAATAATAACAACAACAACATCAATAATCTGGCACTAATGATAATTTATAACATAGTAGCTATTAAATTGACTTGTCAAATGTATTAATAGACCTCAGTTCTCGGTCACTGGGGAAAGAAGTTTTTGAACAATAAAACCTCTGTACCACAACAGGCAGGAAGGTTTTCACTTCATAATTCTACTTCCTGTGCTGTGAAGACTTCTGTTTCCGAAGTAGACTATTTGGTCAGGTTTTGGTTTAACTCAAAGCTCTATTATAGCACCATGTCTTAGTACTGCATAAAAGCCTCGATACAGATTTTTGACTGAATATATCACTTCACCTTAGTCTGTCTAACCCTAACCCTAACATCAGTTTAAACTGATTAGGTGTTAGGGTTATACTTCAGGGTTATACTAGGGTTATTTATACTGGATACTTCAGTATTCAGCATAATTATAAATTCTTCTATGTCTAGCTGAAATTACATCATAAGTGTGCTGTAATGTTTATTTTACAGTTTTATTTTTCTTAAAGATATAGTTTACGCAAAATGAATGTTATATCTATATATGCACTTAAGTCATCTGCTGCTTTAAACACTCAAGCTCTTTGAAGTCAGGTGATTGGCTGTCAGTGTTTATATTGTTCATCAGCTGTAGGAAAAAAAAATTTCTGAAAGTGATTCCAGTGATATTGTTCCTTTCTGTCATTGTCTTTATACAGTAACTGTGGAGTGAACTTCCACATTCTTGTAGAATTAAAGCCTGTTAACACCAACAACGATAATTGTAGAGATATCTATAATGATAACTAATAACATCCACACCAACAGACTATAACATTCTGTTTATTATTTGTTATCTGCCGCTTTAAATCCTCATGCACTTTAATGTCATGAGGACTCTGACCGGATGTTTTTATTGTTAATTAGATGGAAATCAGCTGGAGAGTAATTCCTACAATATTGTTCCTCTGTTTTGTTATTGTTATACTGTAGTTGTGTTGTGGACTTCCCTATGAACGGTTATTATGCTTTAATTATGGTTTTTGTCTTTGGTGTGAACACTAATATTCTAAGTCTTTGGAAACTAAGTGACAGTTTTGGTTAAGTAACAGAACCGAAATGAATATTATTATTTACTGAAAATGTCCCCTTCTGCTGTGGCTTTAAAATCTCAATTGCAATATAAATACGAGCATATTCAGGTTTGGCAATTCTTGACAGCTCCAGATTCATTTGTATTGTTTGTGGAAAACAGCATCAACATTCTGGTAAGCATCACTGTAATAACATGAGAGTGAGTAAATGATAAACTATTCATTTAATTAGCAGGCATGTGAGGCTTGATTAAGTGTGGTGAGACTCTTGTGCACACTGTGATGGTAAATGCTGTTGGGAACAGGCCTGCAGTTGTTGTGGTTAGACATCTGAGGCCATGCCTTTTAAAGACTCTTTGTGAATTTTGTTTTTGTGTGATAAGACATATAGGGAGTGAAGGAAGATAGAGGGAGGAAAAAAGGATTGTGGGAGAAGGGAAATGGCATTTTGAGGAGTATTGCATAATTTCTCCCATGATAAAACACTGAGTGGGTGACATATTTTCCAATGTCATATAATGCTTTGTTTGTGTGTAGCATAACATAGTAGAAACAAGCTCTGTAATGCTATTTACAGTACATGATGAGAATTCATGGGATTGGCTCACAGATGACATGAACGTGCATGTTTTGAGTTCAGGATAGCTTTGGGTTGTGGTTTTGGATTATACAGTTCTTCAAACCTCAGAATTCACCATTAGCATCGCAAAACTGTTGATTCTGGCATACTTGGTGTCCCTTTTACATGGAAATGCTTTTGTGTGGACATTTGAGCCTGTGAACCTGAACTAGGCTTAGTTCAAACTCTTGTTCCCTGTTTATTGATGTGAAGCAATAGCAGGGAGTGTTAAAGATAAAAGATAAACAGGTGAGAGCGTCTCGAATTTCAATAATGAGATGAAAAAGTAATCTAAATCTGATAGGTACCCAAATACTATATACCTGAATAGATTTTTTAAATCAGCACTTTTTTTATCCCTCCGGTTTCCTCCATTCCCGCCTTGATTTCTTTCTTCAAAGGGAGCCCGTGGAACCAGATCTCACCCTTGAGGTCCGGCATGATACCAGCATGTTTCCGGACCCACCCACGGGCTCCGCTGCCTGGGCAAGCACTCAGAACGTGTCAGCGTTCCAGAATGTTGCCGGAGACACAGAGACGTCTTGTGCATCTTAATAAAGACAGCCTGCGCACTGGAAGCAGCTCCAAAGGCGTCTCAGAATGAGAGATCAGCACTTTTTCAAAATGGGTCCTTGAGTTCATGCCTTCATTACGCACATTTCTGAAGAGAGTCAACAGGGAAGCAGCACGCTTATTAGTAAATGGACAGAGCACAGTGGAGCTGAAATACAGAGAAAAAGAGCCAGGACTTCCCGGGATCGGCCTGGAATAGAGTCGCATTCCAGAAGGATAAATCTCATTTATTTTCTCCATAGAAGAAATTTATTTTAATAAAAGTAAACCTGTCAGGACAGACCTACATTGAGTTCTGAGGTTTTTAAGCAATGATATAGGCTTCTGTATGTCCTGAATCAGCAATTTCTTTGGATCGTCCTCTTTAGAGTTGTTTCTGTTACCAGGGAAATGAACAGGCAACATGACAAAAGACATCAAACTCCAATACATATAAAAAAATAAAGATACAAAGTCAGACAGCAAATCATATATACAAATATATATATAGATAGATAGATAGATAGATAGATAGATAGATAGATAGATAGATAGATAGATAGATAGATAGATAAATAAATATAAATATAGAAATAAATACATAAATAAACATAAAACAAAAGTAATTTCAGCATAAAATTCGTCTTTGCCAAGACAGGAATAATGACCATGAGACTGGAGTAATGGCTGCTGAAAATTCGTCTTTGCCAAGACAGGAATAATTTACATTTTAAAATATATTCAAATAGAAAACTGTTATTTTAAATTGTAAAAACATGTGTGAGGATACTACTGTTTTTGCTGTATTTCAAATAAATGCAGCCTTGGTGAGCAGAAGAGACTTATTAAAAAATTCAAAAATAATGAGAGAAACATTAAAAAATCTTACAGATCTAGCTAAAACTTTTGAACAGAAGTGTATTGTATTTATTTATTTTTTCCATTGAATCAATATCGTGATTTGTCTTGAAGCTGGTTGGTTTGGTTCAAAGCTTACAAGTCTTTATTGAGGAATTTTTTTAAATCCCTGTGGAGCAATGAATGGGAAAAAATACTTCCGGAACAAAGACTGCTAAATAAAGTGGGCGGTAACTGTTGCACTTTTTTAAACTGATTTACAGAGAACAGATTAAATGAACACTGCAAGTTTCCCCTGAATGGAACTGCTCTGACGCACATGTTGGTCGTGTTTAGAGTGTGACTTGCACAACATTGCTATCACAATATCTGTTAAGGGTGGTTAATTCAGACGTGGAGGTTGTGATTTCAAGATGGCTTGATAATTCAATGCTTATCTCTTAGCAGGATTGTCAGTTGTGATTTGTTCACAGTTAAGACTGCAGTCTGGCTTGCTGTTGTCAAGTCTGAGCCGGCTAAATAATGCAGTTGAGCTGGTTGTAATTGTGAGTCAGTGCTGTTTCAGATCCTCTCTTGCTCAAAGCTTTGCTTTTTGAGACTTCTGATGAAGTCAAAACAAAGACACATTTGTTGTTATTATTTTGTTTAGCCCCCGACATCTTGTTATGACTATTGCAGTACAAAATCTCAAAATTGAGCAAATGTACGTTCAGCCAGCACAATATATAACAGAATAACTTGCATCAGCATTCGTGAGAAGTCAGTCATAGCGAGACAGAGTAGACGCCAACTGCTGCTGGCTGAGCTGTGTGTTTGAAGTCTTATCTGTGTATAATTTCAACTCTATGTACATTTTCCAAGTTAGTGTCACTTTGTTTCTGTATCGTCATTCAAATATTCCCCTTTCGTGACAGTGTAATGGCAAGAAAGTGGTTTGAATTTTGGTCCCCTAGATTTGACCCATGTTAATGTCCTTTCAGTGGCCAGGAGAAGATAAAAATGAAACAGTGTGGACTGAGCCCTTTCAATCAGGCTTGTCATCACTCATTTATCTTCTATTGAAATGATGAGGTCAGAGGCAGCATTGCAGAGTGAAACAGAGGTGAGCCAATCAGCAGCTGGGCTGGGAGAGTTACGCTAACATGTGCGGCCAGTGGAAAAATGCATCACCTGTTTTGCAATACATTTAAGGCCATCGAGAGGACATGCATACCTGCTACAAATAATCACTGCTTATTAAAGTGAAATTAACATTTATGCAATGTTTATGTAACCTATGCATGATTGAGGTTAATGTTTGATTTTTTTGTACGGCTTCCGTTTGCTTTGTGGCCAGCATTGTTCTTTAGTGCTTGACAGGATGATAAACAAACTGAGTTTGGGAACGTGTCCATTAAAAATGAGTTTTGTAGCTTCTAGTCAATGTTTTTGAGGTCATATTCACTAACGTTCAAAAGCAAAGAAGTCTTATGCTCTTATGCTCACTAAAACTGCCTCTATTTAATCAAGAATACAATAAAAACAGTAATATTGTGAAATATCATTACAGTTTGAGATGACTGTTTTTGAATATATTTTTAAAATGTAATTTATTCATGTGATGACAAAGCTGAATTTTAGCAGCGATTACTCTGGATTTTAGTGTCACATGACCCTTCAGAAATCATTCTGATATGCTGATTTGGTGATCAGTTTCTTATTATTATTAATGTTGAAAACAGTTGTGCTGCTTATATTTTTGTAGAAACCATGATATGTTTGGCTAATAAAAAAAAGAAAAAAAAAACTCAAGCCCTGCAGTCCGTCCCACCATAACTTCTTGTTTTAATTGGAAATATTTCAACACTGGTAAGGAAAAGTGTGTTTGTCAAATAATTTCAGGGGATTTTTAAAGTGGCTGATTCCAGATGAAATTGCACTTAAAACGATAGGTCATAAATGTTAATGCATGTAAATGAAGTTAATCTTTAACATTTTTCAAAACATTTGCCCTACGGGCTTTTTTTCATAATATCATTGTTCCTGTGTAAATATTAAAGAAACGTAAGCACACAAACTTAGGTAAAGAAGTTGCGTAAGAAGAATTCCATAGCATAACAAATTCTCAGTATATATATTTATTTTTCCCTTATTTTTGTAAGAGGGGTGTGAGTAATAGTTCCTGCGGCTCGCTCTGGAGAGGGACTTTTTCACACAGATGAACTCAGTCCCTTTTAAAATTAAATAATGACGCATGAGAAACTTTCACTGGCACTCTAAAACAGTTATTCATTATTATCATCTGTGCAGCAAATGTCAGTCAAAGAGAAAATATTGTATCTCTGTAAGTCTGAAGGGACACCACTAACTAATGCATGCCTGTGTTGAAGAGGAACAATGTAAATAAATCAACCATAGTCAAGGGATATATTTCTAAGTCCAACTACAAAACCCATAAGCAGCACAGCAGAAATATGTGTGAGAAAGCTGTAGACTAGGGGAGGGTTCGTGAGTTTAAATCAGTGTCTTTTGTGTCTGTAGACAGTTAGAAAAGAGAAATGGGAGCGACTGAAAATCCTAGTCAAAGTCAACATGAAATCCAATTTTTTTTTTTTTTTTCGCATGCTTAATGTGCGTTTCTGCTCTTATTGTGCATGATTCATCCATGCACATTGCTTCCCGTTTTGGTTGATGTCACAAATCTTTCTTACTTTTCAGTCCCTCTCCTACAGCAACCTGACTCCATTTCAGCATAATACTTTTCATGGTCCAATCAATTTTAACTTGGATATACACATTGTTTACACATAGACAAGATATATTTTGGCTAAATTGCTACTGAATTATGTCCACTGTTCTCTAAAATCACAGAAAACTACTCATAGGAACAGGGTTCAAGCCAATGACTTTATCAGTGTCCAGTAGAGGAACACACATAGTGTGTTATTTGAGTATTTTTCAACAATGTTGAATTAACTTTTATTTTTATTTATTTATTATGAATTAGGCATATCTTTTATTTTTTATTTTATTTATTTTTTCAGTTTACATTTTAATTTCAGTTTAGATTTAGAATTTGTTATGTGCTTTTATAATTTTTTATCAGGTTTTTTTTTTTTTTTTTAGTTTTAGTATTTATTGTACTAATTTTATTTCATTAAGTTACCAAATCAGAATTTTATTTTATTTTATTTTATTTTATTTTATTTTATTTTATTTTATTTTATTTTATTTTATTTTATTTTATTTTATTATTTTATTTTATTTTATTTTATTTTATTTTATTTTATTATTTTGTTTTGTTTTATTATTTCCATTTTATTTTATTTTGTTTTATTTTATTTTATTTTATTTTATTTTATTTTATTTTATTTTATTTTATTTTATTTCAACAAAACTAATTTATTTTAATTTAAATTAATTTAATTTCAATAAGGCGATTTTTATTAAGTTTAATTTTAACTTTACTTCAGCTTAATTTCAATAAGGAAAGTAATGTTTCTAAGTTTTATTTTGATTTAACAATAACAACAATGGCGTGACACAGCCATCAAAAGATGACACAGCAAATGACTCCAGAATGTTGATTTTATCTCCATGAGATAAGATTCAGAGCCCAGGGCAGTTTAGTCATGTTCAAAGGTGTTGCAGTGTTTTTCAGAAGAATAGATGATGGGGTCCATTACTGCACCCACAGAGGGATTTCACTGCTGTTTTTACTGTAAAGATTCAGTGGCTCATGTTCAATGTGCATTATAAGCATTCAATCAGAGACCAGATATATAAATCATCCAATTCTCCTTATCATATGATCCATTGTCCACATCCTCATCAAAAGTATTAGTAGCCTGAGTCAGTTTAGTGTGGCTAAATTTTCTCAGCTTTTTTTAGTAGATTTAATACAATTTCAGAAACATGTTTACCCATGTTAGCAGTTTGTCCACCAAGAGGTTAAAGAGGTTGTGTTGTTCTTTCGTGTATTTTGGTGAATGATATAAAGACGCTGCTCTTCTCTGTGCATTATAATACAATAGTGATGTATTTGGCCGTGGGTCCCTGCGGATCTCATCCATAACTCATTCTCTCTCCAAACTTGTGATTATAAATCGTCTAGACAAAAGAAAACATTTTGGCTCGTTTGATGGAATTTGTATCCCAGTTTTTCTGAGCAATCTGATTTTCTGTTGCCAGTGCTCCTGATTGCTCAATCCAAATAAACTGACAAGTATAAAGTGGAGCCAGTGGGCCAGACCATAATGCAACATCCCTGGGTTGAGACATGTACAGTATTAGGCCGTATGGAGTAACATTTTAACTTGTTGTTGACTAATAGATGAATGTTTAAGTGTATGGGTGTAATTAGCATTACGCTAAAACACAACACAGTTCATTTGTGTGATAACGAATTACATGTAATTGATGCCGTTTTACTGAGTAATGTCATTTGGGTGTGCGCATATATATTTGTTTTAGTAAAGATTCTTTGTGGTTGTTTTGGGATTGAGCGGAAGAATAAGCCAGACTATTACGCTGTGTCATTAAACCTGATGTAACCAGTGAATAATTACCTCTTTATTTCTGGTCCCATTTAAAGGAATGTATGTTTTTGTGTGGAGGCAGTTCTGATTATGTAGCGATTTTAGATAAGTATTCTATAGATGTTTACTGGTAAAAATCAGTAATTAACAAGTTCATGCTTGTGTTGCTGAGTCTGTCAATTTTTTTGTGTCATATAGGAAACAGATGTAATAGATTTAAATAGATTTTGGTTATTACTATAGGATGGAGTTATCAAATAACATTTGGTTGATCAGAAACTTGGTCAGCCCAATTAGAAGTATTAGGAACGTTAGATATAATTGGAGTGATGGGTAATCTTCTTGATTTTAGCAGTGCATTTTAGTGTGGATTGTCTTGTTAAACTGTCACAATGTGATTCAGATTTGCAAAGAGGCTATTTTTAACGGTAACGCAGGTATCGTTAATTGCTGTAGCAACAATTATTGAAATGCATTTACTTAAAATCTCAGGCCATTGTATAGTACTGATCGATCTTTGACTTGTGCATTGTGTATGCAGCATGCATATTGACCAATGTGACATTTAGTGTGTTCTTTCAAGAGGTATGCAACATATTGGCGGTTCTGTACTGCTTTTCTGTGGTGTCAGGATGGTTCTATCATTTGTTCCCTTTAAAAAATAATAGAGAATGCTATGCAACAGCAAACACCGAAAAACATGCCACCACTGTGGTGATCGCCATCCCACATGGCTGACAGCCCGTCATTTCAGAGATGGAGGATTTGAGTCTGGAATCAAATAAATGATGTGCTATGACACGTCGCCTTGAGCTGAGCTAAGTATATGAGCCACAGCTGTGGCCAGGCTGTATTTTATGTGTCAGGCAGGAATTGTCTTTAAAAACCAAACCACTTTGGACAGTAACACAAGCTAGAGCAGCATCAAAATGCTCCTCGTCCACTCGATTTAAACTTGTGTTTATTATCCCAGCTCCGATACAGCAAACGTTCTGTGGCTTTGATTCTGGGAAGAGCAGTGCTTAACCTTACAATTTACCATGAGCACGTGTCTAAAATCAGTTGAAAAGGCATTCAGAAAGTGGAAGACAAACAAGCACAGCGACAGTGTGCACAATATCAGATAGTTTTATTAAGGTCTTCCTCATTCCACTAAACACTTGCTCTCCGTATCAGCAGCAAAAAGAGTTTCTTTGTCTACCTGCAATCTGAAAGTCCAGAAATAGTGTAAGGTTTACAAAACACCATTAAACACCTTTATTTGCAATCATTGTTTGTCCTGGAACAAGGAAGTATTTGTATTTTTCTTTGCATTAAAAGAAATCCCCTCTCTGAGTCTGCTGTAGTGTTAGCCAGACAGAGATATTTCAGTGTCCTCATACTTCCTTCAATCAAAGTGAAATTGTTTTTTTTTTTTCAAAGTGAAATTATTTTTTAGTATTTTGTGATGCTTTGCCCTTTTAGTTGGTAACTGTCGTGTCATAGAAAGTCTAACACTTCACTGTCAAACCCAGGTTTCATTACTCTGAGGAAGTGTGATTGGCTCCAGTGCTTACAGGGATATAACATGGTCATTCTCACCGTTTACAATATTTAATGGGCTCAGGGCTTAACTGTAACCAATGGAAACTCGGCCATCGTTGGACTAAGAGTCAGCTGACTCCACATTCCCATGGTCCCTCCAGAGAAGGGCATCGAAGTCAATCTCTGAAAACACACGGCAGAGAAAATGTTTGGAAAAAAGCTCAGCTGAGCATCATGGGAAGAGCATACATGATACTATTAGAGGGATAGTTAAGACGAAAATTTCAATTATGTCATTTACTCCTCCTCATGTAATTCCAAACTCCGAACCTGAATGACATTCTTTCTTCTGTGGAAGAGCAAAGAAGATATTTTTAAAAAGGTCTCAGTATTTTTGTATTGTCCATACTGTGGATGTCAGTGGTGTCCAGTGTTGTTTTAAAACCCCATTTTCTTTAATTGTAATGTCATTCAGATATTAAACATTACTTTTAATGTTTTAACATCTATTTTTTATTTTATATATATTTTGAAAATCAGTAAAGAAAAAATCTACTATATAGCAAAATAGAATTTTGAATATAAAAAAAATGTTGTAGGATGTTCTTTGTGGGTGAGAAACCAAAGAAACTTGTGAATTCTTGTGAACACGATGTTGGTGCTAAGTAAAGCCTCAAGCTGTCTTGAAAATGTTTGCTGTTTACATTAAATGTATACTTATTCCTAAAAATAATAATGCTGTCAAGTAGTTTATACTTTACAACTTTGGATTGAATTAGAGATGTCATTATCATCATAAAGATTAACTATAAAGATTGGCTGATAATGAATATATTGAACACTGAACACATGTTATGTCCAGTGAACTTGTTTGTTTGTTTGATGTCTCTGTCAGTGATCTTATCTTTCATAAGGAAGGAGTTTTTCTCAGGAGTTATTTATGCATGCAGAGGTGGATAGATGTTATCTGCCTCTGAGGAGGCGGCCAGGAATGTCTGATTAAATCCTGCCAAAGCTATGACTTCCTATTGTGTAAAATGCATTACTTGTGTTGTAGCACGTCTTACTATAATTAAAATATACTAAACTAAAATATAATTAATAATAATAGGCAGTTTTATTATCATAGCAGCACCAGCATAAATTACACTTATCTTAATAGTTGGTGTTGGTATGAATGCAAAGTAGGAAAACTAAAAATGGATTTCCTTCTACAGTTGTATATGTGGACATGTTTGTTTCATGGTTGTTAACAAATGACGTCTTTTTTTTTCTCAGATTTTTATTTAAAATCTACATATCACTGTTTTTATTCAGTAGTTGTTTTGCAGTTCTTGTAATGTGAAAAAATAAATATTTAAAAGTATGCATATTCCTGTTATACTCCTATTATTCCTATATAGTTCCCTAATTAAGTTAATACAAATGTGCATAATATTTATAAAACAATTTAAAAATTGTTAGATGCTTAAATTCATAAGAACATATCACTCTGCTATGGAATTAGTGTCACTGCTTAAAATTTCAAGTGACCTATCCATAAATGAATGTCATTCAGCTCATTGTGCATGCTAGAGAAAACTGATTGTCTGCATTAAGTCATGACAGTGAGTAATCCAGGGTTACTTTAATTATTCGATGACGTTCATTCTTCTCTTTCCTTTGTATGAAGAGCAGATCATCTGAGTCAGGACACTACTTCTTGAGAAAGACAGATATTACCTAGTGTTGCATCACTGTGCTGAATTGGGCCTGTCCTTTCCTAAACGCATGGCAAAAACACTACGGTTCCACAGTAAGAGGAACGTAAACATCCCCACCATACAGGCTATGAGATGAAATATCAACATGGGATGAGTAGTTTTATAGGTCATTGCAGTAGATTAGAAACTAGAGAAGTTTATATTTCACCAGTAAGGAACAAGAGGCTGCATCATAAACATAGTCACGAATGAAGGGTTTTGACTACTCTTGCATAGCCAGATCTTCAGACTGACGGCAGAATGTCTGGGAACCTTGGCCGCTTTGAATGGCCAAGGACCGCCTAAGAGTTTCATTTTGTGCCGCATCATGTTTAGGGGCGTGGAAATATCCCACAATAACAGACTGGTGTGTAAGACTCTTGGATGTATTTTAAAGAGTCTATGCCATGAACTTTACATAATTCACATACTTTTAAAAATCCATTGCTTAGTTGATCCTGATAAGCACTCATTGTCACAGTTGTAAACTTGACAGCTTGCTTCTACCATGAGGGGGTTTGGCGTCACGTCACACACACGTCTACTGGAAATCCTGTATAATTCAACCAATCAGGTGACGACTTTTTTTGTGAAAAATTTTGTGTGCCATCAGATGTTTAGCTAGCGGTCTGTGGGTGAGACGTCTGAGGCTGAGACTAGGTTTTGGCAGCAAAGTCCCTGAAGCCCCTTTATTTCTGACTATAATCCCAGTACTGCAAAGCATTGAATGAAATATAATACAGTATATATATATATATATATATATATATATATATATATATATATATATATATAGACTCATCAAAAGATATAGTCCCTGATGCAAATATACAATAATTCACTTTGTATATGTATGTGTGCTGTGCAGTGATATAGCTATATTGAACCGATGTTTCACATCATAGAATACTCTGTTGACCAGTTAGCATCCAGGACCAGAACTTTCCCTTTTATAAGATGCTGCGTACTATTCATAAAACATTGTTTAATCCATGGGGTTGCTCAAAAATGGGACACTAAGTTTCATCTCTCATCCTCAGCTCATTGTTGCATCATATAAATGTCATATTTGATCCCTTTGAAATTTTAAGTATGATGACCATATTTTTATATGAACAGGGGAGTGACTGTTAGTAAGTTAACCACAACCAGCACTCACTCCTTTGTAATTTATACCACAAAATGAAGACAAATAGCATGTTTTTATATGACTATATGGAATGCAGTGTGGCTAAAGGGAGTTTAATCGTTTATTTTGAACGCACCAGTGCTTTATAACCTTATGTGGAGTTTTGATGAGCTACATGATAATCTATACTTTTAGTTTCATTTCCTTTTTGGAGCTCTTTTCCAGTAAGGTCTGTTCTGTTGTAAGTCAGTGCTATTCACAAAGAAAGTAGGCTCTCATAGTCAAGCCTGGGATGCCCAGTTTGCTGCTGACCCCTGGAGGGTGTGTGGGTAGAGTGACAAAGCCTCCCCATTCACCCGACTGGCTTTCTTCACAAACCATGACGTATCCCTGACTTCAACCTGCCACTAACACATACACAAAAGACCAAATAGTACGGATGTCGTCAACAATTAGCATAACATTCAGAAATTAGCCAACAGAGTTTTAGGAAAGAGATGATTTTGTTATGAAACTTACTTGGTTTCGTGTGTGTAACATATAGCTCATATAGCTCGCTCTTGAGATCAGAGAAGCGTAGCCTATGGCTTTTGCAGGCACAAGAGGTTCACCTTTGTGCTATTAACCCTTAGTAATGTTAACTTTGTGAACTGCTTCATTTATGTTGCCAAAATGCAGATAATCCTCAACTAAATCAGATTGTATAAGCTCTCTCTCTCTCTCTCTCTCTCTCTCTCTCTCTCTCTCTCTCTCTCGCGCGCGCACACTCTCTCTCTCTCTCTCTCTTTCTCTCTCTCTCTCTCTCTCTCCATATATATATATATACAGTGCAGTACAGTGCAGGAGAACTTGTGCACTACCATGATGCTTTTCTTTATTACTCTAGCTAACTACAGTATGCTGTGTGTGTGTGTGTGTGCAGTGCTGGAGCAGCTATTGGAGCAGTTGCAGAGGTTCCTGAAGATCCTGGATGGAGAGAAGCTGAGTTTAAATGCCACAGTACAGAAGGGCCATCTGACAGAGCTGCTTCAGTCGTACAAGTCTTCCAATGGTACGTAAATAAAATCATAATGTCTAAACTAACCATCTGACTCTACACCAGTGCTTCTCAAACGGTGATTGGACAAAAAGGACCAACAATGAATGAATCGGCAAATTTTTTTAGTATACTACATTTCAGTAGTTTGGGGTCGGCACGAATTGTAAAAAATTTTGAAAGGTCTCTTATGCTCATCAAGGCTGCATTTATTAGATCAGAAATGTTCAGCAGCCATTACTCCAGTCTCCAGTGATCCTTTAGAAATCATTCTAATATACTGATTTGGTGCTTACAAAACATTTATTACTATTAATGTTGTGCTGCTTAATATTTTAGTGGAAATCTTTTGTAACATTGTAAATGTTTTACTGTCCTTTTAAGGTTAAACTAATGCATCATTGCTAAAAAGTATTGATTTCTTAAAAAAATCTTACTAACCCCAAACTTTTAAATAATAGTGTACATAATGATTACCACCACTTTTTTGTTGTTAAATCAGGTTTGCCCCTGAAAAAGTTTAAGAACCTATGGTTAATGTACAATTATATGACAGACCTTATTGTGTGCTACTCATGTGGGAGCACTCTGTTGTAAATAGAAAGTAGCAAAAGGCCTAACAAATGTACAGTTTTATATACAGTATATGTATTTGAGCATGACACGGAACAATTGTCCTTACGAGGAGCAACAGTTGTGTGTACATTTATAGCTTCTGTGTTGTTTAGAGAATCTGCTCTGTTCTGTCTTATTAAGGAGCCTATAATTTTGGTCCGTGCATGTGCCTCTTTCTTCACACTAGCATGGCTGTAAGTTTTTCATGTTCTCGGGTACTTCCTACCCTGGCTCCAAACTGTATCATTTTCCAAGGCTGTTTTTATCCTCTAGGGACACTCACTTCCTTTTAGTAGCAGCTTATAAATAGATTTCATTTCCATCCTCCAAATCCCAATCTGTTTTCACTGTACCATCAAAACATATTTTTGCTTCATCACAGGGTTTTATTTCCCCTCCAAAAAATGCCTCAAAGCTGTGTTACCTGTGGACTGCTATTTTCCATGTATCTGCCGTGGTAACATCTTGTTCATTAATTTAGTTCATCTGAATTATTTTGAAGATCCAAAAAACACCATAAAATGTCATTTGTTGCCAATCAAGCGCTAATATAAACCCATCTCCTACAGGCTGGGACTAAATCAGCACTTTTATTATAATGTAAAAATATGACCTATCTATGTCTATGTCTCCCACTGGCCTGTCTTTGATGTGCACAGAAGGAGGGGCCCTGGAGATGCCTTTGGACCCTTACACAAGAGAAGCGTAGCACAAAACTCTCACTGTTCTTCTCTATAACAGAAATCTATTACATGTTCAGTAAAATAAGTGAGGGATGAAAGGGTCCAGAATCTGAAAAAGAAGGATGGGGAGGAAAAGTCAAACAAGTCCTAGCAGTTCCAGGCAAGGTTATTTGAGTGGAGCAGAGTATCTTTATTCCCATAAGTTCATTACAATCTAATAATTCATAAATATTTTTACTTTTTGGCAAATTGGTGGTGAACTCATACGACGTTTTTGCATAGGTGGGGTTGGGGGTGCAAGTTCATGCTTAGTTATTTATTTTTATTTTTTCTACCAATCACATCATACAAATTTGAATGAAATAACAGAAATGAAATGCATGTGCTTTCTCATGAGATCGGGTTGCTAATTTAAGAGTCCAGATACTTTTTGAGCACAAAACTCAGCACATGAAGCTATGAACTTGCCATTATGTGAGTTTTTTAAAAACAAGATTCAAATTTGTAATTCAGTCTTTTATTATGGTTATTTAACAGGAGGAGATGAAGAATACATCTACATGAACAAGGTCATCGTCACATGTCAAAACCAAGACAAAGGTGAGTCTATAATCTTCACCATAATAAACGTATAATAACTTTTGCAGGTGTGAAAATGGCTCCTGACCTGCAAACGTTTCCATCGCATATCACAGTGGTTTGTCTTGCTGTTTAACAGTGCTGCTGTGAATGTGTGTCATGTTTAAGGGGTGATTGGCTTATGGCTGAAGTGTTAAGCCCCCCTCCCCCCACTCCTCACCATTTCCTGTCTGTTTCTCAGTAACTCCTGTCCTCCTCTAGCTCTCTCTGCCAGACCCCCATCTGAGGCCAAGCTGCTTTGTTTATATTTCGCTGAAGAATGAGAGTAACAATAAAACCAGACTTAACATTCACATTGCAGTCGTCTGCTCCAAAAAAGATACATGCGTGACTAAACTGTGGGGGCATTCCTTGATCAAATTCACAAACGTCATTTTAATAAACAATTTTAAAAAAGCTTGTCAAGAGAGCAACCTTTTGAAGTTCATGCAGAAAAAATTCATTTTTATTATTTATGTCTTGCACAATGATTTCATCATTTCCTGTCTGTATGTGAAAATTTCCCCAACCTTGTGTCATTTGCATCTGATAAATGAAAGTGCATATGATAAAAATGAAGTGCGATGTGTCGCTTATGTGACACAACATGCAATTCAAGAGCTCACGTAGACCAACAGAGTGATCTGAGTAAGTGGTGTGTATAAATTGAATTTCAGTGAAAGCAGCACTTCATGGTGTCTTGACTCTTTGGTGACTCTTAGCCCTTGCTGTGTGGATTTGGTATTCGCCTTGCGTTCCTACGGCAACCCAGATGTTACCGTTTGGAGAGGAAGTCGAAGGAATGTCTGATGGGAAGCCACTGAATATGTGCATCAGCTCTAAGGCGAACAGCAGAATTAATATGTTTACTTGTTGCTTGCAAGCACAGTTCTTCAATGCTGCTTATTGCTGCACTTGATAAACCCTTTGAAAAGTCTTTAATCAATTTATTAACAGCCACTTTTGTTCTGTGTGAAAATCAATATGCTCCTCAGACTACAGACCAGAAGCCAATGGAGAACCAGGTAAACACATCAATGTGAAGTACCCACCAGAGCCTCCACCTCCCAGACCAGTAAGTGACTCATTTCGACTTCATTTAAACACTATTTACAGAATGACAAAGATACAAAAAAGATCAAAAATCAACACAGATTCATTTCACACTCAGTTTATTTTGAGATGGTAGTATGACCAGTGCTGGGGGTAACGCATTACAAGTAATGCAAGTTACATAATCAGATTACTTTTTTTCAAGTAACTAGTAAAGTAATGTATTACTTTTAAATTTACAACAAAATATATGAGTTTCTTTTTCCGATTTATTGACTGACCCTGTGTTGAGAAAAATTGGGTGAGGTGAGAGTAAAATGGTGACAAAAAGTAACGGAAAAGTAACATACTTTCCGTAAAAAGTAACTAAGTAACGCAAATAGTTACTTTTTTATGGAGCGAAGCAATATTGTAATGCATTACTTTTAAAAGTAACTTTCCCCAACACTGTAATTGCAACACTATACATAATCTACTGTTAAAGGTTGGCGATACAGTATGTATTGATTAGTCATGCTATATTTGCAATGATTTTGCTGTTTGTGGAGGAAATTTGATTCTATATTTATATTATTAGTAGTTTCATTTGCTTTACTCAACTAAAGAGTGTTCTTTCTTTTCTAAAGGCCTCATTAAATTGCTAAAGTTTGTCTGTTTGTCATTTGAGTTGACAGATAACAGGGAATCTAACTGGAGAATGTTATGTCAGCTTTTTAGATGTCAGCTTTTTAGAAATGCATCTGGAGGACATAGTAAGACACCTTCCATGGACATATATTTGGAATATGTATTATGATTGGATGAGATAAGCATCTGGATTTGATGAAGGTATAAATGTTGAGTTGGGGTGTTGCCTCTTTGTCTGACTGTATGACTGTTAAAACTTTTCTTGCAAGAAAATACATTTTCAAAAGACTTTTGTCTCATACCTTTATTGAAACAGAAAATTCACAGGACACTGTTGTATTGCACTCTTCAGTGCTTTTCAGTTAATTGGTTCAAAACTCATATTTCAATGATTCAGTAATTCAAGAATCAATGAAATGTTTGCATCATCACTAAAGAATGTTCATGGAAGTCCCAACATACTGTAGCATTTTTCATGTATTACAATATTTAAGTTGTTGCTTAATATTTCTTTTATTGGTTTATGTAAAGGTGCATAATTTAAAATATTGCACTTTATTATTATTATTGTTGTTGTTGTATTTGATATTATTATGGGTTTTTTTTTCACTGTGTGAAAAACATGCCATCATTAGTTTTTAACCAGATTTGCACTTTATTTTAATTGCATTAATTATTTAGCAAATTGCAGTTTGGTTAAAAGAAGCCATTGCTGAGTAAATACATATTGTGATGGATTATAATCAATATACATATAGCTATCTGTGTAATTTTATTTAGCTATATCGCCAAGTCATATCTCCTATTCAGTCTAGAGAAACAATGCAAAACACCGTGGTCCTGCTGTCATTTATTATCTGCTGTTTACTTTCATTTTGACCACATATTTGTTATGTACCTGTTTCCCACGCTCAAAATATGGCTGTGTGTTTTTGTTTGTAAGCCACACACAAGCCAAATAACTAGTCCTGCAGGTTGATAATGAAGCCTGCCTTTGATTAAAAACAGTAATTGTCCTAAAAGATAACATACTCATTTTTTTTTTCAAATGATAGAAATAGAAGGAAGCAAAAAGTGTGGAGTCTCTTTGTTGAAATACTTTGTAGCTCCTATATCTGCTGTGGGAGTCTGCACTCAGTCAGACACACAGGCAGACAGGAGGATGGAGAGTATTAGAGCTCTCCAGTGAGAGACTTTGAACTTCAGACCCATCTGCGGGGTGCTGGGGCTGATTAACAGCAGCTGCACAAGCGTTTGGGGAGCTGTTTATAGAGGCTGGCGAGCTGCAGTTAGAGTACGGTTCACGTGTGCATGTGCATATGTGTGGGAACGAGAGACAGTAGACGTGTTCACACCTATTTATTTATTGTGTTTGCCATTGACAATATGCAAAGATACAGTTGCTTTAATTTACTGTTTAGAACATTAGATTAATTTGTGTTGTTAATCATGTTGTTCTAAACCTGCATGACTTTCTTTCTTAACACAAAAGGAGATTTTTTGAAGAATATGGAAAACAGTGTAGAGTGGATTTTTTTAAAATATCTTTTGTACTACCGAATCTTCTTCCACACTTTCCACATTGGCATCCATCTCCGGGGCTTCCTCTGCATCATGTTCCTGATGTGCATTTGTGCTCTTAGGCAGTCTGAGTAAGCAAGTCCAAAGCGATCCACTTTTTGGAAAGCCCATCATCTGTCTACGAGGCTTCCACTTGTCACCACAAATGACATATTCTAGGGTCAAATTGCGGTTGACGGTGAACGCAGAGTTCCCCCTCACCATAGCCGTGAAGAGGGCACCCCTGCTATTGACGAAGTGTCCTGGCATGGCCGTCCATTGACCCGTAGTGATGTTGTAGCAGTCCATGAGGCAGCGCAGGAAGTCATCACAGGGGCCGTTCCTCATGACATACAGGTTGTCACCGTGAGCCACCATGCAGTGTCCATAACTTTGAGGCTTAACCATAGTGGTGACCAGCATCCATTCGTCATTTTTAGGTGCATATTCATAAATGTCTGTAGTTTCCGGTGGCTTCCAGAAACACACAAATATCCTACGCCTTGCAACCGCACTAGCCGCTGCAGCCACAGATCGAGGCGCTTGCTTGGAAAATGTCCATGCGCCTGTGGAAACATCACACGCTTCTACTGAGGACATGATCCTTTTGTCAAATTCACCTCCGATGGCGTACAAATGTCCATCGTGACCCACCAGGGTAAAGTTATACCTGGACTGCTGAGGACCGTCAAACACACTCCATGTGTTGGATTCTGTGTCATAACAGAAGCTCAAGTCAACAGTTTCCTTGCTAACTCCTCGCACTCCTCCAACGATATACAGTCGGTTCTCCACAACAGCCACCCCGGCCATAGAGGTGCTGGCGTCTGTTGGTAGATCAGTCAGAAATTTCCAAGCACCCGGTTTCTCATCAAGGTAAAACACCGTCCTGTAGCAGTCCTGCAGAATTTTCATGGATGGCGAATGAGTCCCTAGAGCAACAAATGACGCTGGTGAAAACGACTCCACATAGCAGATCAGCTCCTCTGGGAGTGCCTCAAGAGCATCTTGCACATCGCTATAAGCATCACGGATGAATACTGCAGCACTGTGAAACAACCTCCACAAACCATACACCGCTGCCGTGTGGTACAGAAGAATGCAGTTGTCGGTATCAAGAAGGTCAATCAAGTGCTGAACCAGGACGTCGACTTGGAGGAAGGCCGCACACTCGGCAGCCTCCACAATCTCGTCTGGGTCTCGTATAGCAGGGCGCTCACCCCTGGAAACTGCCATGGCGATGAGGAAACCCCTGGCTTTCAGGCCACCCTGCAGATGGAACTCGTTCAGCTGACTGTCCTTCATCCCAGAGCGGAAGAGAGCACGGAAATACTCACAGTTCTGCCCTAAGACGGCCCTGTCTATGGTGAAAACGCTTTCTTCAACCCGTACTCTCAGAATTCCAGTAGACTCTTCATCTTGTTCTTCACTTTCGTCCCTGCTTTGACCCAAACTGCAGGGGGGCCCCATAACACCTCTATCCTGCCTGTCTGTACCCAGATTACTCTGTTCATGAACCATAAAGTTAGGGTTTCTGATTGCATTTGACCTGTAAACACAAGTGTGCACACACTGCAGTCTCACAGCTACTTGCTGGACTGAAAATAGCAACACACTAAAATAGCATAGAGGCAACAGACTTCAAAATAGTAGTGGGAAATGATCAGCACTAATACTGCAAAAAATATATCCCAAAATAATGCTGAAATAAAGCAGTTTAAATTAAGTTGATTTGTTTAAATGACTGAATTAATTAATTATGCTTTTTGCCAACAGTAGGCTTATAATGATTCAAGTAAAGACAGAAACCCATAAATGAAGTGACGACAGTAGATCAGAAAGCCACTCCTGTTTTTAAAAAGATTATTTTCCTTCAGTACCCTCTCTAACTCAGAAATGTTTTGGCCCTGGTGATTTAATTTTTTTTTCTTCTTCACTGGATGTTTGGCATGGAAACAGGGGGATTTTCCATGTTCTGGGTGTTCTTTTGGTCTCTTGCCCACTTGCATTTTTTGCTTTTTGTCCCAAAGACTGGTGCTTTGTCACTATTTATGCCTTACTCTTGAAATGTTTCCTACTGTATATAGACTACACTTTTTCTTTATTCTTTTTTTCTTATTAGGGAGAAGAAAATAATCTTGAAAATAAGAACTGAGATTTTAGGATTTTTATTTTGCTCACTCTGATTTTTAAGTCCAATTAACAGCATATACACAGATCCCACTGTTGTCATGTTGATTCTGGGATGTGGACATGGTCTTGACCTTCAGCAGAGCCCGGAGAACAAGCTATACAGAGTTTTAGGCAACCCTGAAATGCCTTCACTTTCTATTTAATCATTGTCAGATGCCTGAGGACTCAGCACATTGTTTTCAGTTTCAGAGTTTTTATGTTGAGTGTCAGAAGTGCGAGGGCGGGATGAAGTGAGAAATGTGGGGGTTTTGAGTTGGGGTTAATGTGAGAAAAACAATACTTTCTACACAGTTCAATCAACATCTTCCTCCTCTGTTGGGCTGCTCTTATTTTCCCACAAAATGGTCCCTTTATATTTGAGATCACATAACAATTGAGTGTGTCTTCGACTCTCGTTCTGCATCGCTTATTGAAGCTGAGCCTCTAGCAAGCTTTTGCATTCAACTTCCTGTGTCCTTGATATCCAGTTGTTTATATACATGCCTTGCCATCACTTAGCCTGCCTGTTCACCTCACTTCTGCTTTTGAGAAGCACAAGCACGTCATGTCAAACAGGAGGTTTCAGTCCAGCAACTTAATATAAAGTAAAATGCAAGCGAGAGGACCTCTTGTCATCAGTCAACTTTATGGTTCACAAGCTACCGCTAGCCCTAATCAGCCCTGTCTGTGTATGTCAGTGTGTTTTGTGTGTCATGAGGAGAGGATTAGTGTTCTGTTTGCCCAGGGGCTGTCATTGCATTGTGGGTATCAGTGGGGAATTTAGTAGTGTTATGAACCGGCTGATTTGGGTAACCTCATCGCTAGCTCCACACCCTTTTAAAACCATTACTCCTGCAGGCAAACACGTGTGGAATTCCTTTTTCTAGCTGAGAGATCAGTTTCGAGGAAGAATCCCCCTTTGGTCAGAAAGAAAAGCCCACATGAAAGACAGGTGTAGAAACGACCAGGCAAGCTCATCTCTGGGGAGTCCCCTACATTTGATTCATTACATGGGAGTGTGTTAGAGATGTTCAGCTTGGATACAGTCCCTCTGTTGGTGTACTTTGCAGATTGTATTTATTAAGTGTACTGAAAAGATCCGCATAGACTTCCATGCTGGATCAGGCTGGTTTATGATGGTTTATTGGTTGTCTAGCTACAGCATAATCATGAAGTTAATAAGCTAATTGACCAGCATGGTGTGGTGAAGCTGGCTGACCAAGGAGGTCTTGCCTCTTATTCCTTTATGAGTTTGCCTTGTTTTCTTAATACACACCCCATATCTTATATTATACTATCACATTAGATTACAATTAAATTATTAATAGCAATAAATAATTATCAATCTATTTGTATATGTGTGTGTGTTGGTGTAATTTTATTTATAATTTATAATATATTAATAATGTGCAAGAATTTATAACATATTCATACTTTATTCATATCAATAATTCAATTGTTTAAAAATTACATTATTCATATTTTGTATTTTATTATTATAATTTTTCTTTACATTTACATTTATTAAAATATATTAATTTGCTCCACCTCTGAACAGTTGATTGCAAATTCACATACAGGAGACCAGCATCCAACATATAACAGCATTTTCAGTAGGAATATCATAAACGTGGAATTATAATTCCATCAAATAATCAGTATGATGGCATAATTATAATATCTTTCTCTTTTTTTCTCATTCTTTTTATCTCAGTGCAACATGGGAAGGGAGCCGTTTCCTCTTCCACCACCTCCTGCTCCTGCGTCTTTAGAGCCTGAAAGTTACTATGAAGACCCACTACCCTATGATCCTATAAGCACCAATGGTACGTCTTGAATTGGGTCCAAAGTTGACCTAAATAGAAATGATCTTCTACTATTTATTCTTTACATTGCCATTCATGTCAAGCCATTTATAACTTGGTTAAAAAAGGATATTTCCAAAGATTAGGTTAGTGATTTGTGACTTCTCATTGCATTTGTCCTATGAGAGGTAACCTGTGGTCATTAAATGCTCTGTTTTAGCTTTGTCCCACTGTAGTCCACAGCTTTACTGTGATACAGAGAAGCCTGCGGGCAGGAGCTCAGAAAACAGAGATGGTCTTTGTTCAGCGGTAACCGGTACTCTGGCACTGGACACGCAGTGACGGAACATTGACCGTGAGCCCAGGAAATGGGGCCAAAAGTGATGGGGCATTTGGCTGGGGTTGCAGAGTTCAGCCCAGCGAGGGGACAATCATTTACAATATTCTTTGGCAGATGACGTCTCTTATTGGTCAAAGGATACAGAGGCATTAGCATGCAGCTGTGCTGTGTAATATCAACACACAAAGGATGTGCATCTGATATCAAGCCAAACCTCATGGTTTAGGTTGAGTGAAGTGAATTTTTAGTTGGATACGTTCTGACAGTGATGAAGCCCTAAAATAATACAAGCAATGGTGCTGCTGGTTGCATGAAAACCACAAGACACAAATATTTAGTGCAGGCCAAAATATCAGTATTGAGTTTAAAACGTATTTACTCTTCCTGTTTCTTTCATGTGACATGTAAGCCACATTAGGTTTCACTATCTATAGTTTCTCACCTGATCTTTTTTTCTCTTCCTCCTGTATTGCATTTCCCCTTTTAGTATCCTCCTGTGTTTCTGTAGATTTTGGGTGCTTTGCCATCATCACAGGGGTCAGGAAGTGCATAGAAACCTCAAACAGTGTGGTCTATGCTGTGATCACTCAGGGTATCTATCTCTGTTTCTTCTCAGGAGAGAAAAACAAACGAACAAAACTAACTTTATTGGCTGCGGTGAAGTGCACGGCTCTGAGAAAGCCTCATTGTTTAATGCAACCAGGATTAAGTCTGCAAACTTTGCATGTGCTTGCTGGAGAATACCGGACATACTCTTGACTTCTCTGTCCTCCCCAAGCTCTCAGAAAAACTTTTATCCAGACATAACTTTGTTTTAATAACCCCCCCACCCCCATGTCCCAATTAACTAATCCTCATCTTGTTCCTTTTGAAATAATTCATACAGGACTGAAAAAACTGAACATTTTTCTGAACTATTCTTTTACAATTCTGATGTATTCTCAAACAATACTGAATTCAGTAGAATTTGCAGGGAGTTACTTGCTATTTAGAGGATTTTACTTTCTTTTGTCCGAGTGCAACGAACAATCAGACTATCACCAGTCTCACCTTCTTTGCTTATTGATTCATAAATTTCTCACTTTTCGCATTTACAGAAGATACAGAACCAGTGAGCAGTTCGTACGAGTCCTATGATGAGGAAGAAGTGACGAAGGGTAAGTCCACTGCGCAGCACCAGTGGCCGTCTCCCGAGGCATCCATCGAGCTAATGAGAGATGCCAAAATCTGTGCCTTCCTCTGGAGGAAAAAGTGGCTTGGCCAGTGGGCCAAACAGCTGTGTGTTATTCGTGAACATCGTCTCTTGGTATGTGACATCATTGCTTAAATCGGTGACACCCATTTCCCACCCATAGCTGATCTATGATATGAATGTTTACACAAATTCCATTGTTTGAAATCAAGCGTTTACATATGATCGTAGTAGTAATTTACTTACATGTTTCATATGTATTGCAAACTGACCATTCAGTCAACATAAAATGTAAAAAAATACCATATTTACTTTCTTAATACACATTTCTGGTCTACCTGTGCATAGTTTACTGTTGCACATCATTATTAAGAAAACAATATTTGACCTCTAAATTTTCAAGCCCTACCCTTCATCCACCTGTCATGGAACTTTTCATGATCTAGTCGATTTCCAGTGGAAAAAAATCAAGTCCCACCCATACAAAATCCTCAAAAATGTCACATTTAAAAAGAAAACATTTTACAGTTAACATTTTCATTTATGCATTTGCCAGATGCCTTACAAGATTACGTTTAGCACAAGTGGAATGTCCACATTTTTAATAAAGTTCTATTAGGAATTTTATATTATTTTCAAAACTGATTATTATTATTATTTTTTATGCAACTGTGTTCAGTGCTACAAAAGTTCAAAGGATCAGACTCCACTGCTGGATATAAGTCTGCTGGGCTGCAGTGTTGTCTACAAAGAGAAACAAACCAAAAGGAAAGAACACAAACTGAAAATAACCCCACTGGGTGGAGAAGCCATCGTCCTGGGACTGCAGAGCAAAGAGCAGGCTGAACAATGGCTAAAGGTGAGGGACAATGGGGTTTGGCCCATATGGAGGAATAATCAGTGTTCGGTTTGTGCGGACATAGTTTACAGCCTTTCATCTTTTATCAAGGTTATCCAAGAAATTTGTCCGAAAAATACTGCAGGATCTGCTGATGTAACCGATTCTCCAACACATATCTGTACTAAGGTATGATAGGTTGAGATTTATTCCCTGATTGATTTATGTATGAAACTCTCTCCAATTTTAGGGGGAATTTTTCATAAAATAGCCACTGTATTATGTTAAGCTTAAACGTTCTGCCCTTTCTGGCAGGGTGAGCAGAGTGAGAGATACTCAGTGGCATCTGAGAGTGGAAGCAGCACAGACAGCCACACAGAGAACCTGGAGAGCAAAGATGGTGAGAGTGGGCTATTACAGATATTCTTTTAGGTGTCTGTTTGCTTGACTACACTGGAAGTGACTTGAAATTGTCTAAACTGGTAGCGTTGAAGATGGATGTCACCTCAGAATGTTGCTTAAGTTGCATACAGCATCAATACATTGCGTTAATAACTTTGTATACCAATTTATTTTTTTAAATAGAAATACATTGATATAAGAATAGAAAATGCATAATGAAAATTAGAAATGGGGTAGCAATCACCTCAACAGGCACTTCCAGAGTAGAATTCCAGAGTAGATTTTACAATATTACTGTTAATACTGTACTAGCTGTATTACTGTAATTATGTGTATAATATTTACCTTTCAATTGTCATGTAAACTTTAGTCAAGAAGAAATACGGCAAGTTTAGTAACCTTATGAACATTGGAAAAAAGAAGGTTTCCTCTTTGGAAAGTGCGGAGAAGAATGTGGATACATCAGGTAACCAGTCAACAATATATTTAGTGTATACGTTTTTAAACTCCAACACAACCTACCATTTTCATCACCTTCTCTTTGTTCCAGGCTACCTTAACATCCTGGTAAACACACAGTGGAGAAGCAGGTGGTGCTCGGTGAAGGACAGGCAACTTTGGATCTACAATGACAAAAGCAAGAACAAAGTGGCCCAGCATCCACTGTCTCTGGAGGGGTGCATGGTCCTGCCAGAACCCAGCCCTGAGCACCTGTATTCATTCCGCCTCCAAATGGATGGAGAGGAGCTCGCAACCCTAGAAGTGAGTAGAGGGAAATGAAGTTCCTCACTAACTAGTCATCCATAGCTAGACTTTTGACTGTGTAGCTTATTCCAACCACTTAGATAGGAAGTGATCATCTGATTGACCTGTAAGGCCACAGTTCATCTTTTTCTATGTTGTATATAGAGATCTGAGAGATATCGCAATAACTGTGGGAAATAATAAAGTATATAATAGTACAGCAAAAACTCATGAAAAAAATACAGAACAGCAGTCATGAACAGGCATACAGAAAGCACTCAATAGATTTTGTACATTTATGTCCATCCAACAATAATATTTGACAGGAAACAAACAGAAAATACAGCTATAAATAGCTTGTCATGTAGCTTGCTCGCTACTATTTCAAACAAAACTCGGAATATCTTCCAAAGTTGGTTGCGTAAAACATCTGTATAAGACAATTATTTGTTAAGAGCTACAGTAAAACGGAAGTTTTTTGGTTAGTAATTCTTTACACTCTCATGATGAGCCACAGTTTTTCCCAGTTTCACTCTCTGATGCTCTCATGTATCTTGGCATCAGTCCAACAGCCTGAATGAGATTTCTGAGAACTCCCCTCTCTTCAGTTAATTCTGGTGTATACAGCTTTGTAAGATTCACAGCTAATATTTATGTGCTACACAAACAATGTACGCTTCCAAGTTATATACACTAAAGATTAAAAACAATACAATAGTAAGAATAATTACAAGAAAAAAAATCTGTCTTGTTCTCAAAAAAAAAAAAAGCTGCATTTATTTGACCAAAAATATAGCAAAAACACTTATATTGTGAAATATTTGTGCAATTTAACTGTTTTCTATTTTAATATTTTTAAAATATATTTTTTTCCCAATGATGGCAGAGCTTAAATTTCAGCAGCCATAGATTTTCTTGAAATAAAATATTTATTTGAAATATAAATCTTTTGTAATAAGTCTTTTCTGTCACTTTTATGTAAACTGAATGCATCGTTGCTGAATAAAAGTATTAATTTCTTTAAAAACAAACTACAGACCCCAAACTTTTGAATGCTAGTGTATTTGTATGTCTTTGTGTACTGTACAGTATCTCTTTTGAGTTACTGCTCATAAACTTTTCCTGACCTCATTCTTGAGTTGTTTATCATCAGTTTTCAGTAAGACACTTCTCAGTAAACAAACACAGAGGGGGAAAATGGTAAGTTCTCAAAATTCCTTCATGGGATAGTGAGGATCCAATATAAACTTCGAGACTGCCATCTTCAGGCCAGAATGAAGTCAGTGTGCAAACTGACCTATTTGCAGATCAGGCCTAGCTGACCAGGCCTAGCTGCACCTGTTAAGGAATATGAATATCTCAGGGGGGGTATAGATGATCAAATATCCTTCTCTTTCCTCTCAGGCTAAATCCTCCGCTGATATGGGCCACTGGCTCGGGCTCATACTGTCACAGACAGGCACCAAAACAGACCCGGAAGATCTCACCTATGATTATGTGAACTCTGAGAGAATATCCAGTATTGTCAACGCTGCCAGGACGTCCATGTAGTAAGCTACTTCAGTTGTTATTAAAAAAAGAATAGTTCACACAAAAATAAACATGTTGTCATCTTTTACTCACCCTCGTGTTGTCACAAACCAGCATGGATTTCTTCCATGGTGCACAAAAGGAGAACATTTGAACAGAGACCGTAAACTTCCAAAAAAAAAAAAAAACACCTTAAATGTCCCATATGACTTGTGAAATATATTCATAGTGATGTGATATAGATTTGATTTCTTTTTTGAGATTTTGGAGCCTGATTTGTTTGTATTTGTCAGTCTAATGCAGAGGAGGTACTCAGAGCCCAACACATACACAGACAGCCCTCCGTCAGACCCCCATACTTGTGATGACATATACGATGATGTGGCATCCATGGAGAACGAACAGGAGGTGGGTGGGACACTCTTGCCATGCTTTTGTCGTAAATCTACGCCACCCACTTTCATGCAGTTGTGTTTATTCATATAGTTGTGTCATAGACTCAGGATAGTGGAAGATTCACTAAGCATTCAGCCAAAAATAATACGAGTTACAGGAAGTCATTACTGTGACAGTGTTGTGTTTTTGTAACCCTGCTGGCCATCCAACTTCAATAATGTTTTTCTGATACTGTTACTCTCCCTGGCTGTAGGAGGATCAAGAGGTTCAGAATGGCAGTGAGGAGGGAACAGCAAACAGCCAGGAGAATGAGAAGGATAGAGTGTATCTGGATCTGGTCCCGGTTCGCTCCTTCCTGCACACGAGCTCGGGCAGAGTGTCACCTCATACGTCCAACACAGCACAGACAGAGCCCAGTCCCTCATCTGCTCCCCCGGATGATCATCTACACTCTAAAGAGGTTAACATTATAAAATGGAAAATGCATGTTAATAGATCTAGACTTGAGCATATGTATGTTTCGCTTCTTTAAATTGACTTTGTATTTTTTGAATGGAAATCTTTTGCAACGTAATAAATGTCTTTACTGTCACTTTTTCAGACATTTAATGTATTCTTGCTTTATAATTTATTTAAAAAAACGTACCGACCCCAAACTTTTAGTTTAGATAGTGTATATATACATTTTAGCCAGTACATGCATTCCCTGGTAAATAAATCCATGTTGTTAGTGCCAAAATACAGATATTTATTTAGCAAAAATTTTATACAAAAACATTTAAATATACACATATTTTAATACAAATGTTTAAATCCTTCTATACAATTCATTTCTAAAACAGACTGAAACAAGAGAAACCTCATTACCGAGCAGCACAGAGAACCTCGACCCTCCACCTGTTGCTCCTAGAGTGGACACAGACCCCTCTCCAGCCCCGAATTTGCCTGTCCAGACTCATAGAATCAGTTTCCTTAGTCAGGAAGGACAAAAAAGGGCCTCTCCCACCTTACTGCTATCCCAAACACAAACCCTACCCCAGACGTCTGCACAGACGCCCCAGACTCCGCCCACCTCCAGAGGAAGAGCTGCCAGCACGGACAGATTTCTCGATAAACTCAAGTTCTCTCCAGCAGGTGATTGTAAATCCATCAATTGTAAAACTTTTATTTATTTACCCTGCTGTGCTCTTCCCACCCATGCATTCAAGTGAACATACCTTCAGTATTTGAAAGTAGGTCATGGCTCAAAGCTCCTACACATTCCCTCATGTTTAGCAGGCCCGGGGTCAGTTGAGGTGAAATTAGGCAAGAACAGGACGGAGGCCGATGTGCGGCTTTACACAGACGAGAGAGACCGGCTGGAGCGAGAGAGAGAGGAGGTTAAAAACACTCTGGCCACTCTGAGGAAAGACAGACGAGAGGTGAAAGAGGAGCTGAGCTCCTGCCAAGGTACTGCACCGCCACATAATGGTGATATTTGGAAATATTTGTGTTTCGATCATTTATTTACATTTATGCATTTAGCAGACGCTTTTATTCAAAGCAACTTACAGTGCATTCAGGCTAACATAAAATGTGTTCCCTGGGAATCAAACCAACAACCTTTTGCACTATTAACACAATGCTCTACAACTGAGCCACAAGAACACCATAATTAACTCACCCTCATGATGTTCCAACTTTGTATTATTTTCTTTAGAATTAGCCATTTTATATATATTACTTGTTAGTTATGACATACTACAACACCACAATGTCACTCTACATGTAAATGCTTTTGATTATGGTTCATAGACCCCACTCAGCAGGCGTCTCTGGAGGCTCGTCTGAAGCAGATGGAGGAGACGTGTCGTGAAGCGGAGCGCCGGCGAGTGGAGGTGGAGCTTAGCCTGATGGAGGTGAAGGAGAATTTGAGAAAAGTAGAAGCAGGACCCTTTACACTGGGCACCACGGTAGATAGCAGTCTACTAGAAACTTCAACGGTTAGTATGACAACAGCAAATCAGAATTTTAGAAATTAAAAATATATAGAAATAGAATATTTTACAATGTTATTGTTTTTACTGTGTTGTATTTTTGATCAAATAAAGGCAGCATTAGTGTTTCAAAACTTATACTGTTGTGTATTCTAGCCCAAGATAGCACCTGTATCCAGCCCTGCTCCAACTACACCCATCAGCACCACCAATAATGGAGATTCACCCATCAACTCCGCCACAGCGCTGAAGAACCGACCCATGTCCACCAAGGCATCCAGCAAAGGAAAGGTTCTGCAGAAGGCCAAGGTCAGAGTCCACTTGTGCATGCATAGTCCTAATAGAGAGCTTAGCTTTTTGATAACTTGTTGATAATTTAACATTTATGATTTATAGAAATACATTTCTCAATCAAAGCAACTGTACACAGAAAAGTACTAATTAACATGTTTATTGGATAATTCCCTGGCATTCTTTAAAGTACATTAAAGTACCATGTGTATAATGGTAGATACACTATCAATAAAGGGTTTGGAGTTGGTAAGATTTTGTAATGTTTTTGACAAAAGTCTCTAATTCTCACCAAGGTTGCATTTATTTGGTCAAAAATACAGTAAAAACGTAATATTGTGAAATATTACTACAATATAAAATATAAAAAATATATTTTTATAGTTTTCTATTTCATTTTAAAATGTATTCCCTGATGGCAAAGCTGAATTTTCAGCAGCCATTTGTCATTATTCTTTGAAAAGAAAGTTCAAAAGAACAGCATTTATTTGAAATAGTGAAGGCTGCTTTTGAAACACTGCTTCATGAAGCTTCGGAACATTTGCGAATCAGTTGTTTCGAAACAGTGGTTCAGAGCACCTATCAAAATACCAAAGTCACGTGATTTCAGTAAACAAAGCTTTGTTACATTATAACTGTTTCAAATCGTTTCAAAATTTCAATAGTTCACCACTGCATCAGCGTCTATGGTTATAAGATTTCGGATCAGGTTGATCACTTTGTAGACATTTTTAATGAGACATTTGTGTAATTAAACAGATGAGTAGTAGTTTATTACTTCTCTTACTGGCCTGTTTAGACAAGCTGTCCATAAAACAAACAAAACAAGCCCTTGCAAATTAATAATAATTATTTTAAAGACGCATAGGCCTATTATACAGACACTTCATTTTTAAGGGTATTTTATTATTTTGATTGCATTTAATATACTTTCAAGAAAGCGTTTTCATTGGGTTTGTAAAAGCTGATTTTATGCATGTTTTGGTCTGAGTTTTTGTTGCATTTACACAGTTTTGACCAGTAGGCGTCACCAGCGTGTGGTGTTTCGAGTGCTTCGAAACAGTGAATCATTTTAGGGATCAATTTGTTCAATTGATTCGAAGCTTCGAAATGGTTCGTTTCTCCCATCACTAATTTGAAATGGAATTTTTTTTTTTTGTAACAAAATTTGTCACTTTTGATAAATTTAATGCGTTCTTGTTTGAATAAAAGTATTAATTTATTTGAAAAAAGCTTACTGACCCCAAACATTTGAACGGTAGTGTATATATAATAATGGTATATCAATATGGTTATCCAAGTTACAATGGTATTACTATCTGAAACCATTACCACCACAAGTGTATTCCATATATATATATATTCTGTTTTTGTCTGAGCTTATGTCATTCTCTCTCTGCAGGAATGGGAGAAAAAATCCACAACCTAGTGGAAGGGAACAGACAGCGCAAATGGACTTTTTAGCCAAAGCTCAAAGGACTGCTAAACCAAATGCTTTAGGCAAGGAGAGAGAGAGAGAGGAGGGTGCGTCCAATGACCTGCAGGCTCCGCCCCTCTGAAACAGCAGCCTCCACTAGTCCCTGCTTCTCTGCATTCAGAGGTTGAGATGGTACTGGGTACACACAGGCAGCTGAATCCAAGACAATATTTTCTGTTCCCTGCCAAATAACGCCACTGGACGACAATAGATTTTAAATCTATACAAGTCATTTTTATGTAAGAGAAAGGAAGGGAATAACTGAAATAACTCTTCCAGTGGTGTGCACATTATTTGATGGATGTTTCACAAGCTTGAAAAGAGACCAAAAAGCTTTGAGGACCACTATTTTTAGATTGAAACATTGATTCAAAACCGTAAATCAGCCATTTGGTACATTGTAGCTTGGTTCATGTATGCTGGTAACCAAGATGTGAATATATATTATCTATCCGTTCAGTGTTTTTGATTTGTTACTGTACGCTAGCTGAAACATGCACTTTCTATTCAAATAAAAGTTTGTACTGACAACAATTCATAATTATGCAAAACCAATAGATGAGAACCAGGCATCCTGCTTTGAAATTAAAGAAAACTGCATTTTCTCCAGTAGGTGGCACCAAGACAACACTAAAATACTATAAAGTATTTGAGTTAGACTAAAAGTTCTGGAAAAGTTTTAATAGCTTTACAATAGACAAATGCACCACTGTAGTTAATACAAAATAAATATGGTCAAAATGTAAGCCTCTAACATGAGGCTTTCTGTAACAAGGAGTTTTCAATATGACAGATCACAAGCAGGTCCAAATCTTAGACAGAATACATGTTCATAAAGGGTTTTCAGTGCTGATTAAACAATACAAACAGCTTCAAACCCCTTAAGATCGACCACAAATAAAAAACTTTAAAAAATCCTCATTTAAGTCACTAATAGCATGTACAAAATTCATGGACAGATACACATCCAGTTTGAAGTGTCGTCTGGATTGCATGTTCATCAGCATCTTAAGTCAATGTGAATTTAAGATGACTTGTAACTCACATTGCTGAGCTTAGGCTCTGTCTCTGTGAGTGTTTTCTCTTTATCTGTGCTGTGTCGGGGACACGTGTCTCCCGCGGTGCTCCCTATAGCGCTGCAACAGCTCTTTTTCACTCTTTTGCTGACGGCGCCTCAGACCTGCAGGTTTAGGAAGATCTCCTCTGGATGGCTTCTCTCTGCTTCCTGAAAAACAAGTTCATGAAAATACATAAATCAAAACACTTAAACATACCCTGCCAACCCCTTGTCCATTCTAAAAACACCAAAACTATGACCCATCCGGCAGGCACAGAAAAATGGACAAATCATATTGAGCACTGACATAAGCAGATGTGTGAAGCCATGTTACATCATGTTTAAATAATCAGGATTTACACTGCAAACAATCAGTTTCTTAATCAGTATTTTACATTTAGTCATTATGCAGAAGCTTTTATCCAAAACGACTTACAAATTTGAGGACAATAGAAGCAATCAAAACCAACAAAAATATATGTATATTATTTTCTTTTTCACTTGTTTACTTTAAATGTAAGGATATTTAGACATAAATAAAGTGTTTAGTTTTTTTGCAGAATTGATGTTATTTATTATGAAATGATCTTGCTGCTTGTACACTGTAATGACTAAATTACTAAAATAACTTGGAATATTTAGACATTTTTTTGCCCTTTTTTGCCTTAAATATTAAAGTAGTTAGATTGGATAGGAAATGAAAAGGGGACAGGATGGGAAAGGACCAAGAATTGAACTTGGTTTAATTAGTAGTTACTGGTACTGACGTGTTTCGCAGTGTGGACCCTTCCGGCCATGACATTCACAGCGGTAGCTGCCTTTCAGCAGCACACAGATGCCATCATTCATACAGGGGTTTGGACTGCACAGGTTAACAGGTTTTTTCACATCTGCAGAAAGAGGATCAAGTTCCTGAGAGCAACACATGACTATAAATACATCAGAGATGAAAAAAATGCTTTCAGAGAGGAATATTTGTACTCATTGATTCAGCTCATTACCTGAACACACCATCTGTACCAGCACATCCTCAGAGTATTTCAGGTCATCATATGAAGGTACAGAGATCATGTGATCCTCAGAGCCGACGATGCGGAAGAGAACCTCCTGATGTATGTCCCCGATGCCGATCACAAACACTGACACTCCACTATCCCGGATCTTCTGGGCGGGCACTGCTGCATCTTCCACACCCGTCCCATCAGTCAGTACCACCACCGCCTTGTTGACTCCAGGCCGTGCTCCTTTCCCCACCGTCAGGCTTTGGGAGAGCACATGGAGCAGGGCTGAACCTGTAGAGGCCTTCCCACCCAGAAAAGCAGCGTCTCCCACTGCCTTCAGCACAGCGGAGCCCGAGTCATACTTGTCCAGGTCAAAGACCGTGACGGGCCGCCTCCCATAAACCACCAGTCCCATCTGAGCCACATCACGATTGATGTCGAACTGCACTGAGGTGCTCCGAACAAAGTCTTGAAGGTGGACGAAATTGTCCTTTCCTACACCACTGGAGGCATCCAGTACAAAAACAAGGTCCAAAGCTTGACCCAGACAGCCTAGCAAAAACAAAAAATGACTTTAGTATAATAGTTAAAAAAAGTTTCAATGCTTAAGCTTTTTTTTTCACCCAAGAACCTAGATGTTCACTTGAAAAACATTAATACATTTTCAAAATGTGTTTTTGCTCACAAAGCCTTTGCGTTTCCCCAAGAAACTTTGTGTTTGCTCACAAAAGTTTTGTTTCCCAAAGAAACTTGTGCTCACTTGCAAAACCTTTGTGTTCCCCCAAAAACTTTGCATTCACTTGAAAAACATTTGTGGTTCTTCTCAAAACCTTTGCTTAACCCTGAGAAACTTTGCATTCATTCACACAAGAAACTTTCCCACAAAAATTCTTTGCATTCCCTCTCAAAACTTTTGCCATTGCTCGCAAAACCTTGGTGTTCCCCGAGAAACTTCGGTCAGTCCCATTGATTACTGATTATAAATGAATTATTCGAAAATCATATTCTTTCTAGATTTATCTTCTTCAAAAAACTGTAAGTGTATTGTCAATATCTTTGTACTGGGGTTATTTTTATCTTTTTTCTTTCAGCAGAATTATGTTTTGATTTAGATTGATGAATTTATCATAATGATTCAAATGATCATCTTCATTATCACTGAGTAAATCAAATAACTCTTTATTATTGTACATTGTTGTCAGTAATTTTGTAGACGAGATTAGTGCTAGACATACAATCTACTTTTATGGTGATGTAAGTCCTTTTTGGCACTTGGCAGTATCACTATCCACTTACATTGAATGGAAAAGTTAGGACATTCTGCTAAACATTTCATGTAAATAATGACAAAGGAACAACAATTTCAGGACTTTATTGAGGACTTTACAGTGGTTAAAAAGAAGAATTGTTGAGATATCTACCCTGGTTGTCGACACTGCAAATTTTGGCTCTTAGTTCGGGGATCTTTGCGCTCAATCTGTCGGGTGACTGGTATTTGATGGTGCGCTGGGGGTTCCCAGTGATGTTGTTTATTTCAGCCCTCATCTCTTCTGGCGCTACACCGATGATGAAGATCTCCCTGTCCCGTGCGTACTTCGCTGGCTCTATCACAGGGTCCACTGACGGCGTTCCTGTGAGCAGCACTACCACTCGCGGCAGGTCGTCCTGAATGTCGGCGAACACGGGTGTGCTCTGGAAGCCGTGGCGTGTGACGTAGTGAAGGGCGTTTCCAGCCTTGGCCTGCCCACCCCGATACTCCAAGCCCTCAACAGCCTGGATCAGTTTCACCGGGTCTCTGTGGTCCCCAATTTTGGCCTCGATCTTCACGTCGTTTCCATACTGGGACAACCCCATCTTCACAGGGGTGTCAGAACTCAGTACAGCCTGCATGAAACGCTTCAGGAAGGATTTGAAGTGCAAGAAACCCTCCAAAGTAAGTTTAGAGGAGCCCTCAAGCAGGAAGAGCACATCCACAGAGCAGTCAAAACTTAGAATGGGAGCTGGAAAAAGAGGACATGGTTAAGAGCTGCTCTGACTGACATACATTTGGATTCCTTTCTAAGATTTAAAGAACATGTATAACATTCCACTTATCTCATTATCTGATGTTTATTTTAGAGTTTAGTTAAGATCATGTGAGACACAACATTGTTAAAGGAGAACAGAATAGGACTCTACTGTCCTTTATCCATTATTAAAGGCATAGTTCACCCAAAGAAATCTTACAGGTTTGGAACAACATGAGGGTGAGTAATTACTAAAAGAATTTAAGTTTTGGGGTGAACTATCCCTTTAACACATGCAAAAATGCATTTATGAATAGCATAAAATAACAAAAAGATCCATCTCTCACTCTGCAGGTAAGTGGGGTCATCTGGTCTAACCCCTGCCAGTGATGTCATTCATACTAACAGACAGAAGGAGGTTATGCGTGTCATCACGTTCTGATTGGCCGGAGGATTCTATGTCAGTGTTACAATGGAACTCATGTGGACTGATGATGGCTTCTATCTCTGTATCTCATTTAGGAAACTACCTCCCCCATCTTGAAAATATGTCTGTGTTTGTTTGTGTGGTCAGAACCAAGTCTACACACATTTTAAAGAAAAATTGTATGCTAACGTTTTTTGTATGATTGTTTTTGGAGACTGCTGTGACATTATTTAATTATGGCACTATTATTGCAATATAATTAATTTATTCCACCCTAAATAGAACATATATTTAAAAACAAAAACTAAACCAAAACAAATGTGGTTGGTCAATTTACATTATTTTATTATTTGATGCTTTGGCAATATTATACAGTATGTATATCAATCATACTGAAGTCTTTTAAGAAATGAATTTGATAGTTAAATTTCACTGCACAAGGCAACACATAAGCAAGGTTTCTGACTTTCAACTCTAACCTAAAACAAAAAACAGTGGTATTAGCTCATAATTAGAGTGTCCCTTTCATCTGTAGGACATAAGACCTCTGAGGTATATTTCATTCAGCCATGACCCCACCCAAAAGCTGACCCCCACTGTAACCTGAGACCATGAGCTGTGTATGAAAACTCCCACACACACACTCCAACCAAACCCACCAAAACAACACACACACATCTCGCAGTGAACGTGAGACTGGAACAGCTCATCAGATGCTGAGGAGTGTGGGAAGAGAAGCACATGAATGTGAACTCACCACAATTGGGGTCACTGCCGTACCCCGCGGGACACTCACAGCGGTATTTCTCCAGTCCCTCAGATATACACGTCCCCCCGTTCTGACAGGGCTGAGAATCACAGGGTTCTGAACAGAGAATGTTAATCAAATTTGGTCACACTTTATTTTAAGGTCCAATTCTTGCTATTAACAAACCATTAACTACCACTTTAGCCTCAATAAGCTCCTAATTTGCTGCGTATTATTAGTTAGTAAGGTAGTTGTTAAATTTAGGGATTGGGCAGGATTAGGGATGCAGAATATTTATGCAGAAACTTTATTATTACTTACAAACAGCCAATATGTTGATAATATGCACTATATTTACATGAGATAATATTACCTACAGTATTCAATACAATAAAAACATACCTCAAATTCTAATGATAATGGAATTAAATATTCATTATTCAGTATTGTGATTCTTAGCTCTTACCTGGACATATAGTTCTGTGACAGACAACAGGGTGTTGCCTGTAAACTTTGTTATACCTGTAAGATGATGCAAAAACCAGTTTCAGTCCACACATTTCTGTTAATAAACTTAGTTTTACCTCATGCTATGAAACTTCAAAATTAATTATAATAATACAATTAGTAACCTTTTTATTTATTTACTTATTTTTGTCAAAAGTTTGTAAAACAACATGAAACCAGTTTCACGCCATATGTTTCTGTTAATATTCTCCTTTAAGATTCACCTCAGGCCATGAAACTTAAATATGAGCCCGGACACTTCAAAAGAACAAAAACACACAATGTGATACGATACAAACACAAGCTCAGACCTGAGGCATCTCTGTGACTTATGATCCATGCTGGAGTGTAACGGAGTCAATGCACATTAAGAATGTTCATTTTGGTCATTTCAACATAGTATAGTTAAACTTCAATTAGGCCAAAAGCATCTCAAGAGCATTGTGTTTTGCTCCGTCCATGTCATTTACCTGTAATGAGGGCAGAGGGATGTGTACGGTAAGTATCCCTTGGACCCCTTCCAGCACATAAAGTTTCCCTGAAGCTCTTTGACCGTCTCCAGGGTTTTCTGAACACACGGGTAAGACTCCACTTTACACCCTGCAGATATCACAGTACAGGAAACGTTACTCGCTGTTCATAAACCCAAGTGGTGCTGTTGATTGAGTCACAGGTGAGTTTTTACCTGAAGGAACGGCAGTGCAGACGGATGAGGTGGTTAGGGTGGTGAATAATCCATTTACAGCGTCACTGAAGTGCTCCGCGAAGAATACGTAAGAGTCTGAGGGGCTGCTAGCCAATTTACGGAGCTCTTCCCATCTTAGGAGAGAAAGACAAGGCATGATTTAGCAGTTAATACAGTATGTTAATGTGAAAAGCACTACTTATAAAATAAATTTGGCACTTAAGTTTGGGGTTGGTAAGATTTATTTTTCTCCATGTTTTGGAAAGTAGTCTCTTATTCTTACTGAATTTATTTGATGAAAAAATAGTAAAGACTAATATTTTGAAATATTTTTACAATTTAAAATAACTGTTTTCAATTAATTATTTTTAAGATGTAATTCATTCCTGTGATGACAAAGCTGAATTTCAACAGGCATTACTGTATCACATGATCCTTTAGATTTTATTCAAATGTGCTCATTTGCTGCTCAAATGTTACTTCTTATTATCATTGTTGAAAACAGTTGTACTGCTTAAGACCTCAAACCTTTGAATACTTGTGTAGGTCACAGTCAATTACCGATTTATACACAGAACATATGGTGCGGTAAAATTTGGCCGATAAATTTTGAGATGCCAGAGCATATGGTGCTGCAAGAACCCTGAAGGGTTTCATTCATCTAACGTCACAGTAATTCACCAAAACACCTCACTGATAAATTCCCAGCTGTTATACATGGCCATTAAGGTGTTTATCTACTAAGATTCATTCTTTCTCCTGCACCTGCTGGGAAGCTGCCATAAAGCCTTAAAGTAAAGAGAGAACACAGGAATTATGCAATCTGCAGCCTAACCAACAGCAACAACACACATTCAGGCTGTCAGCAGCCTTTTAGTGTACAATAACACACCTGTCAGTGCACCACTACTGTGTCTGAAAGCTGTCAGCAAATCAATTCACTGACTAATAGAGCTGAAAACATTTACAATATGACAGCACCTGTCCCTGCAAAATGCTTCAGAACAATCACTAACAAAAAAGTACAGATTACAGAATTACTCTCAGTACTATGGTATATATACTATATATAAAGTACCACAGTATTACTATCTGATAACATCACGGTTACTGACTGTGTGTATTAACAAGGGCACAAGGAAATACCACACACACACACACACACACACACACACAGTTGTGATCAGAATTATTAGGCCCTTTGGTAAATATGAAAAAAAGAATCTGATATGTTTATCATTTTTATGTTTCATAAAATTAAAAACAAAATCACAAATCTAACTTTTTTTTTTAATTCTAAAATTTTATTTATTTAATAATGGAGGGGAACCTCATTATGACATAAATGAGGCAAATTATTGCCTAGGGGTGCTAATAATGGTTTCATATGATTTTTTCCCCCACTTTCAATTGTTTTATGCCAATGAAAGTTTCGATTTTTCGGTAACACTTTACAGTAAGGCTCCATTAGTTAATGTATTAACTAACATGAATGAACAATGAGCAATACATTACAGTATTTATTAATCTTTGTTTATGTTAGTTAATGAAAATACAGCTATTCATTGTTAGTTCATGTTAATTCACAGTGCATTAACTAATGTTAACAAGCATAACTTTTGATTTTAATAATGCATTAGTAAATGTTGAAATTAACATTAACTACAATTAATAAATGCTGTTAAAGTATTGTTCATTCTTAGTTCATGTTAACTAAAGTATTGTAGTTAACTTATGTTAACTAATGAACCTTATTGTAAAGTGTTACTGATTTTACTTTATTTTATATTTTTAGATTTTTTCTTTATTGCATAATGAAAGTGAAAACTAGTTGTGTTTTTTGACATTATTTCCATAATAAATTGGCACTTTTTTTGTAAATCACAAGATTTTTAATATGGAGTCTTATTGCAGTAATTCACAGTTTTGTGTTGTTTTGTTGTAGTCTTTAATCAGCACAAAATGAAAGTAGTACAACAAATAACAGACTTTTTGACTACAGTTGACTACAGTTAATACAATTAATAAATTGAAAATAATATACATAATTATATATTACATTCCAATATTTTTTACATTATAGATATGAAAAGAGATACTCTAGGGCAGGGTTTTTTAACTGAAGTAGTGAATATGTGGTGTGAAAATGCTTAATTGTCATGAAAATATTGCCACATAAAAATATCTTACAGGCTTCATTTCCTTTAAGCTAAATATAACTTCTGATTTCATTAGAAATTATTTTGGGGTCTGGTGATGTTCTTGACAGTTTGTGAAGCAGGTAATTAGACATGTGAGGGTTTTATTCCATTATTGAAGTGAAAGTAAATGTTATGTGTTACCTAGGGTAACGGACCCCCACGCCAAACAGAGTCACTCCAGACAGCTTGAGCTCCGAGGCAGCCAGCTGCACTGCCCCCTGGGACTTTCCGTCAGATAAGAGGATTACGACGCGTGGCACTGTGGAATTGCGTCCGCCGGAAAACCCCTTCCTCAAAACAAACTTCAGAGCCAGACCTGTCTGTGTGCTTCCACCTCTGAGCAAGAAAAAAAAACAAACAGACTTACTTTAAACATATTGCATTTTTAAGACAAAACTGAGACTCTAGAATATCAAAATAAACTACTGCCACACACATCACTGTGAAATGATATTCAAGCCTTTATGAGCTTTGTTGCTTGTCACACCTTCACTGTGGAGAACAGCAGCACAATCAACACTGCACAATGAAGAGGACAGTCTGACTGTTCTTTGACTGCCTCTGCTCTGCTCTCTTATTAATTTAACTACAGTGGCCCCTCGGAAGTCTTAGGATAACACAGAAGCCTTTAGTTCCCTTCACTGCACTGTGTCCTTAATGCACCCCTCATGATGAAACCTAAACCAGTTACAGCACTCTCAGATTCACACTGGCTGCAGCTTTATCTTTGGGTTGATTCAAACTCGGCTTGACTTCTTTCCAGTGTTAATGCTTCATAAACTAACACTTGATACATACATTGGCGTTAACCGTTAGCTAGCCTGTTGATTAGCAAACTGTTTTAGGAATTGCAATCAACAATCACAATGTAAGAATGATTACATTCTCTGTACCTATAGTGGATCTTCTTCATCTTTTTCTTCAGCTCCTCTTTGCTCTTGTAGGAGTCTAGACTGATTTCCAATTTGGGCGTGGAACCAAACAGAATAACACCAACTCTCACCTGCCCAGAACAGAGAATGCATACAAACAGGAAGCAAAGTTTTTATTTGACATCACAATGCCAGAATTTCAAAAACAGCCATTCAAAATTTAAAGGAATACACTTAATTTTTTTTTTTTTTTTTAATAATTTTGAAGTATGCTTTACAGGAAATTACTTTAAATACTGTCAACAGTATTGTAGTCTTATACTTCAAAATGTTGTTACTTGTGATTTCTTTGTGGATTTCCTAGTAAAAATGGTTTTTACACCAATTTTTTTCATGTTAGTACACCCTCATGTTGTTCAAATCCTGTTTGCTATTTTATGTAGTAATCAATGGCTGTCATATTCTAAAACATAAAAAAAAGAAACAGCATAAAAGATAATTCATATGACTTATGTGTTACTGTACATTCCTAGCTTTATATGAAAATAATAAAAATGTATTTACTATTATTAATAATAATTCACATTTGATTATTGCATATGCAGTAATGAATGGTGTTTTGTCATAAACTATTTTTTAAAAATTTACTTGAATTAACACTATTTTAAAAAGTACACTTGAAAAAAAAAAATTTAATAGAGGTGCTTTTATCACTACATAATCACTATAGGGAGTAGATTGTAATAACATAAGGGGGAGTAAATAATTAAAAAAATTCAATTTTGGGAGTACTTGTCCTTTAATCTGATTGTATGCAATCTGACCTTGACTGTGCTGACATCGAGAGCCTCACACAGCTTCAACACATAATGGAGGGACCGCTCAAATCCTCCTTTCCCAACGCTGTAAGAGCTATCCATCACAAAGAGAATATCCATTGCTGTGGAGCACTGCATCACTGACCACACACAGGAGAAAACACAAAGCTTACCCATCTGAACTCCATCATTAACTACTGAATTGTCACTAATGTGTAGCATTAGTCTATGAAAGTCCAGACTGGTTTACACAGTGGCACATGAAGCAACACAGTGGTGGTGCAAAACAACAACATGTTCACATACACACTAGCCTGTATTTGACACACTTAAGCAGCTCAAAGGTCACCTGTGGCATGTTCTAGCAGGGATAAATGCTCTTAAACACATTACAGCAAGTTTGTGCTAGTCAACCTGCTTAATTATAATGCATGTAGCTGTCATGTTAGAACCCGCCGGCTGTCATAAAGAAGGTGATTAGACAGATGGCATGCCACTGTCTGTAACAGCGCATGCACACTTTTACAAATGAGGACACAACATAGACTTCTATTGTTTTTCTGTAACGCTAAATATAATTTCTAGATGATGATTTAGGTAATGTCTGTAGGCAGCTGTGTCTCTAAATTATAGGCAAGTAAATACACAAACTCTCCCAGGCTTTCTGTGTCACTGCGGAGTCATTTCTTCAGACATTCAACATGAAACTAAGCCCTCTCTTTACAAGTAAACACAGTATACTCTCTCACACATTTCATTGGCAGTACTGTAGATTGGGGTTTTTTTCTATTCTAGAAATATTTTCAATGCTGTCCATCTCCACTACAGGGCTGCTTTGTAAATGCTTGAGGATTTATTAACTTATTTTCTGACTGAGAAAGAAAAAAGTCAGCACTCACTTTCTCCAGCAGCGTTTATCTTCATAATGGTTTCGAGATCCGTTTGCATTTCTTGCACAGAGGAAATGGACCAAACTATAAAGAAAGAGATACTGCCATTAGCAGAGTTAGTAGATAGCAGTTAGTAGACTTACCAAACAATCTTCAATAGATTTTTTTTCTTTTCTTTGTTTTAAATAGATTTTTTAAACTAGTTTTTAAAAGTTTTTGAACGAATAAAACCAGCTAAGAATGGGTCATATTTCACCCAAAAATCGAAATAAATAAAATAGATACAGAAAGCTTACAACCTATTTTTAAGATCATTAAGGTTATTTAAAAACAATTAAGCACCGTCCCTAATCCTTGTATTGTAAATGTATTGCAAAAAATCTCATTGCCATTGCTTTAACAGAAAAAAATATGATACATTATTAAAACTTGCATTTATGCACCCTAATAATATATCTTGTACTGCCACATTTACAGTTATTTATGCTTGATTTTATTTATTTTTTTTTAAGTTAACTGTAATAGTTTTATGAAAACATGTTAAGAGAATCACACAATAAATAAATAAATAAATAAATTTAAATAATAAAGAATAATTAATTTCAGTAATGAAAATGTGCTGAATTGTCATGAAAATAATGCAAATACACTACAACACAAAAGATCTGAATGGTCCTAAAAACATTTTCAGGTGAAATGTGACCTGGACATGTTTTTGGTGTTACTGACCCATTTACTCCCTCAGGCACTGTCAAAGTCAACAACAGCTTACACAAATGAGTATTTTAAGAACGATTTCTAGATAGCTGTGCTGACCTCCGGCCCTAAAACACAGCTCCGCATGAAACTCACTAAACACCCTTCAGAGGGGACTAAATCAGGATGATATCCATTCCAGCAACGCCCACTGGATGTGAAGAGAATGGTCAGGCTGTCCTGGCCTGTGCTTGCCGCTCGAGTGAACAGGGTTCAGAGCGACATGCTCTCTCATGCAGACAAACGCTGATTGAGAGGCAGGGGCCATGTGAACAGCCCAGGGCAGAGACGAGAGTCTGCGTAATGCTCCTGCGGAGCGGAGTGTGCTTAGGAATCACATACTTTAATCATGTGCTATTGTCTCCTAACTCTTATGCCATCATGAGGAGAGCCTTGCCATGGTTACAGGCTTTGGCCTAAGAAACCTGTAGGACCTCACGGGGTGGGGTGAGGAGCTGGGGGTGTCAGGGCAAAATTATGAGGCCACAAAATGTTAATGGGTTCATTCCACTGACGGTGGAGGTGAATACAGATCTGAATCATTCTGAATCACTGCTGAAAGCAACTACTTTTAATATTAGGCCAGTGAAAATATTATTAAAATATATAAAATATATATTAAAATGCCAACCAGATATTTTAACAATACACAGATACATTTAATATTTTTGATAGATTCTTTGATATAAACTGTTCATGTAAATCTTATCACGCTTATGTCTTGTGAATCATTAAACTTTATGGATTTGTTAAAATAAAATAACGTTTCTGAATGGCAAGTGCTCAGTCACTTCCTCTTACCTTGACCAAACAGGAACATGAGAAGGAGATGCAGCCGGTTACTAGAGGACATTTTTAAGCCCTGAAATGTGAACAAAACAAGAATCAATTAAAACATAGGAAAGAGTCTTGCAGGAAGTCTTTGAAGAGGCCAACTACTGAGCAAGTGTACCAAAAAAAGGCTTGAGAATGCTAACAAAGAGAAAAGCAGCTGTGAGTGAGACTATCAGGGAAAACATATTTGGAAGAGAAAGATTTCTTGGAATTTCACTCATGAGTTCCCTTACCAAAAAGTAGTATACTTCAAGTTTATTTTATTAAGTATACTTAAGTAAAGTTCAAGTATATTTAGACTTTTTGTAAGTATAAGTCAAGTATACTTAAATGTCATTTTAAGTATATTTCTGAGAAGTACATAAAGCCCATTTCTGAGAAGTACATAAAAAGTAAACTAAAAGCATACTTTCCTATTTTTAGGTTAAAAGAAGTATACTAATAGCACACTTGAATAAACTTCTTTTTCGTAAGGGTTGGTGGGCTTGAGGTTAGTGGGGCAGCAATTTTTATTGACCCATAGAGGCACTGGTCGGACAAGCAAGGAACACGAGATGGGAAAGAAATTTTGAGATCAAACCCAACCAAATAATGGCTGAGGGACTGAAGTAGCAGTGATCTATAAAGTCTGCTCCCTTATACATAATAACGTGACTGACAGAAGTCAAGACCATCAATACAACTCAAGGGACTCATGACAAAATCTTAATGGGTGGGCCACCTGAGCCCAATGGGTTGGCATTACAGGGCCCCAAACATTGTTCCTAGCTGTCCCCCTGGTAGCGGGCAAGCTCAAGTCTAAGCCAGTCAAACTGTCATCACATCAGACTAATCGTTTACCCGTCTGTGTTTTGAGAATTGTGGAGGGAAAGCCCAGTGATGTGTGGAGAAAACAGCATGATACTGTTCGTCTCAGATTAAGTCTCCCTGCAGCCACAAAATCATCCTGTGCCACATTCCCAGAGATTAAGGTCAAAGTTCACATCTTTAAGAGCCAAACTTTATTATTAAATTAAAAATGGATGGGCCACGACTTCCCAGTATAAGTCTATTCATGCTAGTGTGCATTCGGTTGAATCTTTTCTTCAAATGTGTTTGAGAGACATTTCTTTAGGAATGCCATCTGACATTCTGAAAGAAAGAATATGTTGACAGGGTGCATTTCCTGCTTGTGAATGCAAAGCAGGAAGCAGACAGCACTTGTTCAAGTGACATTTAAGAGAGCCTTCATTGAGGCTGATAATCATCTGGACTTTTAGAGCACCTCAAAAACCTGCCATACGATAACCTTGACTAACAACCCGTCTCGGTCTGTGTAACAAGTGGAGCCATCTAGGGCCAGAGCAGCACAGTAAAAGCTCTGGCTTTGCTCTTCCTAATTCTTCTTTATTCACAATTTCATACATTCCTTACTGGTCTAAGCTTAAGCTTTCAATTTGTTTATTTCCTACTTTATCTATGAACAACTCCTCACCCAAGATGCCCTAATTCAGAGGTTTTCAATATTTTGGATGCTACAGACCCTCAAATATGACCGTCCTTGTGTGAGGAACCCCAATCGTAAAATGTAAAAGGTAGTTACATAATATATTTTTATGTAAATTCTTTTAACTTTTTTTTTTATTTATCTTTTTAAGAATTTCAATATTTTTTCTCTTAATCATTCCACACTCTCCATGCAGGCCCCCGAGGACCCCAAATTGAAAACCTCTACCTTCACTAATAATAACTAAATAGTCTTGTTTATTAGGCCACAATAAAGTCAACAACAACAACAAAAAAACATTATACAGTTTCATGCATAGAAACCCACATTGCCAACAACCTTTGTGTCACTATAAATGCACTAAAAACCATTTAATCAAATCAATATATTTTTGAGTTGCAGGCTACATCAGCTTTCATACTGTTGTATGATATTTTTAAACACGCTAAATATATTTGGCACTGCAGCGCTTAAAAGGCAATGCTTGTTAATGGACAAGACACAGGTGTATGCAGCTGCTTGATCCCCATGCGCAACATTAGACACTTCTATAATCACATGAGTGACAGTAAATGAGAAGGGAAGCTGAGGATGAAAGCACACAGCATTTAGGAGCCTCCTCCTGAGATCACTCATTACAAGTAGTTTGTGACAATACATTTGTATAGCTTTTGTCACGCATCAAAACATTTTGGAGAAAACATCCTTTTGAGACATCTAGAGTCATATACATCATTGGTATGTTATGAAAAATTGTTTTAATGTATTTGCTGCTTGAAGCATCATTAGCATTAATTTATTAACAAAGGGAACGCCCTGACTCACCTGTGCAGTGACGTCACTCACGTAGCAGAGAACTGCAGTAGGTTCATTTGTATTATCCTGCAATCTTTTGGTTTAATATTAAGCGTAATTTAGATATGTGCATACTGCATACTTTTATGTACAAGTTAGTGTAAAGTCGATTACGCCAATATTTAATCTAATAAAATCCACATCATTGTTTTTTTTTTTAAAGCAACGAGGTCGATTTAATGCAGAGAACATAAATCAAACATTTTTTCGTTACATTAATCTTCTAACGCGTGAAATGAAATGACGCAGTTTAATTTTGCTATTGACAATACATTGTTACAGTTCAGGAATAACGCGCGAGACAGGGCAACAACAACAAAAAAAAAAAATCACTTATAATATATTAAACGTCCAGAGCCGCTGCACCGACGGTTTTGCGCTTAAGGTTTCGGAATAACAACAGACTTTAGCTCAAAGAAATATTCAAACATTCCTATTTAAAGTTAGACACTTTAAAAACGCAGATAATTCAGGAGTAAACGCCTCACCTCTCTCTCACGACCGTCCTGTCCGAGTCTCTCTCAGTGGTGAACAGGAGAGGGTGCTCTGCTCTGTTACTTCCGTACTGACTTCATCCTCAGTTCAACTCACGCTAGACTTCCTCACCAAGTCAAGACCCAAATTCTCCAATTTGTCTTGAATTAACTACAGGTATAATTCACCCAAAAATGAAAATTCCCACCGAGGTTTCAAACTTAGAAGGTGTTTCTTTCATGGAACACATAAGATATTACCGTCTCCTTCACGTTAATAGCATCTTTCTTCAAACAATGAAAATGAAAGGGAATGGTTGACTCCAGTCACCACACTATGTGGCTAGACTGTTTCACATTAGAAAATCAGTCGAGGTGAATAAATAAAAACACATAGCTTCAAACAAACTGAAGTATTTTTAATCTGCATGAAAAGGCTCACTTGAACAGAATTAGCCTTTGATGAACAAAAACCGAATGGCAATGCAGCATAATTAACGGTTAATAGTTTTTTCACTGAAAATAAAAGCAATGAACATTGTATAATATAATATAAAATCTATTTTCTCAAGTGCTGACAAAGACAACAAACATGTTTGACACCACTGATACATTAACTCAAAAAGATGACATTTCACTGATAGAAGAAGAAAATGGTCCTGGGCAGCGGTTATTTGTTTTGAACTTGACTGAAAATCTTGAGTTACTATTTGGTTCCACCAACTTGTTTCACGAGGAGGAGAATCAATTTCTCAATATGGTCAATCTGAAAGAGGGAAAAGACTATTAAAAGAAATAAAATGAGTCATTTGTATGCGTTAACTATGCATATTGGCTTGCATTCGCTTTCCAAAAAAGTCATGACTTGTGTTTGCAGCTTTCCCAACCTTTTGTTTGAGCTCAAGACAGCAGCATGATTGAGGAACTAGAAGGGTGTGGGGGGGGGGGATCAAGCAGATAAATTAATAATAAAAAAAATATTTGACTTATTGACTGCAAATGTATTTTTTTTTAGATGCTCAATCTCTTGCTAGTTATAATTCTCAGAAACAACAATACCCACCATTGCCGTCCTTTGTGCTTGTAATTTTGTGTGGCTCAGTGCATTCCACTGAAGTCATCGTCTTGGACGTGTTTTCTGAAATCAGACATAAATGTTTGACAACTGCTCCCCTGGATATGATGACAAGGCTCCTTTTAAATAACAGCTTTGAGTTACAGCTCAGAACACCAGGTGGGACAGCACCTGTGCACCAGAATTTCATTGCTAAAGATCCTGGGCAAATTCCTGTGCAAGCCCTGTAAACGCCTACATTACTACACATCTTGCTAACATGAATTCTGCTTAATGTTTAATTCCTCACCTGGTTCCTCAAGCCTGTAGCTGGCACTTAGAGGTGGGGCTTGATCTTCAAGGTCAGGTTTCTCAACATGTGCAGATTGAGGTTGATCTGTGGCCTTGACTGAGCTGACGGTCGGTGTCTGCCTCTGATGTACATCCTTTTTTTCCTCAACAGCAGTGACAGGTGGCTTTGAGTTAGCCTTGCTCTGTCCTTTCTGCAGAGCTCCAAGAATAATGGAATTAATGTCTCTGTTAGTCTGACCAGACTGCTGGGTAAGGGTTAGCAAGTTGGAGGTCCCATCAAAGCCCTGCAGAGATGCCAGGATGCCCCCGCTCAACTGATTCGCAAAGAGTTCCAAAACTTCAGAGGGCCACACTGTAGGGAAGTTCTCTTTACCTGTGAAGAAAAAACAACAACAGGGTCACAATCATGACTCAACATAGCTAAAATAAGAAATCTAAATCTATCCTGTGACCTACAAGGGTTTTAACATTGGCAATGATTTGTGCATTTAGATTAGAGCTCAGGTGCTAGGCTTACCTGCCAGTGCACATCTGACGATCTGGAATGGATGCTGGAGAAGTTCTTTGGTGATGGGAAGGATACTGGAGACAGAGACCGTCTCCATGTTCCCATAATCGGCGTAAATTACATGTGCATGCTTGCTTGTTACCTCCAACACAACAGCTCGGTACCAATTTTTGTCACCTGAATAATCAGAGTTGAATTTGACTGCTTTAAGAAAGAACATCTAGGGCAGGGGTGTCAAACTCAATTCCTGGAGGGCCGGAGCCCTGCAGAGTTTGGATTCAACCTTAATTAAACACCTGATCCAACTAATCAAATCCTTCAGGCTTATTTGAAAACTACATGGTATGTGTGTTGGAGCAGGGTTGGAACGACCCTCCAGTCCTCCAGGAATTGAGTTTGACACCCCTGATCTAGGGGATATTTATAGCACAACCACATCACATAGCATCATATACACTTACATAAAACCACATCACATAGCAACACAACTCTCATAAAAACAACATTAAAACATTATGCATAGAATATATATTGCATTAAAAAAAAAAAAAAAAAAACATTTTAAAACAGACACTTATACAGTGGATGGGTGCACCCACTTTTAAAGCTATAGTTTAAAAGCTGTGGATTACAGGTGTGTCAGTGTGTTCAGACCTAGAACTACTTGCTTAGCTAGGAATTCAACCAATGAATCCTCACCCATTGCTTTAAATAGTTATTTTGGAATGTTTCATTACAAATACATAATACGTAATATAGTAATTCCTTTATATTTTTAACAAGTCATGAAAATGCTCATGGAAGGTTCATTCGTTTGATTAAAAACACAGTAAAACAGTTGTATTGTGAAATATTGCTATTTAAAATAAAATGTAACTTATTCCTGTGATGGCAAAGCTAAATATTTAGCAGCTATTACTCCAGTGTCCCATGATGACCCTTCAGAAATCATTCTAATATGCTGATTTAATGCTCGGGCTACATTTTTCAGAATTCTTTGACAAGTTAAAAAAAGTTAACTAACATTTATTTGAAAAATTATTGTAACAATGTAAAAGTCTTTACTGCCATTTTTATCAACTTAATTCATCCTTATTGAAATAAATTTAATTTAGCAAGAAAATCTTACTGAACCCAAACTTTTGAAAGGAACCGCAAGTTATAAAATACTGTTGCTGCTTTGAAAATACTTACCATATAGATTAATAACACTACACGTCATGTAAAGTTGATGATTCTGTCTATTTAACCTGGTAAGAGTAAGCTATAGGTGAAGGTGAAACTGACCTGAGAATTGTGCACAACAAGCTGCTCCTGGTAAAGGGTGGCACTGATTGGGGACTGGCTGTTTGCTGCAGTACTTCGCAACATCAGTCATAACAGCCTTCAGACCCTCTACATTCACTGGGGGGGACAAAGCTCAGCTGAATGTAAAGCATCATCAATCTAATGGCCATGCTATGATAGTTATGATAATATAACCATGATGATAGTCGCTCTAGCTAGACTTTATGCTTTAAATGCTATGCTATGAGTGCACACCTTGTCCAGGATTCATTATGTAAAAGAGACTAGGGCTGATCACTGCTGCCACCCTTGGTTGGAAAGTATCAGTGCAAGACAGCTCCAGTGTTTTCCAGTTCAAAGGAAAAGAGCCAACTAGATGAAAATAAACATTTAATCATACACAAGAACAACAATAAAGAAAAATGACTTGCATATTACTAGTAACAGCAATTACAAAACTGTCTTGATAAGACACGTATATAAAAGGTTTTAGCATCAGTTATGCTAACTTACTTGATGAGGTTGAACCTTCTGTGTCTTTGGCAGCTCCCTTGTTCACTTTCGAAGGCTCTTCAGCAGGTGGACTCTGATCAATGGGTTTAAGGGTGGGCAAATCCTCAATCTGACTGGTGGGTTTAGCTTGCTGCACAGGAGGCTGTTTCACCTGTCCATAAGGTTTAGCCAGGTGCTCCGAGATTAGCATAGCAGCAATGCTTTGTCCGGCGCTTTCCAGCTCCACCCCATAACCCTTCTCAGAGATGGACAGCACTCTTCCACTCAACGGCTGACCGGCACAAAGAGCCTGAAACTTATGTATTGCCTCTTTATTCCACTGACCCTCCACTGGTTCCACTCCTGCACACACATATGTACAACGCCTTTTCAATATTATATACAGAATACACACTTACATATTCAGAATACATATTTACTTTGTGTAATAAATGAGTGGAAAAGATCCTATAAAAACACATTTCAAATAATTCATAGCCAAACCCACTCCAACAGAGAAACAAACCTGCAAGCCAGCAGCGAATTGCTTGGAAAGGCAGTTTGAGCAGGCTTGGGGTGATGGCCTTTAGATGTGCTGCCTCCACCTCACAAGAGTTCCCATAGTCCACAAAATAAACCTTGGCCTTACCCTCTCCAAACACTTCTAATACCATGGCCCTGTACCAGCGGGCATCTCCTTCAAACAGGGAGCAAAAAAAAAAAAAATATTGGAAATCAAATCTGTACAATAGTTTTTGGCAAGATATACTTGAATTTAACAAGGATGCATCAGTTTGACCAAAACTGACAGTAAAGCCTTCTACAGTATTGTGTTACAAAAGATTTCCATATCAAATAAAAGCTGGACTTTTGAACTTTCTATTTATCAAAGAACCATGAAAAAAAAAATTTCACTGTTTGATTTAATACAGGAAAAAAAAAAGTGTCCTTTTTGGTTTGTTTCTGTTTACTTTTATTGTAAGTGAGTTACAGTGACCGTGGTGTTTGCTTCTGAAGGATGAGTCACCTGTGAAGAGAGCACAACACGGTTCTCCTACAGTTGGGGTAAAGGAAGCTCTCTCCAATTCACAATGCTTCATGAGCTCATAGGACAGCTCTGTCAGGATATGTGCATCTGCCAGAAATAACGACAAAATACTTAATCACAAACATAAACATAATGAGCCCCAAAAAGTAGAAAAAATTAACACTGATGGACAATCGCACCTGCTTTGCTGTAGTTATAACAGTAGAATTCATCAAGGCTCTTCAGACTACTGATTATCAGCTCCACCTTCTGGCCATCAAAGGGAAGCTCAGCACAAGTCCACTCCATTTTCTCAACAAAAGGTGGACTGAGGGCTAGAGTAAAATTAGAATATATATCAATTATCCTTTCAGAAATGGCTAAAATAAATCAATACAAAAGGTTTCTTCACTTACAAGGCATTTCAGGGAAGGAGGCTTGAGTCGGTTCATTCTTCTCTGTCTCCACACTTTCAATGGCAGCATAACCCATGTTAACCAACACCTCAGCGGCATTGGTCTGAGGGTCACTAGACTCGTCAATCATGGACACCAGAGCCCTACCATCCTTCTTACCCAGAATCTCAACCCGTATGAAGCGGTTGCAAACCAGACGTTTCACCATCAAAATGGCCTCCTCTGGCCAGGTGCCTGCTGGACACTTTATACCTAGAGCAAAATGAATGTTAATGAATTAAGAAACCTTGCTGGTAATCTCTGACTTTGTCTGCATGCATGCAAATCTGTATATGCTGATCCAATTAAAAATCAGTGAATGAATAATTGTATTGTACCTGCTAAAGAACAAGGGATTGATTGAGTTGCCAAAGCCAGCAACTCTTTGCTGATTGGTCGTAGGCGATATAACTCAACCTCCTCAGAATTTCCAAAGTCAATGTAACCAACACACACACAATCTTCCGAGGAATATGCTAGAACTTTAGCTCTATACCACTGGTTGTCCTCTGTAACACATGGAAATCACTTCAGAAGACAGAAAGAGCACTATGGAAGGAAAAAGAAATATGAAGAAAAAAAAAGTCTAAAGACACAGAACTGACCAGAGAAGAGTGAGCAGCAGACAGTTCCTGGTGCAGGTCTGAAGTTCTCACTGGCTGGAGTTTTTGAGCAGTGCTCCCGTAAACTCGCCTGCAACTGCTGGATTATATCTAAATACATGAAGATTATATCATACACTGACCCTACTGAAAATACAGCATATATTTTATAAAAAGGCAGAAAATGACAACAGATGATGCTAAAGAACTTTTCCTGAAAGTCTGGGGTCTGTTTTTTTTTTTTTTTTTTTTTTTTTTTTTTTTTAAGAAATTAACATTTATTCAAGCAAGGATGCATTAAATTGATCAAAAGTAAAATACATTTATAATGTTTTTGAAATGTTTATTAAAAAAAGTTTTTTTTTTAAATATATTGTATTACATTGACAGTTTATTGTTGTTTAATAAAATAAATGTAGCTTTTAAACGCACATATTTTTTATAACACCTAAAGACCCCAAACTTTTCAGCTGTAATTTATGTGCACTAATGTCATGTAGCAATAACGACATTGAGATGAAATTGTCTTTTAAATTGAGCTGCAGAAAACTCACTCGCATTTTCAAGCTTCTGACAGAGGATCTCTGAGGGAGACTGGAGGTGGGTGACAATAGCAGTGAAGGTGTCACCCACTCCTTGAGACAACGGCTCTGGAGGCCTGGCTTCAGAGTTCTCATTCTTTCCTCCAGACAAGCGCTTGAAGTTCTCAAAGGATGCTGTCATCAATGAATCTGATGATAGATGCAAATGGATGGAGGTGAAAAAAAACGTAAAGAATAGAGTGAAACATTTCAAGATAAAGAAGCAACTCACTGATGTCATGTTCAGTCTGTGGTTTGACAGGAACGTCCTCCTTTACGGCATAGCCCTGCTCTATCAGGAAAGTGCTCATGTATTTACCTGTGAAACAAATTTAGATTGAAAATCTTGTGTTTCACACAAAACTCTCCAAACAGCCACTGCAGTGAACCATGAATGCCCTACCAAGAGTGCTTAGAGGAACATCTACCGCAAGCAGAGCTCCATCATTCATGATATCCAACACTGTGAAAGTCAGACTCTTTCCAGCAATTAACTGCCTGACAGCAATAGTGCATTCGCCTGTCCAACTTCCTGTCAGAGGCTTAACCCCAGCAACACAGCACTGCAAAGCCTGTCAGACACAAAAAAAAAAAACATTTTTGGCAAAAGCATAACATAGTGGCATCATAAGTCATGTTACAAGATGGAGCTGTATATACACACACAGACAGTTTTCTGTCAATTTTACATATACTTTGTAGTATCTGCAAAATATTAATTATTTTACCAAAATTTTTTATTTAGTACTGACCTCACCTGAATAACATATTTCACATAAAAGACGTTTGCTTATAGTCTACAAGAGAATCTAATAAATAAAAATTACCCCGTTCAAGTTTACATATGTTTGATTTTTAATAAAACTGTATGTTTTTATGTGGATGATCCACAGCAGTTTTTTTTTTTTTTTGTGATGGTTGTTCATGGGTCCCTTGTTTGTCCTGAACTGTTAAACTGCCTGCTGTTCTTCAGAAAAATCCTTCAGGTCCCACTAATTATTATTATTATTGTTATTTTTTAATTCTTTGGTTATTTGAACTTATGGACTCATACGCAACTATTACAAAAGACTAAAATGCTCATTGATGCTCCGGAAGGAAACACGATGCATTAAGAGCATGGAGGTGAACATTTTGAATTTGAAGATCAGAGTAAATAGAACTTTATTTTGTCTTCTGGGAAACATATAAGTATCTTCTGTAGCTTCTGAAGGGCAGTACTTAATGGGAAAAAAAAGATATTTAGGCAAAATAAGAAAAATGTAAACATCTTTATTCGGTTCAAAAGTATTCACCCCCTGGCTCTTAATGCATAATTTTTTCTTCTGGAGCATCGGTGAGCGTTTGAACCTTTCGTGATAGTTGCGTATGAGTCCCTCATTTGTCCTCAATGTGAAAATATGGATCTCAAAATAGTTGGAAAGGGTTCAAATACGCAAAAGAATTTGTCAGACATGAAGGACTATTCTGAAGAACAGAGCTCAGTTTAACTGTTCAGGAAAAACAAGGTGCTCATGAACAAATCTCAAAAAAAAAAAAAAAAAAAAGCTGTGGATCATCCAGGTTACAACACAGTATTAAGAATCAAACACATGTAAACCTGTGAACTGGGTCGTTTTCATAAAATCAACTATTAATTTCTCTTGTGGACTATATGTAAACATCTTTATGTGAAATATCTTATTCAGGTTAAAAAATAACATGCATTTTGCATGGTCCCTCTTATTTTGTTAAAATAATTAACAGTGTGCAGATACAAAAAGTGTATGTAAAATTGACAACTGTATATATAGGTTTCTACACAAACACACACGTGGAACAAATAATTAATAATAATTATGTAAATTATTAAAATTAATAATAATGTATTATGGAATGGAGATATAACTCACAAATGGTGGTGCAGCATCAATGTTCTCAGAGAGAGGCCTGATGTTATCAAGTGTAACATTCTCCTCATTTCCAAAGTCGATGTAAAAGACACTAACAACTCTGCGGGTCACATCGACTGACCGAACCTCAGCTCGATACCAGTTCTAAATCAGCATGAAAGAGACCAAACTGAGCACTACAAAACTCACTCCAGTCTATGTTCTGAGATAAGTCATTCCATTGTACTGTTAAGCTGTGCACTGACACACAGATACATTAATGCCTATTTCACAAAAACAGTAATCACTGGGGTTCTGACAAATGTAACTTTAAAAAAAAGTGCCTCACCCGATCAAGAGAAAATTTTACCGCACAGAGCTCCCCAATTTCAGGCTTGTACTCAGCAGCAAATGAAGTGCTATAGGCCTTCTGGAGCTCTGTGGTGATGTTTTTCAGGGACTCCATCATCTCCACTGACTGCAGGTGAATGGAGAATTCCCCAGGGTTCCTCAGATCAATCACTGTACCCTGAAAAAACATCCTCTGTGAGGCACAATATCTGTTCATGTGTCATAAAGCAATACTGACCTATAAAGAGAAGTACCTGTATCTCAGATCCTTTAGAAACAACATTCTTGCGCAAATCACGTCGATACATTCTGTTTGGCTGTACATCAACACAGATTTCCTTTATTAAAAAAGAAAGAAAGTGATGCCTGCTTATGAAGGAATTAGTTGGAATAACTAACTATTGCAAATGTAAGTCACTATCCCAACCAATGAAATACCTTAGCTTGAAGGCCACCAAGTCCATTTCCACTTGGCATAGCTGTGGATTCTTTAGTTTTATCACTAATTGAAAAAAAAAAAGGAAGGTAAAAAAGTTTTCACATTGTGCTTCCAAACCAACACACAAATGACATAAATATAGTGAAAACATCCTGCTAGTACCTGGCAACTTCTGGGATGCTAGGTTTGCAGACATGTCGGTGAGCTTTCCAATCCTGAGTCTGACAAGCTACAGAACAGTAGCATGTTTTCTTACAACGATTGCACCTGAAGTTTCCTAAACAGGATACAAGAAAACATTACTAACAAATGGCCTACTCATTCTGCTCATCAGAACCAACAAAAACATATCTGCACCACTATCAGTGGGCAGTACTCTTTAACATGTGTCCTGCAAAAAATGATTTTCTTTCCATAACAAATATCTAAAAATTCTTGTGTTCTTAAAAAAAAAAAAATCAAAATTAAAACATTAAAGTCAAAATTTTATGATATCTAAGAGGTGTATTTGTTTTTGGACTTTATTAAAATGAGATACTGAAGAGGCTCTGGGATGTGTGATAGTATGGAGTTTAATGTTTAAAGTACCCCTATTATGCCATTTGGAACATTGCCTTTCATGCAGAGTGTAATGTAAAAAAAAAAAAAAATTTCCAACAATGCCAGTGGTTTGTTGGGGAAATAATTCAATGCATAAACAATGTGTAAATCGAGCTAAAATATGTTATTAAAATAAAGATAAAGATATGTTATTTAAAAAAAAAAAATCCAAAAGTTATACATAAAACAAGAAAAACATCTGTCAATTGGGTAAAAGAGTTTATTTTTCTTACCACATTGACAGATTTTCTGGTTTTAGGCATAGACTAAATCAAGTCATTTTCCTTCTCAAATAAACGTATCTTGATTTAACAATGTTTAGATATTTGTACTGGAAAACAATACAAAATATTGTGTAAGAAAAAAATGTTTTGCAGTGTGGCAAAATGACAAAGAAATGTTAAACACTGAAATCGAGCAAAGTAACCTACCCTGGTGACTGCAGTAATTGCACAGCTTTACCAGTGGGCCCACCATAGACCCCGCTGTCTGGGAGGGAGACAAAAAGTCTCCACACTGCAGAAAAAATGTAATACTTTAACTACTACTGAATGCTCTCTGATTTCTGGTTAAAGGGATAGTTCACCCAAATATAAAAATGCTGTCATTATTTACTCACCATCAAGTACTTTTTTTATTTTTATTTATATTTTTTTATATTTTATATTATTTATATTTTTATTTTTTGGGTGACCTATTCCTTTAAAGCCTTAAGAGGAAAATATATCAAATACATCCACATAACAATACAACCAACATCAAAGTATTAAGGCACATTAGTTTGAATTTAGGATTTTGACTTGATAAATCATATGAATACATACATTCTGACTATTTTTTGCAGAAAACACATTCTCCTTTCGAACGGCATCACCCACAGGACCTGAAGAAGTGGAAAAAGAATGATCTTGATTGTATTTTATGTTTTTTTACGACATGCATGTGTAATGCTCAAAATCATTTCACCCATACCATCTAGCATGTCACTTGCTAGCAGATTTTCTAGAGCGAGCTCGTGAAAGGTTGGTGCTGGGCCTCTAGGAGTAAGTGAACTCGGTCCAGTCGCAGGTCTCCTCAAAGGGAGATTGGGTCTCATCAGGGTCTGAGTGAAGGCTCGATTCATTCTTCGTTAGTCTTACTGGGAGGTAAAATACACTGTTAATCAGTACCATGGGATTGTGTGTGTAACTGGGATGATGCAAGGCTAGTCAATTCTGCTCCTGGAGATCTTCCTGCAGAGTTTAGCTCAAACTCTGCTGCATTACACCTGTCTGACAATTTTAAGTGAACCCAGAGGCCATAATTAGCTGGTTCACGTGTGTTTAATTAAAGCTTCAAAGCTTCATATAGGTAAGTTATATCTCAAGCAAAAGCACTGAAACATAAGGTTTAACGAACGTGGGGGCTATGTCCTGGCATTATACTTATCCTTATGTATAAATATGTCAATACAGCACGCATAAGATTCTCACAGGACTTCCCTTGATAAAACTTAAGTCACAGTCCCTGCACTAACTGTTAACTAAAAAAATCCAGTGTATTGAATATGATAATGACCGGACTGATTCTGAGAATAACCCAATTCTGGTTACACGTGGCTTGCTAGGTTAATCGACAGAGCACGCTTATTATTCACGTATACTCTTCGGTTTGTTACATTTGGTGGGTAATACTTAATACGCAATATGAATAAATACAAGTACCTTTCAACTTTGCCGTATATATAACTGCGGAGATGAAGGATGTTCCTCGCTTTGACAGGAGCAGGTCACCGCGCGGTAAAACCAAAGGCGAATGCGCATGCTCAATTGAACGACCTCTCTGAGACCTTAGGACTTCACGTGACTGAGGAGCTTTTTTCTGCTTGTCACATTATTTACTACTAGTACGTAAAAAGTCAATGCTATGAAATATATTTTGTCAGATTCTCGAAGGAATGTTTTTTTTTTTTTTTGTTATTATTTTTATTTATAAATGTTTAAAACCTAAACAGATAAGATATAGACGAGAACAATGAAAACGTTAGCCTAGTAATAGATTAAGAGATTAAAATAAAACATCTATATGGTATATTAAAATGGAATTTAAAGTAAATGTTTATGATAAAATAAGCAATTTGCATAGGCATCTCTAAAATAAAACGTAAAAAATTTAAAAGCATGGACTTAAAAACTGAAGGCTGTAAAGAGGTTTTTTTTTTTTAACTCCACGAAAAAGGTTTCTTCTCTGACAATTTGTAAATGCAATAACTGTGTAAAATAATTTTGTTTTAAATTATTGTCATAATTTTTTTCCTCTTGATATTAAGTGTTACTGAGTTACAGCAAAGCAATTTGTTCAACTACTTTCACTTTCAGCTGCTTAATCCTGTCAAAATTCAACAACTACCTCTTAAAATTTTACAAATTTCTTTATATAGGTAAACATACATTTCTTTATGTATTTATTTTAACTGAAGCCTTATTGCAAACTGATATTGCTACTGAGTTTCAGTGAGTTCTGGATGAAGCATCTGCAGATTCTTCAAGTATTTCAGTTCTGTCAGTCAACTTTTGTTTTAAGGAAAACTGTGCTGGGTTTTGTTTAACCAGAAAAAAACAGCTGTTTCACAATGTGGCAGTGGTTGCTAAACAGCCCATTTGAATGGCAGTAAATGGATGATCTCATTGGGAAGTGTTCAACCTTTGTCTTAAAGGTGTTTAGAAAGAGGTAAGATAAAGATTATTATTATTATAATATTCGATCCAATATGTACAGTACATGGCAGGAAGACTTTTATTAATTTTATTAAGGATTTGATCAAACATGATGAGCTAAGCTTTTCACTTGCAAACTATTAATTTAATGGTTAATCATGCAGTGGATAATTAATTGAACTGTTTTTGCTTTTTTCTTGCACTGAAATGATTCTCTATCCAATTCCCAGAATGAATGATACATGGATAAATCTATGTCACTAAAGTGGCAGGGAATTTCCATATCACATTAGGCAAGTAGTATACATTTTTTTAGCAACAGAAATACAGCTGTACTCTAGCTGTAATAAAGATGTCTCCTAAGAAATTACGTGTTGATTCTGTACTCATAGACCAATTGATACTGTCAGAAGTCATGCCCATTTTCCTTCATTAATTAAAAATGAAGGTGAGATTTACTCACAGTTATTGGGTAAGGTAAATATTTTTAGATGCATCAAAATATCATTGGAGTCATTTCAGAGATTTTAATTAAATTATCTGGTTGTCAAGGCACAAACTGTTTTCAAACCATTTACTGTTAAAGACCAATTTCATTAACTTGTCATGTAATTGTTTAGATTTTCACTAGATGGAGGACTCTAAATTTACAAGAAAATTCACACGTAAAGGAAATTCTGTTCTTTTCTATTGTTGACATTAATGCATGCAAATTCTTACATTCATTTGTCTCCTTCATTTCTCCAGTTGCTCTTAACTTCTCACATCGGATAGATTATTTATCTTTTGGAAACAATGTTTCTGGACACATCAATCCCCTTGATGGCATAGAAAAAATTACATTAGAGCGTAGGTGTTTTTTGTTTTGTTTTTTTTTTTTTATATATTAAGATGTTTGTCCAACATAACACAGTACAATATGCAGCCAGAGTCTATATTACATTGCTTTCAAATTGTGTAAGCAAATATTCAAATAGATTTAAATGTAGAATAAGTAGAGAATGTCTGTTTCTACATGCAATTCACTTACCAACACTTTGACTGTAAGAATCTGTTCTTTATTTTTTTTCTTTATTTTTTTCTCCAGAAAATATGCTCTTTCCGTATTTTATCACAGTTTATCACAAGCTGCACACATCAGGTGTTTCAGTGAACATGCATCATTTTTCTGTTACAGAACAGGTAGATTCTAGAGTATTTGTGCCCTGTGCATGCATGTGTAAGTGTTAGTGAAAGTGTGTGTTGCTGATGGTCATGTTGCCTCTCATACAGGAGCGGGTTTTAAGCAATAAGAAAAGCAGTCATGGTGTATCTGGGATCTTTATTAAATTAATGGTGAGGGTGAGAGAGGAGCATATGCCTCTCTGTGTTTCTTGTGAGACTGTGTGGCATCATTGGAGGAATCTTTTCGACTTCAGATAACCTTCACATGTTATACAAAGTAAATATAAAAGTAAATCAATTACAAAAGATGATTATATTATTTATGTTAGTAGTTTAATATATTATTAAACATATTATCAAGCTTATAAAATGCATTATCAGAGAGTTGTTACCAAATCATAGTCAAACATGGCGTCATAGGCTTTTCTTGTCCTGTGCTTCTTAACACTTGTCTGCTCCACAGATTGATTGGGTTTTTTGTTGACATTATCTGCTGTCGCTTTAGACTTGGAGCAGATCAATCGAAGAAGGTGAGTTACTACTAAGTCATGATGCATGATTTATTTCTAAAAATAAGACAAAGTATATCTATGAATAATGTGCTAATCTACTTGAGTTTTATGTTTTTCAGGGTTCTCCCTGATTAGGACGGCCTAGAACATTTTACATGTATTTATTTAGAAGAGACATTTATATAAAGCGAAAAAATGATAAGTCCTGGATGGTAGCCTATAAACAGATTATTTAGTTTACAACTACAATTACATATTAGGCCATTCGCGATGCTTAATGAGATTGTACTTCTTTCATCATTAAAGCTGTTAAGAACATGGTCTTACACGTTTGTCTTTTTTTTTACAAATACTTTTTATTTGTTTCAAATTTGTTCCATTTACCTACAGACTTTTAACATACTGTATAATTGTGATTATTAAAATGATTAAAATATTGTAGAAATTCATATTTAGTATATTTAGTTAATAGTTCTTGAAATACACCTCTGGTGCAACTCAGACACATCATCAGTGATGTATCCTGGGTTCATTGGGTGTTTCGGGTCTCACAACATCATACACCCTCGCCCAGGCGACCCAGCCAGGGTTGATCAGACCCTGGCTTGTGTCTGAGTAGCTTGTGATCCACGGATCGCCCCGCTTGATCCACAGCCACCTTGATGCCTTTTCGGCGGCATCTGTGATGTTCTTGATGGCTTTCCTGATGTGCAGTCCCTTTACTCCAAGCATCTTGAGGGCTCTGATGAGTGACTGCCCGACGAATCCTCTGCACCCAACCTCGATGGGATTGCATCGGGTCCTCCACCCCCTGCTTCGGCATTCGTCTGGCAGCTCCTCGTACTTGGCCCTCTTCCTCTCAAATGCCTCCTCCATCCGGTCTTCCCAGGGAACAGTCAACTCCAGCAGGACCACTTGCCTTGTTATTTCTGACACCAGGACAATGTCTGGCCTGAGCGTGGTCACTGCAATGTTTTCTGGGAATTTGAGCTGTCTCCCTAGGTCGACCTTCAGCTGCCAGTCCTTTGCTGTTGAGAGCAGCCCCCCTGATTGCTTCAGGCGCTGATGTGGCTTCTCCCCGGCTTTAACAAAGGCGATGCTCTGTCTTGCTGGTTGCTGTTGTCTACTGCAGGCGATCCCAGTACTGATGACCTCTGCAATGGTCCTCAGTACTTGGTCGTGGCGCCAACGGTAGCGCCCATCTCCCGGTGCTTTTGGGCAGCAGCTCAAGATGTGCTACAGTGAACCTCCTCTCTGGCAAAGTGGGCACAATGGTGTATCTGCCAGGCCCCAGCGGAAGAGATTGGATGGACTGGGGAGGACATCATAGACAGACTGAACCAAGAATTTGATCCGGTGTGGCTCTGACTTCCACAATTCTGTCCATAATATCTTCCGGTCTGCCACCTGCTCCCATCGGGTCCATGCCCCCTGCTGCCGCATCCCTACTGTCCTACTGCAGCGGGCTTCTTCCACCACAGCTCGAACCTCATCTTGGATCAGCTGTCGCCTTTCCTTTCCCTGGACCTTATTAAAGCGAGGTCTTGGATTGCTCCCGAGTCCTGCCCGTCCAGAGGCCACTGCCCCCACCAGCTCACTGTGTCACAGTCGTGACTCAGCCTGGTCTACTGCCTCTTGTGCCTTCCACTTCCTGCCAGTTTTGACCTCTATGCCTGCCAAAGAGACCTTGCTGTCACTGGAGTCTCTGTACAGTAGCACCTCTCTTGATCGGGTTACCATAAACTCTTCCTTCAGACTGCTGAAGGGCAGTTTTAGCTTGTTCTTCCTCCCGTACAAGGCGATATCACTGAGGCTTCGTGGTAGGCCTAACCACTTCCGCAAGGAACAGCTGACTTTCCTCTCGAAGCATTCAACGGTGGTTATTGGCACGTCATAGACAAGAAGTGGCCAAAGCAGTCGGGGCAGGATGCCATGCTGGTAGAATATACAAATGATATAATTAAAATATAATTAAAATAATTTAGTGTGTATATAAGATAAGTGGCTTTTTTGGAATGGTAAAACAAATCTATAAGTATATAATGTGTATACAAATTTAACACGGCTTTCATCTTTATATACAATCTACTGTATGTAAAAAGTATATGAAGGATAGTTTTCAGCTTCTGATGTTGTTTGGTTATTTTTTATTTTTTTTTGCCTTTGTTTTATCTCTTGTTTTAGCTTAGTTTTAATTCATATTGATTAACTGTGAAAAACCATGCAATTAATTGTGATTAAATATGTTAATCAACTGATTATAAATTGAAACCAACCTTTTAAAGATTCCATAATCCTCAATTTGACTGCAAAATTAATTAAAAACTTAAATTGATAAATATTATATGCTGTACATCTCTCCAGCTTACCTGTATACATAAGACCGTGATCTTCTGCCAGCAACATCAGGCCAATCTGCTGCTGTCCAGAATCAGGTGGTTTGTCTTCGTCTGGCATCTCAGCTGAGACCTGTCCACTATGGGAGACCCTACCAGTAGTTGTGAAGTACCAGTGGCGTAGCTCTCAGCATCACTGATGCACACAAGCCCTCACAGCACGTCAAGCTGCAAACCGTGTGAGGGACCCTAACCTACTCTAACCCAACTGTTAAAACCAACTGCAAATCAACTAACCACTCATAACTAACAACCACGCATAACACATAACCAACAACCACATAGCCATGCATGAAAAACACTCGGAGGAGGCCAGCAACTGCAAAACAACATCCTAACAACTGCACAGAGAACCTTGGCAAAACCATGTGAACACATAGAAAACCACTCAAAACATCCTGACAACCATGTAGCAAAGCGTGAAAAACCAGAACATGTGCTGAAAATTTACTCTACAGAATATAAACTTACAAATGAAACTTACTCTACAAAAAAAAAGCTTACTCTACAAATAAAACTTACTCTACAAACTATAAACTTACTCTATAATTATATACAATATATACAGTATTTGAACCTATGCTCCATGTGACCCTGTGATGACTCAGTGTCTGGGCTTCTTTCTTCTGGGCTCCTCAGGCAGGGGCTCTTCGCTGATGTCCACGTGAATTTGAGGGGCGAAGCTTCTGTTGTTTGTGGAGAAGCTTTCAGTGATCAGGATGCGTCCATCAGGCTGTTCTGTCTCTACCAGTGAGGGGCAGTTGAGTGTCTTCCACAGACGCTGCTTAATCTTCAGTCCCAGCTCAAGGCTGTAGGGACGGCGTCGACCACGGCGTGTCTTCATCAAGGGCTCAGCCATAGAGTGGTAAATGTCCTGGTAGCCCTGGATGCTGCAGCCGTGAATGGAGACAGACTCTTCCTGCTGACACAGAGGTGTCACTGAAGAGACTGATGCTGCTGGACGGATGTCAGGAAGGACAGCAGCATTCTTTAGGTAGCGCTCTTCCAGACCTCTGGGTCTTCGAGCTTTCACAGAGATGCAGCTGTAAGAGTGGTCCAACCTGATTACAGCTGCCAACTGTGAAAGATCACTTGGAGTTCGAATGGAAGAGATGCCCTCCACTACAAAGCCCCTCAGGTGTGTGGGACGAGCCCTGGTTCTTCTTGTGCGACGCTGCTCCATGCTAATGAATCGAGAAAAACTTCACAAACTCGACAAATTACTGAGACTCACCAAACTGTAGAGTTGTGAAGAGCTTGTAGCAGAGCTTGATCAGGATTCAAGGCTTCAGGAACAGTTGTGTTGATTTTCAAATATCAACTCAAGCTGCTGTACTGACATAGAATGTTGAGATTCATTTGAATGTAAACAACACTTGATGTCATCAATAAGTCAATTAGAGCAGCATGAGCTCTATGTTACATGTACTATGCTTCTCTATTACCATTATCATCCTTATTTACAGTTTTATATACATATTCCTCATCTGTTTATGTATATAGTGCCATCTGTTAAGGCCAGAATCACTATAGGAGCTGCTCTGTGTTAGTGGTTCATGAATGAATCTGTGTGCTGAATGAATCTTTTATGTGATTGTGAACAAATCATTCTTGCATTGAATCATATCTTCAGTTCACTGAAGTTTCTTCCTTTTGAAGTGCACAGCTGCTGTTGTGATGGCTTTTCTTGCCTCCACAGACCGACTATAGCAGAAGCCGGTAGCACTCAAGAGTGGTCTGTGAAGGACCATTTCATTGGTTGTGAATTCAGTGAACAAATCTGTTTGGAGACTGAATGAATCATATTTGTGAATGAATATACTATGCACGTATTGTTGTTCACATTAGTATTTGTTTATTATCCTTGTTAAATGGCCAGTAGCTGACCAAATAAAGCAAAAAGAACAGATCTGTCCATATTATGTAATTAATTGTGTTTTTAACATGTCCTGATTTTGTAATTACAGACACCAATGACAAACAGAAAATTGAGGTTGTGAACAACTTGAAGAAACTATTTTTTTAAAACAATAAACATGGAGAGGCTGAAAAGAAGTTTAGCAAGATTGATATTGATTTATATTTATATGGCAATATTTATATAGTGATTTTTAATCATTAATGCCATTTGACTGCTGCACATAGTTTTTATTTTTCTCTCATCATAAAATAAATGAATAAACAGTCTTTATATATTTATTTTAAGGTGTGCATGTATATTCTTGACTCTTGAAAACAACAAAAATAGTTTGTGTTGTTTTCAATTTGTTTTCAGTAGTTTGTGTTGGTCCTGATGAAAGTAACAGCTGCATGAACTGCTACGTTCCTCCAGTGGACTTCTGAAGAAGGAAGAAAAGAATAAGGAGGATCTTGTGGAATGATTTGATAGACACTGAGGTGAGAAGAAAGAGGATAGAGACAATTACGAGTAATTCACAGAACCTTTCAAAAAGTAATTTTGTCAACTGTTGTAAATGATCAACTATTATTGTTGTTCCAAACAGCACTTAAATTACTCTGAAAACAATTTTGGCCTGCATGGAAGAAAATTAAAAAGCCAGGGAAACTAGCTAAAGCAGAGCAGGACGTGAAGAGAAAGAAAGCCGGCTTCCTCTCTGTAATGTAATGTATCCTGTGATGGACTGGCTCTGTGTCCAGGGTCTTTGCTTGCTTATGGCCTGAAACACTGGGATCGTCTCCAGAATCCCTGCAACTCACATAGCACAAGCAGTTTGGAAAATGTAGTGTTTAATGTTTATTTGTTTGTCTGCAAGTTTACACATATTTAATGTATGGATCCACTAATTTTAACAACCCAAAATAATTAGGGCTGCAACTTAGTTCTGTGTTTTTCAAGGTTTTCCCTGATTAGGACCGGCTGGAACATTTACGTGTGTTCATTTAGCAGAGGATTTTATCTCCGGTGACAAATGAAAAGCATAAATCATTCCTGGACAGTAGTCTAACACAGAATATTTTGTATACACCCAACTGTGCAATGCCTCATGTGATTCAAGCTTCAAGCAGTAGGTTAATGAATAAGTATGTCTGAAACCTTAGTATTCATAAAGAGTAGGCGAAAAATCCCCAGATGGCCTACTGCAGGGGTGTCAAACTCCTGGAGGGCCGGAGCCCTGCGGTGTTTAGATTTAACTCTAATTAAACACACCTGATGCAACTAATTAAGTCCTTCAGGCTTATCTGAAAACTACATGGTACTGTATGTGTGCTGGAACAGAGCTGAAACAAAACTCTGCAGGGCTCCGGCCCTCCAGGAATTGAGTTTGACACCCACAGTGACACAGTGTAATGTTGTTGTTTTTTTGTTTTTGTTTTTTTTGTTTCATGTTCATTGTTTTCATGTCTTTTATTTTGTTTTTTCATATGGTTCCTGTAATGTGTTTCCCTTGTCATCATGTGATCCTGCTATTGGTTGTCTCGTTCGTGTGTGTAAGGTCTCCTTAAGAACAACCTATACCTAGGAAATAGAATTACACCAAGGAAACATAAAGCTTGTTCGACTTATGTTTCCCTGGTGCTCATGTTCTCGATGTTTCTGCGCATATATCCTTAAAATGTTTTTGAGGATATTATATCAGATTAAAAACCGACTGATAATTATTTGGTTGTCAAAGCACAAACCATTTACTTTTAAAGACAAATTTTATTAACTCGTCATGTAATTCAGATATTCACTAGATGGAGGACTTTAAATTTGCAAAATAAATAAATAAATAAATTGTAAATATAATTTTAGAGTTCACATTTAACGGAAATTCTGTTCTTTTCTATTGTTGACATTAATGCATGCAAATTCTTACATTCATTTGTCTTTCTCATTTCTCCAGTTGCTCTTAACTTCTCACATCGGACAGATTATTTATCTTTTGGAAACAATGTTCCTGGACACATCAATCCCCTTAATGGCACAGAAAAAATTACATTAGAGCGTAGGTATTTTTTTGTTATATATTTCAATGTTTGTCCAACATAACCCACAGCACAATATGCAGTCAGAGTCTATATTAGATTACTTTCAAAAAAATAAACCAAAAATTAAAATAAACCGAAAATTACAATAATTATAACATTCATAACATGCAATACACTTACCAACACTTTTTTTTTTTTTCAGAAAAAATGCTGTTTCAGTATTTTATCACAGCTGCGCCCACCAAGCTGCACACATCAGGTGTTTCAGTGTACATGCATCAGTTTTCTGTTACAGAACAGGTAGATTCTAGAGTATTTGTGCCCTGTGCATGCATTTGTAAGTGTGTGTGAATGTGTGTGTTGCTGATGGTCATGTTGCCTGTCATATAAGAGTGGGTTGTAAGCAATAAGAAAAGCAGTCATGGTGTATCTGGGATCTTTATTAAATTAATGGTGAGGGTGAGAGAGGAGCATATGCCTCTCTCTGTGTTTCTTGTGAGACTGTGTGGCATCATTGGAGGAATCTTTTTAAGTTCAGATAACCTTCACATGTTATACAAAGTAAATATAAAAGTAAATCAATTACAGTAGATGATTATATTGTTTATGGTAGTCATTTAAAATATTATTAAACATAATATCAAGCTTATAAAATGCATTTTCAGAGTGTTGTTACCAAATCATAGTCAAACATGGCTTCATAGGCTTTTCTTGTCCTGTGCTTCTCAACACAGGTCTGCTCTACAGATTGATTGGGTATTTTGTTGACATTATCTACTGTCGCTTTAGACTTGGAGCAGATCAATCCAAGGAGGTGAGTCAATACTAAGTCATGATGCATGATTTACTTTTGAAAATAAGACAAAGTATATCTATGAATAATGTGCTAATCTACCTGAGTTTTTTGTTTTTCAGGGTTCTCCCTGATTAGGACCGACTGGAACATTTTAGAAGTATTTATTTAGCAGAGACATTTATACAAAGCAACAAATAAGAAGCATAAATAAGTCCTGGATGATAGCCTATAAACAGATTATTTAGTTTACAACTACAATTACATATTACGCCATTCGCGATGCTTAATGGGATTGTAGTTCTTTCCATCATTAAAGCTGTTAAGAACTTGGTCTTATGCGTTTGTCTTTTTTTTACAAATACTTTTTATTTGTTTCAAATTTGTTTGATTGATTCACCTACAGACTTTTTTTAACATACTGTATAATTGTGATTATTAAAATGATTAAAATATTGTAGAAATTAATATTTAGTGTATTTAGTTAATATACAAATGATATAATTAAAATATAATTAGATAATTTAGTGTGTATATAAGATAAGTGTCTTTTTTGGCATGGTAACACAAATCTATAAGTATATAATGTGTATACAAATTTAACACGGCTTTCATCTTAAAAAACAAACTACATTAAAAAAAAATAATAAGAATAATATTCATAAGCTTCTGATGTTGTTTAGTTTTTATGCTTTGATTGTTTTATCTCTGTTTTAGCTTAGTTTTAATTCATGTTAACTCTGAAAAACCATGCAATTAATTGTGATTAAATATGTTAATCAACTGATTATAAATTGAAACCAAGAATTTAAAGATTCCATAATCCTCAATTTGACTGCAAAATGAATTAAAGACTTAAATTGATAATTATGATATGCTGTACATCTCTCCAGCTTACCTGTATACATAAGACCGTGATCTTCTGCCAGCAACATCAGGCCAATCTGCTGCTGTCCAGAATCAGGTGGTTTGTCTTCGTCTGGCATCTCAGCTGAGACCTGTCCACTATGGGAGACCCTACCAGTAGTTGTGAAGTACCAGTGGCGTAGCTCTCAGCATCACTGATGCACACAAGCCCTCACAGCACGTCAAGCTGCAAACCGTGTGAGGGACCCTAACCTACTCTAACCCAACTGTTAAAACCAACTGCAAATCAACTAACCACTCATAACTAACAACCACGTAGCAATGCATGAAAAACACTCGGAGGAGGCCAGCAACTGCAAAACATCATCCTAACAACTGCACAGAGAACCTTGGCAAAACCGTATGAACGCATAGAAAACCACTCAAAACATCCTGACAACCATGTAGCAAAGTGTGAAAAACCAGATCATGTGCTAAAAAATTGACTCTACAGATAATAAACTTACAAATAAAACTTACTCTACAAAAAAAAGCCTACTCAACAAATAAAACTTACTCTACAAACTATAAACTTACTCTATAATTATATACAATATATACAGTATTTGAACCTATGCTCCATGTGACCCTGTGATGACTCAGTGTCTGGGCTTCTTTCTTCTGGGCTCCTCAGGCAGGGGCTCTTCGCTGATGTCCACGTGAATTTGAGGGGCGAAGCTTCTGTTGTTTGTGGAGGAGCTTTCAGTGATCAGGATGCGTCCACCAGGCTGTTCTGTCTCTACCAGTGAGGGGCAGTTGAGTGTCTTCCACAGACGCTGCTTAATCTTCAGTCCCAGCTCAAGGCTGTAGGGACGGCGTCGACCACGGCGTGTCTTCATCAAGGGCTCAGCCACAGAGTGGTAAATGTCCTGGTAGCCCTGGATGCTGCAGCCGTGAATGGAGACAGACTCTTCCTGCTGACACAGAGCTGTCACTGAAGAGACTGATGCTGCTGGACGGATGTCAGGAAGGACAGCAGCATTCTTTAGGTAGCGCTCTTCCAGACCTCTGGGTCTTCGAGCTTTCGCAGAGATGCAGCTGTAAGAGTGGTCCAACCTGATTACAGCTGCCAACTGTGAAAGATCACTTGGAGTTCGAATGGAAGAGATGCCCTCCACTACAAAGCCCCTCAGGTGTGTGGGACGAGCCCTGGTTCTTCTTGTGCGACGCTGCTCCATGATAATGAATCGAGAAAAACTTCACAAACTCAACAAATTACTGAGACTCACCAAATTGTAGAGTTGTGAAGAGCTTGTAGCAGAGCTTGATCAGGATTTAAGGCTTCAGGAACAGTTGTGTTGATTTTCAAATATCAACTCAAGCTGCTGTACTGACATAGAATGTTGAGATTCATTTGAACGTAAACAACACTTGATGTCATCATTAAGTCAATTAGAGCAGCATGAGCTCTATGTTACATGTACTATGCTTCTCTATTACCATTATCATCCTCATTTACAGTTTTATATACATATTCCTCATCTGTTTATGTATATAGTGCTGTTTGTTAAGGCCAGAATCACTATAGGAGCTGCTCTGTGTTAGTGGTTCATGAATGAATCTGTGTGCTGAATGAATCTTTTATGTGAACAAATCATTCTTGCATTGAATAATATCTTCAGTTCACTGAAGTTTCTTCCTTTTGAAGTGCACAGCTGTTACAGTCCTGGCGCCATGGGCAGGCACTGGGGGGCCTGGCCCGCCCTGGACGAGCCTGCGGTCTCCCTTCACCTGTTCACCAGCTCCATGTCCCACACATTTTTTTTTTTATCATTAGGCTACTGTTATCAAAAGTTATTGTTTTGTATATATATAATTCCTGAATAAAAATAAAAATGTGTTTGGTGTGATTTAAACAAATATATATTTTAAACTTATTTGATTGGTTTGTCGATAGTGAGCGCGGAAATGTTTGGTTGTTTGCTAAGCATAGTGCCACCGCTTAACGTTAGTTGTAATTTAAAAAAAAAAAATGCTGAGCGATCTCGTGTGGCAGTGCTATGGATATACGGCGTTTCTTTAATCTAAAACCACCAAAATTCGCAGGAGAGTGCAGCAGCGATTTAACTTTAGGCGAAAGCCCTGGGTGTCGCAGTTCGCAAGACGATGATTCAACTACTGACAGTGCAGAGGCCAGCCATTCCAGTTGCCAAAGCCTCAAGCAAGGGTCATCACAGATGTCAGCACCAGGGGATCTCGGAGTTGAGAATCCCAACCAAGCAATCTTAAAAAACTCACCTGCACGTGTTTTCTCAAGCGAAAAAAGATCATTCAACAGCTCCTGGTATAGAAGCAGAGACTGGCTGGAATACTCTATTCATGCAGAATATTTCGAGCGCCCTCCTCTGACACAGACACCACATTTACGATTATTGGATTTAGCGACTGGAAGCATGCAGTGGAAACTGGGAAAGGACTTAACAAACATTCAGCGTCAAAAGAACACCAGACCTGTGAAGCTATGTGGAGAGACGGATTCAGACCGGTAAAGAAATCACAACGTTAATCAATGCAGAACATTTGGAAGGCAACAGATACTACTTGTCATCAGTAATTGATGTTGTCGAGTTCCTTGCAGTGAACCAGCTACCTTTTAAAGGTGACGCTTTTGATTGTATGGCTGAAGATGGATGCGGATTATTTTTGTCCTTATTTGAATATACTTTGAGGAAAGATGCTGTGTTGGCCAAGATAGCGCAGACTATCCCACACAATGCTAGGTATATTAGCCATGACATTCAAAACAGTTTGATAGAGATTATGAGTACTTTGGTCACGGAGCACATAGTGAAAGAGGTTGGCGAGTCATTTTATACAATAAAAGTGGATGGAACTCGAGACCCGACAGGAAGAGAGAATATTTCGATAGTTGTGCGTTTTGTGAATGAACTGAATGAGCCAACTGAACGTCTTCTGACAATTTCCACCGCTGACCAGGGAGACACAGAAACACTGACTGACACGATCATTGAAGAATTAACAAAAGCAGGACTGAATTCTGGGAAAATCATCAGTCAGGTGTATGACGGCGCCTCCCTGATGTCAGGTAAACATGGAGGGGTGAAAAACATCTTCAACAAAAAATTGCACCGAGATAAACCCTATGTCCACTGTTTCAACCACCAATTACATTTGGTGGGCACCCATGCTTTGGCAGCAGAGCAGGCCTTGGTGGACTTTTTCGCTATGTGTAACATGCTCTACAGATTCTGCAGAAAGCCTACCGTTGTCATTCTCTACAAAGGAGAGACACTGAAGCACCTCCTAGACCAACGCTGGACTGGTCATTTTGGCACAGTCTCCATTATTCTGAGATCATTTGATGACCTATCCACACTGCTCCGAGAAATCAACAGCAGCCCAGTCTATGGAGCAGATGTGAGAGTTGAAGCAGCAGGTTTACTATGGGCCATGTCTGCACAAAATCTTATCATATCTCGACCCCCCCCTAATCTGATGCTACAGGCAGAAGACATGGATCTGTTAACAGGTGTGCAACTTGTAAATTCAGCATGAACGTTTATTGAAAATCTCCGTTCTGAAACGGAATTTGTGACACTCTTGAAGCATTGCAAGGATGCAACAATAGAGCCTGTGCCAAATAAGAGATGACGCACACTAAACACATCCTTCGCTATGTATGCAGTTGAGGAAAGAATTATATATGAAGATCTCAGCGACAAAACAGAGCTACGCAGGATGTATTTCAGTTGTATCGATGCAGTTTGTGGGGAAATGAAGGAACGCTTTGGGGAATGCGATTGTGTGCTGATGAATGCGCTCAGATCTCTGGACCCAGAGGATTCTACTTTCTTGTATGTGTCCAAAGTGAAACCTTTACTGGACCTTACTAATACACCCATTGTGGAATCTGAATACACAGTGCCTCACCAATTCCTAAGCATGCAAATGAAGGATTCATTTCCAGCCGACGGGGGTAAATGGACAATGAAAAAAGTTCTACAACACTTTCAGATGACGGCGCTCAAACATGCTTTGACCTTTGGTGCAAGCACGGCACTCTGTGAGAACTCTTTTTCCACATTAAAGAACGTCCTTACAGAGCATCGCCTTAGCATGCTTCATCGACGCAAGGCCAATTTAATTAAGTTGGCATTTGAAAAGGACCTAACCAAAAAGTTCTGGGAGGAGTGGAAGGACATTGTTTTAAGAAGATTCCACTTTGACGACGACTACCGCTCTACTAATGTGATGAGTTGGCTAAGCCTATTTTATTTTAAGCAGGTCCTTGTCTAGATATTGTGAAAAGTTAAATAAAACATGATATGGTTACATACAACAGAAAATAGCACTTTGAGTAGACCTAGTTTTATATAATATTTGTTATTATTATTTGTTTAAACTTGTTGGAGTGGTGAGTTGCTTATATTTGACTATTTTATAAAGTTCATGCCTTTTAAAAAACAAAATGTAACACAAAGATATAGGCTGTAACAATGAATACATAAAATCTGTCAGGGCTTGACATTGTGACAATTGTGTTGTGTATAAATGATTATGAAGCAATATTCTCATCAGAGTTCAATCATCTTTGACATTTAAATATGCATATTTGTGATATTTTTACCTTTATAAAGGGCATTTTCCCCTTTTTATATATATGCTTCATCTTTCATTTTAAATTCTTAATTTTGATCAATAAATTAGAATAAGACACTATAGGGCTGTTACCAATCAAATCGAATAGTTTACACTAAATAATTTACAATAAATAATGTTATGAGATTGTTTTAATTTTTTTGAACATAATAAATAAGAAATGTTGGAAACACTTTTAAACAAACTAATCCACCAGTAGATGGCTGCAGATGATAAGCGGTCTTATTAAGTGAGTCATTGAGTCATTCATTCAAACGATTCGTTCAAACGGCTGATTCATCAAGAATGAGGCAGTTGTTTATGAATGGGTCATTGAATCTTTGACTCAACCGGTGATTGTTTTTGGCGTTTTAATCAGGCTAGGCTACGTGTCCGGTCGGGCAAGTAAAATTCTCTTTCACTTGGCCTTTTAAAAACCTGGTAAGCGGACAAGCGTTGATGTCGAGCCCTGCAACGTGTGTTTAGACTGCTTCAGTCGGCTAACGTTAGGTCCGATCTTTACGACTCCTCCGTTGTATTGCGTCAATGGAGATTTACGTCAGTTCTTCCAGGGGCGTCACTAGGCCCTTTTTAGGGGAGCTGGGCAGAAGAAAAATTATTTGATTAATTGATTTGTGATCGCTTCAGTGCCTTTTTAAAACTCATTTGAAACGGCCGCAAGCTGCGTCAAGTTTCGGCTCCTCCCCTGATCTGAGTCTGCATGGATTCAGCGCGTTTTTCAATCCGCAGGGCGCCGAGCAGAGCGAACATCAGAGAATACAAGGTGTGTGTGTGCATTTATTGATAGATTGCTATGATATGACATAAGCATCGGTGGAGTTCTTGTAATTGCAGTTTACATAATGTTACTGGACCAATACACGGTTCGGTTTATCATCCAATACCAATACGTCTTCACTGCGTTCACCTTCAGCGCTCATCACAGTGTGATAGTTGTTTTTTCTTCCAACAAAAATGAAGCGATTAACACCCATGAAAACATACTTTAGAAAACGATCATGATTTATTTTAATTTACTTTTTAAATTTTAAAACATATTATTGTGTATTTCGGCATTACATTATGCAGCCATGCACAGAAATGATTAAAGACACACATCATTGTCTGAAAGCACTAAATGGCACAGAGAGAGAAACATCATGTGGAGTTATATTTTTTATTATTAAATATAATTTTGTATTAAGTAATAATGAATCATTAGTGTATCATGATACATATATTAGAGTAAGAGATGAGTAGAGTAAAGGGATTTGTGATTTTTTTTAAAGTAATTGATTTATAGATTTATAGAAGTGGCAAATTGATAATTCATGTTGTTATTTTTAATAAATAGGAATAAACAGAACAGATTAAACATATCGCCAATAGAGAATTACATTAATACATGTTTTGTCTATATTCTTAATAAATATTAGCTGGTTAGTTAAATGATTTGAAATGAAATAAATTTTCAGGGGGTGACTTGATGTATAACCGTATTTTCAGGGGGTGACTTGAAAAAATAAAAAAAAAAAAAAAATTATAAAGGCTTAAAAGCTAAAAAAAAAATTTTCTTGTATTATATTTCAATGTAGATGGATATCCAAAAAATTTTCTTGTTGTGCGGGAGTAGGTCTGCAAATGAGCAAGTCAGGTGAGAATAGAACATAGACAGCCTTTCACACACAATACCACTGTGTTCCCAAGATTCATTGCAGTCATTGAACCCTTATGTTGTTTTAATTGTCTGCTAATTTCCACATACATTTCATAAGAAAAAGCAGTGGTATCATCAAAGGATAAACATGAATGTCCTAATACTGAATCAGGAAGTCTTTATTGTTGTAAAATTTAAAAAAAATAAAAAAATCTACATTCCCAATTCAAAATTTTCCAGTGACTGGTCACTTCTAAATTTTTCAAATTTTTTTTTACAGTGTTGTATATGGCTCAGTCAGTACTACTCCTATATATGAAATACAGGGAATACAATGGAATAGTGGATTACAATAAGGTTAGTAGTATACAACCCTACCCTAATAGTCAAATAATATATTTTTTCATCATACCCTTATTGGGGGCTGAGCCCCCCTAAAATGAAAATCCTGGAAACGCCCCTGAGTTCATCCTTGTTTTTTGTCCATTTAATTCATAATTAATGATATTATGCATTGCAGTGAGGTTGATCTCATTTGTGCCCCCCTGAAAAAATGAAATGCCCGTCCTTGAATTTGTGTCTGGCGCCGGGTCTGAGCTGTTGTGATGGCTTTTCTTGCCTCCACAGACCCACTATAGCAGAAGCCCGTAGCACTCAAGAGTGGTCTGTGAAGGAGCATTTCATTGCTTGTGAATTTACTGAACAAATCTGTTTGGTGACTGAATGAATCCTATTTGTGAATGAATATACTATGCACGTATTATTGTTCACATTAGTATTTGTTTATTATCCTTGTTAAATGTCCAGTAGCTGACCAAATAAAGCAAAAAGAACAGATCTGTCCATATTATGTAATTAATTGTGTTTTTAACATGTCCTGATTTTGTTATTACAGACACCAATGACAAACAGAAAATTGAGGTTCTGAACAACTTGAAGAACCTTTAATTTTTTTAAACAATAAACATGGAGAGGCTGAAAAGAAGTTTAGCAAGATTTATATTGATTTATATTTATATGGCAATATTTATATAGTGATTTTTAATCATTAATGCCATTTGACTGCTGCACATATTTTTTATTTTTCTCTCATCATAAAATAAATGAATAAACAGTTTTTATATATTTATTTTAAGGTGTGTATGTATATTCTTGACCCCTAAAAACAACAAAAATAGTTTGTGTTGTTTTCAATTTGTTTTCAGTAGTTTGTGTTGGTCCTGATGGAAGTAACAGCTGCTGAAACTGCCACGTTCCTCCAGTGGACTTCTGAAGAAGGAAGAAAAGAATAAGGAGGATCTTGTGGAACGATTTGATAGACACTGAGGTGAGAAGAAAGAGGATAGAGACAATTACGAGTAATACACAGAACCTTTCAAAAAGTAATTTTGTCAACTGTTGTAATGATCAACTATTATTGTTGTTCCAAACATCAATTAAATTACTCTGAAAACATTTTTGGCCTGCATGGAAGAAAATTAGCTAAAGCAGAGCAGGGCGTGAAGAGAAAGAAAGCCGGCTTCCTCTCTGTAATGTAATGTATCCTGTGATGGACTGGCTCTGTGTCCAGGGTCTTTGCTTGCTTATGGCCCAAAACACTGGGATCGTCTCCAGAATCCCTGCAACTCACATAGCACAAGCGGTTTGGAAAGTGTAGCGTTTATGTTTGTTTGTCTGCAAATTAACACATATTTCATCTTTATATACAATCTACTGTATGTAAAAAGTATATGAAGGATAGTTTTCAGCTTCTGATGTTGTTTCGTTTTTATGCTTTGATTGTTTTATCTCTATTTTAGCTTAGTTTTAATTCATGTTGATTAACTCTGAAAAACCATGCAATTAATTTTGATTAAATATGTTAATCAACTGATTATAAATCGAAACCAAGAATTTAAAGATTCAATAATCCTCAATTTGACTGCAAAATGAATTAAAGACTTAAATTGATAATTATTATATGCTGTACATCTCTCCAGCTTACCTGTATACGTAAGAACGTGATCTTCTGCCAGCAACATCAGGCCAATCTGCTGCTGTCCAGAATCAGGTGGTTTGTCTTCGTCTGGCATCTCAGCTGAGACCTGTTCACTATGGGAGACCCTACCAGTAGTTGAAGTACCAGTGGCGTAGCTCTCAGCATCACTGATGCACATAAGCCCTCAAAGCACGTCAAGCTGCAAACCATGTGAGGGACCCTAACCTACTCTAACCCAACTGTTAAAACCAACTGCAAATCAACTAACCACTCATAACTAACAACCACGCATAACCAACAGCCACGTAGCAATGCATGAAAAACACTCGGAGGAGGCCAGCAACTGCAAAACAACATCCTAACAACTGCACAGAGAACCTTGGCAAAACCATGTGAACGCATAGAAAACCACTCAAAACATCCTGACAACCATGTAGCAAAGTGTGAAAAACCAGAACATGTGCTGAAAATAGACTCTACAGAATATAAACTTACAAATGAAGCTTACTCTACAAAAAAAAAGCTTACTCTACACATAAAACTTACTCTACAAACTATAAACTTACTCTATAACTATATACAATATATACAGTATTTATACTTATGCTCCATGTGACACTGTGATGACTCAGTGTCTGGGCTTCTTTCTTCTGGGCTCCTCAGGCAGGGGCTCTTCGCTGATGTCCACGTGAATTTGAGGGGCGAAGCTTCTGTTGTTTGTGGAGAAGCTTTCAGTGATCAGGATGCGTCCATCAGGCTGTTCTGTCTCTACCAGTGAGGGGCAGTTGAGCGTCTTCCACAGACGCTGCTTAATCTTCAGTCCCAGCTCAAGGCTGTAGGGACGGCGTCGACCACAGCGTGTCTTCATCAAGGGCTCAGTCACAGAGTGGTAAATGTCCTGGTAGCCCTGGATGCTGCAGCCGTGAATGGAGACAGACTCTTCCTGCTGACACAGAGGTGTCACTGAAGAGACTGATGCTGCTGGACGGATGTCAGGAAGGACAGCAGCATTCTTTAGGTAGCGCTCTTCCAGACATCTGGGTCTTCGAGCTTTCGCAGAGATGCAACTGTAAGAGTGGTCCAACCTGATTACAGCTGCCAACTGTGAAAGATCACTTGGAGTTCGAATGGAAGAGATGCCCTCCACTACAAAGCCCCTCAGGTGTGTGGGACGAGCCCTGGTTCTTCTTGTGCGACGCTGCTCCATGATAATGAATCGAGAAAAACTTCACAAACTCGAACAAATTACTGAGACTCACCAAATTGTAGAGTTGTGAAGAGCTTGTAGCAGAGCTTGATCAGGATTCAAGGCTTCAGGAACAGTTGTGTTGATTTTCAAATATCAACTCAAGCTGCTGTACTGACATAGAATGTTGAGATTCATTTGAACGTAAACAACACTTGATGTCATCATTAAGTCAATTAGAGCAGCATGAGCTCTATGTTACATGTACTATGCTTCATTCATGCTCATTATCATCCTCATTTACAGTTTTATATACATATTCCTCGTCTGTTTATGTATATAGTGCCCTCTGTTAAGGCCAGAATCACTATAGGAGCTGCTCTGTGTTAGTGGTTAATGAATGAATCTGTGTGCTGAATGAATCTTTTATGTGAACAAATCATTCTTGCATTGAATCATATCTTCAGTTCACTGAAGTTTCTTCCTTTTGAAGTGCACAGCTGCTGTTGTGATGGCTTTTCTTGCCTCCACAGACCGACTACAGCAGAAGCCGGTAGCACTCAAGAGTGGTCTGTGAAGGAGCATTTCATTGGTTGTGAATTTACTGAACAAATCTGTTTGGAGACTGAATGAATCATATTTGTGAATGAATATACTATGCACATATTGTTGTTCACATTAGTATTTGTTTATTATCCTTGTTAAATGTCCAGTAGCTGACCAAACAAAGCAAAAAGAACAGATCTGTCCATATTATGTAATTAATTGTGTTTTTAACATGTCCTGATTTTGTAATTACAGACACCAATGACAAACAGAAAATTGAGGTTGTGAACAACTTGAAGAAACTTTATTTTTTTAAACAATAAACATGGAGAGGCTGAAAAGAAGAAAGCAAATTTAGCAAATTTTATATTGATTTATATTTATATGGCAATATTTATATAGTGATTTTCAATCATTAATGCCATCTGACTGATTTTTCTCTCATCATAAAATAAATGAATAAACAGTCTTTATATATTTATTTTAAGGTGTGAATGTATATTCTTTACTCTTGAAAACATCAAAAAGTGTTGTTTTCAGTAGTTTGTGTTGGTCCTGATGGAAGTAACAGCTGCTGAAACTGCCACGTTCCTCCAGTGGACTTCTGAAGAAGGAAGAAAAGAATAAGGAGGATCTTGTGGAATGATTTGATAGACACTGAGGTGAGAAGAAAGAGGATAGAGACAATTACGAGTAATACACAGAACCTTTCAAAAAGTAATTTTGTCAACTGTTGTAATGATCAACTATTATTGTTGTTCCAAACATTACTTAAATTACTCTGAAAACATTTTTGGCCTGCATGGAAGAAAATTAGCTAAAGCAGAGCAGGTCGTGAAGAGAAAGAAAGCCGGCTTCCTCTCTGTAATGTAATGTATCCTGTGATGGACTGGCTCTGTGTCCAGGGTCTTTGCTTGCTTATGGCCCGAAACACTGGGATCGTCTCCAGAATCCCTGCAACTCACATAGCACAAGCAGTTTGGAAAATGTAGTGTTTTATGTTTGTTTGTTTGTCTGCAAATTAACACATATTTCAATTTTATATACAATCTACTGTATGTAAAAAGTATATGAAGGATAGTTTTTTTAGCTTCTGATGTTTAGTTTTTGTGCTTTGATTGTTTTATCTCTATTTTAGCTTAGTTTTAATTCATGTTGATTAACTCTGAAAAACCATGCAATTAATTGTGATTAAATATGTTAATCAACTGATTATAAATTAAAACCAAGCATTTAAAGATTTCATAATCCTCAATTTGACTGCAAAATTAATTAAAAAGTTAAATTGATAATTATTATATGCTGTACATCTCCCCAGCTTACCTGTTTACGTAAGACCGTGATCTTCTGCCAGCAACATCAGGCCAATCTGCTGCTGTCCAGAATCAGGTGGTTTGTCTTCGTCTGGCATCTCAGCTGAGACCTGTCCACTATGGGAGACCCTACCAGTAGTTGTGAAGTACCAGTGGCGTAGCTCTCAGCATCACTGATGCACACAAGCCCTCACAGCACGTCAAAGCTGCAAACCATGTGAGGGACCCTAACCTACTCTAACCCAACTGTTAAAACCAACTGCAAATCAACTAACCACTCATAACTAACAACCACGTAGCAATGCATGAAAAACACTCGGAGGAGGCCAGCAACTGCAAAACAACATCCTAACAACTGCACAGAGAACCTTGGCAAAACCATGTGAACGCATTGAAAACCACTCAAAACATCCTGACAACCATGTAGCAAAGCGTGAAAAACCAGAACATGTGCTGAAATTGACTCTACAGATTATAAACTTACAAATGAAACTTACTCTACAAAAAAAAAGCCTACTCTACAAATAAAACTTACTCTACAAAATATAAACTTACTCTATAATTATATACAATATATACAGTATTTGAACCTATGCTCCATGTGACACTGTGATGACTCAGTGTCTGGGCTTCTTTCTTCTGGGCTCCTCAGGCAGGGGCTCTTCACTGATGTCCACGTGAATTTGAGGGGCAAAGCTTCTGTTGTTTGTGGAGGAGCTTTCAGTGATCAGGATGCGTCCATCAGGCTGTTCTGTCTCTACCAGTGTGGGGCAGTTGAGCGTCTTCCACAGACGCTGCTTAATCTTCAGTCCCAGCTCAAGGCTGTAGGGACGGCGCCGACCACGGCGTGTCTTCATCAAGGGCTCAGTCACAGAGTGGTAAATGTCCTGGTAGCCCTGGATGCTGCAGCCGTGAATGGAGACAGACTCTTTCTGCTGAAACAGAGGTGTCACTGAAGAGACTGATGCTGCTGGACGGATGTCAGGAAGGACAGCAGCATTCTTTAGGTAGCGCTCTTCCAGACCTCTGGGTCTTCGAGCTTTCGCAGAGATGCAGCTGTAAGAGTGGTCCAACCTGATTACAGCTGCCAACTGTGAAAGATCACTTGGAGTTCGAATGGAAGAGATGCCCTCCACTACAAAGCCCCTCAGGTGTGTGGGACGAGCCCTGGTTCTTCTTGTGCGACGCTGCTCCATGCTAATGAATCGAGAAAAACTTCACAAACTCGACAAATTACTGAGACTTACCAAATTGTAGAGTTGTGAAGAGCTTGTAGCAGAGCTTGATCAGGATTCAAGGCTTCAGGAACAGTTGTGTTGATTTTCAAATATCAACTGAAGCTGCTGTACTGACATAGAATGTTGAGATTCATTTGAACGTAAACATCACTTGATGTCATCATTAAGTCAATTAGAGCAGCATGAGCTCTATGTTACATGTACTATGCTTCTCCATTACCATTATCATCCTCATTTACAGTTTTATATGAATCTCTGTGTTGAATGAATCTTTTAAGTGAATGAATCATTCTTTCATCGAAGCATATCTTTTATTCACTGAACTGAACAGTTTTGATGGCTTTTCTTTCCTCGACAAGGAATTAGCTTTTCACTGTGAATGAACAAATCTGCTTTTGAAGCCTGAATGAATCTTGTTTGTACATATACACATACATTTTTTGCCTTTTATTACCCTTTTCTAGCTTGTTAATTATCCAGTAGCTGACCAAATGAAGCAAAAACAACATATCTGCTCATATTATGTAATTAATTCAGTTTTTAACATATGTCTTGATTTCTGTAATTACAGACACCAAGGACAAACAGAAATTTGAGGTTGTGAACAACTTAGAAAATTGAATTTCTTGAAGAATAAACATGCAGAGGTTCTGACAAGATTTACATAGTGATTTTCAATCATTAATGCCATTTGGTTGGTCATATGGTTTAGATTATTTCTCTCATTTCTCTCAATAATCTTTCAAATAAATCAATAAATAATCTTTATTTATTTATTTATTTATTTTAAGGAGTGCAAGTATAAAAAAAGGAAAAATGACTAGTTTGTGTTGGACCTCTTGGAGGTGACAACTGTATGTGCTGTATGTAAGAATGAGGAGGCTCTTGCTGGAGGATTCGATAGAGACTGAGGTGAGAAGAATGAATAGAGACTACCAGTGTTCATAACTGTTGTAATGATCAACTTATTCTTGAATTACTTTGACAGGGTGCTTGGAGTGAGTAAAGTCCCTGATATTCCTCCTTTCTGTACCTGTAATGTACAGTAATTAATGTAATGTTTGTTTATTACTGCACATCAGTTCATATTTAAAGTCTGCATCCACATATTGGCTAGTTAACAACTCATAATAATTCATAATATTGTCTATGGCTGCAATTTAGCTTGATTATCAATCTGACTTTTTTTTTCAATTAATAAGATTTTAGAAATGCAGATTTTATGTCCTATATTTTTATAGAATATATATAATTACATTCAACATCTTGCTCCATTTTGTCCTCCAAATACTGGCTTTAAAACAAATCTAGTCAATGTATCTACAGTATAACTATATATTCATCGACAAAACAGAATTACAGTAAGCCTAGAAGAGGCAACAGCCTCCATACACACAACGTCCGGGTAGTTGATGTAATGACCGTTTAGTTTGTTAGATGATACATATATTTTCGCCAATAGGCTACATTTCTCACCAATATTTTAACACGTCTTAGGGTCAAATAAATCGTAATTACTTTTACTTTACACAAAAAAATAAATACAAATAAATTGTATAAGTGGCTTGAGCCGATTTGGCTCCCCCTGTCGGCGGAATTTGACCCTGCGTGCTGCGTAACTGGCCGCTGCCCGTCTCGGAGTCGCTATCAGTGCGTTCAGGGGCCATATTGTTGATGTGTCACCTCGGGAGGAGAGCACTCACACGGATTTGACTCTCACTATTTATCACTGCAGCTGGTGTATGGCATTTTAAATGGATTTAACATAACCGGTAAGTCACATATTTAAACTAAAATATCCAGATCGCAATTACAAAAGCCAATGTTTATTTAATTAGCCTGAAAGCTAAGTCAGTGGATGAACTCAGTGGCAGCTGGCTTATACACAATCATTGTCAGTGTTATATACTTACAATTTATAGAATTATTAAATGCACTCTTATACATCATGACACCAATTTAATTCCTTATTAGAATCGATTATGGCTGTTTAAACTCATCTGATAAGCTTGTGCATGTTATCAAGGGCTAACTTAGATCTCCAGCACTCAGCTATTTTTGTGTGTATTTTTGTATTCTTGAGCATTTCAGTAATTGACCGTTCTGTATTGACCGTGTCTCTTTCATTTTTGAGTGGAAAAAGCAGATGGTTTCTCGTGAACTCGTAAAATGTGATATACTTGGACAGGTTAGCCAATATGCTAAAGCTAACTGCAGCTGTGTGGGAACAGCAGTATCTGTCACATAACTCGTCGCCTCAAAATGAATAATAAAATGATCGTTACAGCTCTTTTTTGCTGTTATCCCTCTTTTAGTGCTGTTTACAGGTAAAATAACGTGTGTGGTGCGACAGAAGGTGACAGTGGTGGTGGGCTGAGCACTGTCCATCCTCCCCATAGAGAATTACAGAAGAAATACACTAACATTATGTGTGAGACGAAAGATAACGAAACTGACAGATCAAATACAGATAAGAAAGAGGGGAAAAGGAAGTTAACCTGGCCAGGAAATTGCTTCACTCATGAAGACTCATGTGGTGTTTTCAAAAAAAAAATCTGCCTAAATGTGTTGAGGTTTATCATCCATTTAACAGCTTTTTGAAGTATTTCAGAAGTGTCAGTGAGTGAGAAATACTTCGCAGTTCGGTACTAGTTGACAGTGGAGAATGTCTAGAAAGTACGTAAAACTGAAAAAAAAAAAAAAAATTATTAATAATCTTAAAGACGTCGCATACACACATATATACATATAATTTTATTTATATGTATTGTACTAACATTTATTGGTGTATAAATAGAATCGCATGTAAACACAAAGAGATATGCTGTGTTTCCCACCTGTAAAAACATTCCCACGCTTTAAAGAGGCTTAAAGGGATTAGAAATAAAAATTAGAGAAAATTACAAAAAAAATTTTTTTTTCTTAAAGAAAAAGAGAAAAGAACCTGGAACACAAGGATTAAAAATTATCCTTATGTGGGCTCAAGGTGCTCAGGTCAAGGTCCATTCTTGCACACTGGTTAACTCTCACTGTAAGCTCCTAAAATAGGCCAATATTGTAACACTCATCCTGATAGTATTCATAACACATTCTTGATTATCCTGCTGGAGGGCTTCTGCCCCAGTTTCATTCATTCAGTGTGAATCACACTGTGTCTTTTTCCTCAGTGCCAAACAGCATTCCCTTTTGTGTGCTCCAGTATCATCCATAGACATTTAGCTGGGGATGCAGTTATCCATTATATGACGTATTAGGCAAGTAGGGTGTGAAAGGGGTAGGGCCACCTTAGTGGCATCACAAAACTGCCTCCAGGTGGAAGGAGAGCCGTGTTCCTATTTTACGAGGGAGTAAATGTGTGGGCTTGTACAGGTATAGTAAATTATTACTTGCTCTAATAATGGCAGTGACCCAAACATGTGTGTGACTGATTCCACAAACATTGTACACAACATCCTTATTTCCTGGTGCTAGAAGGAAATCTGATAATGTAAATATCATATGAATGTTTTGCTTTATTTGACCTGGTGATCCTTTGAAAGAGATTTTTTTTTATGGTGGTTTTTTGTTGTTGATCATAAAAGTCACGTTTTTGGTGTTCCATTGGTGATGGAATGGTGATAGCAAGAGGAGATTCTTACCTGTGATTAAAATTACACTTAAAGGTCTTTCAAATACACACAGAAAAAAAAAAAAAAGTTAAAGTTAGGAAATTTTAATATTAAGTACCCCTATTATGCCATTTGGAATATTGGCTTTAATGCAGTGTGTAATGCAGCTGTATGTGAATGTAAATGATCTGCAAAGTTGTAAAGCCAAAAGTCCATGATAAATAAAGTTTTTGTCTCCCAGAGGAAAGAATCGACTCTGAACAGCCTAAACGAGTTATCATTAATTCCAATCCCACTTCATGTGTAACACATTTGCATAATGGCCACCTATTTTCTACATTGGCTGGCCACAAACAAGCTGACCCACTTTGAACACTGTAGCTTGTTTGTGTGGTTAACCTCATGTCGAAAAGACACTGTGTCCTACGAATGAATTTGTTTTATTTTCACTTCCAAAAGATGAGGCTGCAAAGAATCAGTGGTTAAAATTCAATTTTTCCACTGTACCACAGCAGTACAACCCCAGTCTTTGTTCCCGTCATTTTACTGACGACTACTTCTCTAATATCATGGAGTTTAATGCAGGATTCACAAAACTTGCTCTTGAAAGATGGCTCAGTACCTAGTTTATTTGGACCAGCTGGCTCCACTGAATCACAACCTGTAAGTATGATAAATAATAGATGTGTAAATTTTCTATCAAGTGATCAAAATACGGAAATATGGCAATGGGTACGAGGTACGCGGTAGACCAATCACAACAGACTGGGCCATCTGACCAATAAGAGCAGAGTAGGCTCATTGTAAGAAAGGGTTTAGAGAGAATGAAGTTCGAGAATTGCTGGAAAGTGCATATTTTGAGAACCTTGCATGAATGTAAACCTTTTGTAGGAGACTCCAAAAACAAAATGATGAACCTTAAAAATGGCATAATAGGGGCACTTTAACATAATTTTACACCAGTGTCTCCCACAGAATTCAGTTTTTTTTTTTTTTTTTTTTTTTTTTTTTTTTGCAGCCCTCTGCCCATTTTAGCAACACAATTAATTCAATTTTTTACTAAATAGTAATAAATAATTTAATTTATTATATAAAATATTTTCTGGATTTTCTTTAGCTAGGCCTATCATTATATGTATAACCAGTCAGTAATCATGCTGAATTAAAAAGTGAGTCAGATGGTAGGAAGCTGCATTGTTTTGAGTTTTACGTGCATGTGACTGAATTTTGTGTTTTGTGTTTTCCAGTGCCAGTAGCTGAAGGAGGTCATGGAGCCGTCGGATTGTCACAGTGAACTGACCCCTGCCTCTCACCCATCCCAAAGTTCAGAGGTCAGCATGGTTTTGGGAGGGTCAAACGATGTCCTCAGCAGTGGGGGTGAATCTGATTTAAAACAACAGGAAGAAGACACTGAGCTGGACAGTCTTGAGCTGGATGGTACTCTTTCAGATAGTGTGGACAGAGAAGGTCAGAGACCAGACATGCACATGGAGGTCCAGCGAGATGAAGGACTTGGAGAACATGCCCAGGGTGATGGGAACACTAGCTGTGACAGTGGAACAGCCTCCATTGATGATGCCAGGTCTCCACCAGCTGTTGACGACAGTGCTGTACAATCACTTCCTGCTGTTCTCGATGGAGAACTCGAATGTCCTGGTCTTGATGAACCAGCAGAGCAGGTTCCAGAATCAGAAGGTGGGACTCACAATGCAGTTGAGGAAACTTCTCCGTCTGTTCTGAATAGGACAAGTGATATTTCATCCACACATGCATTCAGTGGGCCAACAGACCTTAACAGAACTCCTTTGACTCCTACACCGGCTCCTCAGGGTGAGGAACTGCCAGATGTTGTTTCAGTACCCCAAAACTCGCAATCCAACTCCAGCATGAACCCGTATGACACGGACTGCAGCAGGAAACTGTTGTCTGAGATCCAGCGCTCTCTGTCTCAGGAGTCTCTGTTGGATGAGCTAGAGGATGAGCTGTTGAACAGTCAGTCAGATGGCATGCGCAAGGGAAGTCCTCCCAATGGGCTTCAGAAGGACCAGAACTCCATGGTTCTATTTGAGAAGTGTATACAACACAAGTACTCCCAACAGGAGAAAGCCATCAAGAGGTAGGCTGTTGATTTAATAGCTGGCTTCAATCAGCTCATGAGAGGTTATAGTCCATTGTTGTTTGATTTATAGCAGCAGGCGATGGTAAATCATTAGTTTAATTTGACATTCTTACCTGCATGAAAATCACACTTCACTGTCTTTCATTGCCAGTGTGTGGCAATATTCACACATTCACTCCCCATAAATGTCAGCTAATCAAGGGAAATGAGTTCATGAATTATCAGGATTATATAGGTTTCTATAAAATAGATAATTTTTTTAAATATTATAATAGAATTGTTTTGTCATCCATATTTTTTCGTAAAACATTTACTTTTTAAAAAAAAAAATAGTAGAAATAATAATAGTTAATCTATAAAAAATATATATATATTTGGGATTTTGTTAAATTTAACTAGGCCTATTATTATATAAATAATTAATTACCCAGTAATTATACTTAATTTAATTGAGTCAGATGTTAATTTGCATACACACAGTTTTGGGAGTAGTGAATGATTTGTTAGGATGATTCAAAACAATTCTGTAGCCTGTGAGTCTTTTCATTGAAAGAACTGGCAAAGATTTATGAATCAAACTATGATGTTTGTGCTTTGTGTTTGTTTCTGCATCCAGCCACCGAAGACCATGCACTAGAATGACATTGGCTTTGTCTAGTTTCATGGTTCATAGCCTGTTTAACTCATTGCATTTAATTCAGACTGCGATTTCACAACTCTGGTAAAATATGATTTCTTTTGCTATGGTGCTAATGCTACTAATTATTTTATGCTGAGATCAACCTTCGCCTGCCTGCTCTAAAACCCCCTCGTGTTCTGGATTTATTAATTTTTGCAAGGGCATCTGGCTGGCTTACATAATGGAACCGGTCCACAGCTCTGCTGTGCTTGGCCTGCTGTTGATATTGTCTGATGGGTGATGCTCACGGACACCTGTTCCCTCTGCTAATATCACATGCTCTTTTCTACATTGACACACATTGGTGCCTTATACTTTACTGAAAACAATTAGTTGTTGTCCTTGATGTGGTTTAGATCACCAGTTTTATCCAAGTATTCTTCTCATTGACAAGCAAAAAACAGATGGACACAACAGAAGCAGTGTTATTTCACAGTACAACAGCTCCAGCGTACTACAATGAGCTAACATTGGTAGTGACAGCTGCTAACTGTTTTTCAGATTACTTGATGAGAATAAGAAACATCAGGAGCTGATTCTGGGCATCTGCTCTGAGAAAGACAACATGAGGGATGAGCTGAAGAAGAGGATGGAGACAGAGAAACAACATCTTTGCACCATTAAGAAAGTAATGGCAGGCATAAATTGTTTTGTGTGTGTGTGTGTGTCTTCATTTGTTTTATTTTTTTGATAACCTGGCTATCTATTTGTCCAACCACTGGAATACAAGGACGTTGTAAACGTCGTAAAGATTAAAGTTTAGCTTGAAACAAGCTTTAATTTTCATATATTTTTGTCCAAAGGTTATGTATATATGCTACTGAAAGTTTGAAGTCAGATTAAATTGGAGTAGCCTAAAATCTTTTTAGTGTTCATGAAAGAAGACTCTTTTGCTCACCAAGGCTGCATTTATTTAATCAAAAATACATTAAAACAGTAATATTGTGAAAATATTTTTACTATTTAAATCAAGTGTTTCTATTTGAATATATTTTAAAATGTCATTTATTTGTGTGATGGCAAAGCTGAATTTTCAGCGGCCATTACTTCCTTCTTATATGTCACATGATCACTCTAATGTTCTGATTTGGTGCGCAAGAAACATTTCTTATTATTATAAATGTTAAAACCGTTGTGCTGCTTAATATTTTTGTGATACATGTCTTTCAAGATTCTTTGGTGAATAGAAAGTCATTAAAATAGAAATCTTTGTTTTGATCAATTGTATATGTGATGTGCATACATCATTTTTAGTTTATCCAGATTTTAGGAGTGTTCAGCTCAATGGCATTATTTGTTATTTAAATGCATTTTCAGTATGTGGATGGCCATCCCTGACTGTGCCTTGTTGCACTGATTAGAGAACACTTGTTTGCTGAAGAGCTTTCATCCCAAACTGGAAAAGCGGGTTTGTTTGAGAGTGACTCCAGGCTACAGGTTGAGAAGCCGTAATTAATTGTTGCAGTAATGATGACGTGAAACTAATGTGTGCATTTTGTTGTCATGGTTCCTCCTCATAGTCAGAACAGGCATCTCAGGCCACACAGACAAATCCTTCATCTGAATGAAACCTTGTCTGTCTGTTTACTTTCATTCAATAGTAACTCTGTGAAGAAGACTGCACACTTCCTACACATGGTTGCCAGAAAGGGAACTGTTTATTTTTTGAAACCTGAATGGAGCCTTTGTCACTTATTTAAATTTTAGTTTGAATCGATTTTCATAAGCTGTCCAGAACTTGACATTTAAATGAAGACGCAGGTCATATTGAACTCGCTGGGTGTGTAAACACTGATCTGTTTTGGATTAGCTACTGTCTGTCAGAGCTGGCTCTTTTGTCGTCATTATGAATATGTTTATGGTTACCACAGTCACTGCCTATTAACTCTTTCCCTCTCTTGTTTTACCAGTTTGAAAGCCGGGTGGAGGAACTTATGAAGGAACTAAAAGACTCCAGAGAAAAACTGGTTCACCAGGATCAGGCCGCTAAGAATGGCATCCAGCAGTTGCAGAGGGAGATGGCCTATCGACTTGAACAGGTGAGAGGTCATCACCATAGAGACACTCTAAACAAAGCCTTTCGTGCATGAGAGTGCTGGCTAAATTACTTCTTAACCAGTCTGTGCTCTTTGTGCAGTAGCATCTATAAAATGAAATCATGTCAGTCCTGCAGTCCTGTTTGCACAAAGTGAAAGAGGGTCACGAGGATATCAAGTGCTGGTTTTCCATTTGTCTTTTTGTCCTTTTTTATTCAACAGAACTGTGGGTAAATGGTAGTCCAGAATTCAGATATTAAGTCCAGAATTCAGATATTAAGGATTAGCATCATAAAAAATTGTGCAAAACTGGAAAGAGAGTTGTGTTTGGTTTGGCAGGACTTGTTCAAACAGCCCCTCACTCGCATGTGAACTCCTCAGTCAAGTGCGAGGGCCTCTCTTTTGCTCTTTCACTGTCACTGGACACATCAAATATACCCAAGTTTTCATAGAATGGTGTATATTCGGGCTGGTAACTGGATGGTTATAGGTTCTGATCTCACATGATCCATAAATAATGTTTGTTCATGTGTTTTTACAGGCTAATAAGAAATGTGAGGAGGCACGGCAGGAGAAGGAGACAATGGTGATGAAGTACGTTCGAGGCGAAAAGGAAGCTTTGGACCTACGGAGGGAAAAGGAACAGCTGGAGAAGAAACTACGGGAGGCCACATCCGAAGTAGACAAACAGGCCCGGCGGGGAAACACACTGGCACAAGAGAAAGGACGTCTGCAGCAACTCTATGACGCCAAGGTCATACATGAAAATACAGTTTACCTTGAGCTTCGATGATATGGTGTGTGAATCTACAGTATGCACTGATTGTGTCTAGGTTCTTAGGGGTGCTTGTCTTTGATTACTTTTCTGTAGGAGAATGAAGTGACAAGACTTTCCCGTGAACTGGAGAAAGTCAAGGAAGAAATCAATTCTCATGTCATCAAAGTAAAGTGGGCACAGAACAAGCTGAAGAGCGAAACGGATGCTCACAAGGTAAACCAGAGGACACTGTGAATAAAGACGTAAAGGCTGTTTAAACTAAGCATGAATCATAACGATAACTAAAACTATAAAATTTTAATAGTAATTCTGATTCTAATGAGAATACTGAATAAATCACAGCAATAATACTAACAACACAGAGGAATGATATGTTGGAATCACTTTTAGAATGATTTATCCATGTGAAGAACATTGAAAAACAATGAAAGCCAATCACAATACACCAAATTGTAAAAAGCCTGTGCATTTAAGGCATATAAACAGCACTTATAATAAAAAGAATGTTATAATTCGTTAGTAGAAGTATAACTTTATAGTTATGTTTATAGTAGTTGTCATGTTGTGAACAGGTCTTTAGAAATACACTCACTCTTTTATGATAGGGCATGTTATTATAGCAGCCATGATCTAGCCAAAGGCCAAACTCCAGTTTTGATGAAGAGGAAAGTTAATTTTCACTGTAGTTTATCCGGCTTGTTAAGGGCACAACAACATTTTCCCCTCCAAAATTTTCACATAAGATTATTTAAAGATAGATCCAGTTTTATTGTGAAGTCACTCCAATTGAAGGGATTAGTTTAACTACTTAAATATGTCATCTATAGTGTAAAAAAAAAAAAATATATATATATATATATATATATATATATATATATATATATATATATATATATATATATATATATCGTTATTTAAGTTTTGATGGTTATAAGACTTAAATTTTACATTTAAATTTAAAATTGTCTTTTTCGACCAATTGCATCCAGTTTGGTTTAGGCAAAAATTTTAATTTTGGTGCATGACTATATTATGTATATTTTAGTGTTATTTAAAGAATGTATTACTATTTTGAGTTAGGATTTATTTTATAAGTTAAATTTTCATTTTAATTTTAGTATAAATAATTTTGTTATGTGTCTTTATCATTGTTTTTCTTATAGTTATATACAGCTTTAATTTATTTTTATTGCAGTTTTAGTCATTTTTGTACTTCAACTAAAGAATATTTATAAGTAATATAATATTTAGATTTTATTTTATTTGAGTATGTAACAGTTACTGAAAATAATTTTTAATAGTTTTAGTTAACAATAACAACGCTGTATTACTGATGTCACTTAATTGAGATGTCTCTTTAATAACAGGAAACAAAAGACAAACTAAGAGAAACAACTGGCAAGCTGACTCAAGCAAAGGAGGAGACTGAACAGATTCGCAAAAACTGCCAGGACATGATCCGCACATATCAAGTACTGTTTACTTATAATGACATGAAACCATTAATGCCCACTAGATGGCACCATATACAAACATATGCCCTGCATGAAAAATGCAAAACATGAGTTGGAAATACATTTAAAGTAGTTATTAAAAAAGTTTGCTTTAGTCCTCTGCAAATTGACACAATTGATACAAAAATTGAGTTGCTTATCTTCATTTGTGGGGTATAGCTTATTTGCAGTTTCTGTTGCTTGTTGTTAACTTAAGTGTTTATGTGCTCTCTCTGTCTCCTGCAGGAGTCTGAGGAGATTAAGTCAAATGAATTGGATGCAAAGCTGCGAGAGACCAGAGGAGAGCTGGAGAAGCAAAAACAAGAGCAGACAGACCAGCTAGAGGTGCTTAATTTACACTCAGATTCTCTTGAGTCAAACTCATTTTAAGAGCATAAACGGAAGACAATTAAGAAAAAACCCTATCCAGATTGTTTGAATGATATCAGTATATTTTTGTCATAATATAAAGCCCTAATGACAACAATGTCTACATTGATATTAAAGTAATGTGCTTCAGTAGAGAACAGTAAAAGTTACCTTTTGGGGGTCAGGTGTTTGTTCATATTATACCTCATATGTCTTTGGTTTGCTTCTTTTAGCGGTTCTGCCACTGCGCCTCTGAGATAAACTGTTTGGCCCGTATGGCACTTTGCCACCTGCTTTTAAATGTATTTAGGAGTAAATGAGTCTCCATTAACCAAGCGTCATTAGTACCTGAGGCCGACAATGAGAGTGTGTACTCCCTTATCAATGAGTCGCCCCTGTGCAAGAAATAGTGCTATTAGCATTTGCATTCTCATTTGCATTATTAACATAGTGTTGCCTAGCAGGCATCCTCTGCTGATTTTGAATACAATAATGAATAATGGCGATGCAGTTTGTGAAAGGATGGGTTTTCATGGTCATTTTGTTTGATTGGCAGATGCACAAAGCTAAGATTAAAGAGTTGGAGGATTTAAAGAGGACTTTTAAAGAAGGCATGGATGAGCTGACTACCCTGCGGACCAAGGTGGAAACTCATTTCTAAAGATAACACTGTGAAATGACTCTGTGTAAGAGTACATTGTTCTGATGCTTTGGCACTCACTCTGGCCCTCAGGTTAAGTGTCTAGAGGACGAACGGCCCCGCTGGGAAGACGAACTCTGCAAATACAGAGAGATCATTAACAGACAGAAGGCTGAGATCCAGAAACAGAGGGACAAACTCACCGCCATCACTACACTAGAGGAGCAGCACCAGAGGTCTGAACACTTGTGCCTGCAGCAACCTACCACTGGCCATGTCTATTATTAGTTCAGCTACCAGCTCATAGAGTCTACGCTATACACTGCAGCCATTCTGATCTTTAGGACTAGTTTTTCAGGTCATGAAATAAGAATTCATTTGTTGAGACTCAAGTTGTAACCATACCACTACCAGTGAATTTTTTTAAAATTTCTATTGACCATAATCCTTTTAACTATATTCAAAGTGAAGTATTAATGCCAATAATATTAGCGAATTGAGCCTAACTGTAAAGTGTTACCATTAATTAACATCGAACATATCATGACGTATATAATGAACAATTTCTAAAGAATTTATTATTCTAGGTATACATGTTCTAAAAATATTATAAATATTGATAAATAAACTCTGCTAAATATACTTTAGGTAATTGTTCATTCATGTTTGTCCATATAAATAGAAAGAATTGTATAATAAATAACAAATAATTTGTTATATACAGACACACACCCACACATATATTTATATTGAAGTTATCTTTAAGATTAATAGATGTTGTAAATAATTATTTAAAATGTTATTATTAATTGTTCACTGTTGATAATATTAAAATAATAGTATAAAGCCTTTAAAGACATAAAGTAAACATTAAGTAATAAAATGAAGTTCAAAGGAAAAAACTATATGACATCAATTAGACTAGTGTTGTTATTGTTAACGAAAATGAACATTATTAAATTGTTAATTGTTGTTAATTGAAATCAAGCTAAAATAAAATAAATATTAGGTAAAACTACTAACTGAACTAAAGCTAAATGAAATAAATTGTTATGGTAAGTACTAAAATCACTAAAATAAAATTATTTAAACTGCAATAAAATAAATAAAAAATAGACATCTATATAAAAAAAAACAATAAAGATGACAAAAAAAGTATAAAAAAAAAATGCTAATTCAATACACTATAACACTGGATTTTACTCCCATTGCTCAGCCTTATTTTTGTTTATGTGGATATAAATATGCAGTTTTCTCTACTCTATACTAATTCTGATAACACTACAGACTTTATTCTCATTAGCATGTTTGAATGGCATCTGCATCCCACTTTCAGATCCTTAGACCTATACATTTTTCCATGCTTCTGTTGAGCATGGAGCATCTGTACATCAGCCTGACCTTGAGTGATCTCCCAGTGGTTGGTGGACCCTGCTGATGCAGGAACTGCAGGTGGATGTGGATCCACTATAGTATAATCACACAGGCCCCTGCGGCACCAACAGAATAATTCATACCTCCGTGGCCGCCTCACAGGGGCTGCTCTGATTTCACTTCTGGTGGCCACATAAATGTGTCATTCAGCTGTATTAGCTCATTCTTATTTTGAGGGTATTTAAAAACTCTCTACTGCAGATGAGTTATGTGTATTCCCAAGAATGACACACCTTGTCTTTAGTGTATTGATTTAGAGCAGTGGTCTCAAACTCAATTCCTGGAGGGTCACAGCTCTGGAGAGTTTAGCTCCAACTCACACCTGCTTGGAAGTTTCTAGTAATCCTGAAGACCTTGATTAGCTGGATCGGGTGTGTTTTGATGAGGGTTGGAGCTAAACTGTGCAGAGCTGTGGTCCTTCAGGAATTGAGTTTGAGACCACTGATTTAGAGCCTTCAGTCTGACACTTTTATGGTCTATGTAGTCATTTGGTCAGGTGGGAATACTGGTACACCATTATGATGAAACTAGACAAGGGTGGAAATCACTTAAATAGCACAGCCTGTACACGTGTTGGTCCTCGTGTCTGATGTGTATGTGTCTTTTTTTAGGGATGATCAGGAGATTGCATCCTTGCGGGAGGAGGTAGAGAATCTGAACTCTCAGATCACTGACTTGCAGAGGGACATTGAAGGAAGCAGGACAAGAGAGGGGGAGCTACTGGGCTTTACTGAGAAATTGACCAGTAAAAATGCTCAGCTGCAGTCTGAGAGCAACAGCTTACAAGCCCAGCTGGACAGATTGAACAACACCTCTAGAGAGCTGCACAGCAAACTAGAGGAGACCGAGAGAACCCTCTCTGAGACGGTAAGACGTTTGCTTGTGTTAAACCGCTCTATCAGTGTTAGGGAGGTTTCTTGGAAACTGTACCATGCCAAGTAACAAGCTACTTGCAATTAAAAGCAGTTGGCTACAGAATAAAATAAAAATATAAAAAATCTACATTTATTTAAGCCATTTACAAGGTCAGTATCTTAATTATATTATTATCAGATAATTTATTAAAACTGACCGCAATATTTATTTGGCATACAAACATTTATCTTAATTAGGGGAGAGCATGAAGCTTAAACACAAATGTAGACTAAATGCAATTAATAATAATAAAAAAATTGTATCTGAAGTGAAAATATTTAACAGCAATATTTAATTACATTTATTTACTGCAGAAAAGGCCATAAAATGCCACTTAGGACTGAAATTAAACTATAATGATCTCATTTATTACAATGAACCCTTGCAATGAAACAAATCAAATGACTTATCACTAGCTACAGTGCTACCTGCTGGAATAAATAGCTTCTTTGTTTGCTACTGGAAAACTGATACTATTATCGAAATAGCTTAGATATTGTCACATTACTGAAAACATTGATAGCATCGCTACTTTTGGTTGGTTACATCCTAATAGTGTGCACTAGTTTGATATCAGACAATTCGCTAAGTGTATTGACCGACCAGTTTAATTACAGAATAGACACACAAATCATTTTGAAGCATTGTGTGTATGTTTTCAGACTGACAGATTGAAGAAAGAGGAAAAACAAAGGCAGGAGGAAGTTCTGGTGTTGCAGACAGAGAGAACAACACTTCAGACCGATACATCACAACTAAAGACACGTGTGGAGGAATTACGAGACGAACTGGTCACTCAGAAGAGAAAACAGGCAGCCAACATCAAAGACCTCACCAAGCAGCTCACACAGGGTTAGTGCTTTTCACAAGCAGCTTCAAATACTATTTATTGATTTACATTTATTTCTATGGATTGATTTTTTTATTGTTCTTTATTGCTGATACGTTATGTATAGATTTTATTTATTGTTTGTTTTATTTTTATATTTAGGCAGTGGCGTAGCAAGTCAGCCCTGGGCCCATATGCAAAAGAAATCTGTATGCCCCCCAAACGTTATGGGCTTCAACTCTGTTAACTTAACTTGGGCCCTATTGTTGATTTTTCTGAAGTAAATAACGTTACATGAATCGTGACTATTCAAAAGCTGTTTTACGAATAGGCTAAATGCTTGGAAATGATATTTAAAGTTTTCAGGTTCATTCATTATTTGTAGTAGGGCTGGGCGATATATCGCATGTGATTGTCACGCGCATTTCATCAGTAAAGCCGGTTCCCTGATTACGGCTAAATCGCCATCACCTGCTTTCAAATGGAGCGGCATTTAATATACAGAGCTGTAGATCACTGACAAGCTACACAATATCGCATTCATTATTGCAGATGAATCGCCTTCGATAATGAACGCGATATTGCGTAGCTTTTCAGTGAACTACGGCTCTGTCTAAAAAATGCTGCTCCATTTGAAAGTAGGTGATGGCGATTTAGCTGTAATCAGGTAACCGGCTTTACTGACGAAATGCACATGACAATCACATGCGATATATCGCCCATCCCTAATTTTTAGCATGCAAGCCACCCAATAATCGCAGTTTTATGCTTTGTTACTACAAAGTCTCAGCCTTCTGTCAATTTTATGATAAAATACAAACAATAAATGTGTTTTCACGCTCTTTAATCTGTAGTGAGATAATTCGCCTCAGTTTAAGCGGCATATAAATCAATGATATTTTCTTTTAATATTTGCAGCACAGAATAAACATGAATATTTAAATGCATGCATGAAAAAAAATCAGAACAAACGAATGTCTCGTGAAATCAATCAGAGTTTTAAAAAAAAAACGTCAATAAGTTTGCATTTTATTGCTGTTTTTTATGTTAAATGTGAAGAATGATGGATGCCACAGACTTTTAGGTACCGTATAGGTAGAATTTTCACATTAACTTCTCGCAATATAACATGATTTTATTATCGTAATTTTGACTTTATTCTTAAAATATTATGACGTTAATCTTATTTAGTTATTTTTCAACGTGGCACTAAAACACTGCTGTAGGCTATTTGTAGCTACTGAATGCAAACAATTTTGGCACAGCGGCCCAAAAAACAAACAAAAAATAAAAAATAGTGAGGGGATATTTTAATTATTTGTTAATAAACTATTGTTTTCTGAGTCAGTGTCGCAAAGATAAATTTGACAAACCTGACTCGCCTTCTCCTCATTGGATGTGCCTTTAGAGAGAAATGCATCTTTACGGATTACATAATGAATGATTTTGTTTTCGATTTTAATTATTTTGTTTTAAAATAGTAATCTAAAGCATTATATAGATATATTTATCATGTCGGTAAGGCAAGTATTCGCTGAGTTTCAGTTTATCATTGTGAGGCGCCCGAATGAGGTATACTCTTACCTTTATGAGAAAAATGACGGCATATTTTTATCGTGCTGGTGCCTCCCATGTCCTGCAAAGAGTGATTCAGCTTCCACTCTCTGCACAAACAATTGGATATACGTCTAACAGCGCACATTTATCTAGGTTAATTTTTTTTTATTAATACTGTGAAATGCACAAAGTGTCTACAGATTTAGATTTTAGGCAAGTTGTTGTGTTGATTTGAGAAAGCTAAATTAATCAAACATGCTCAACTCACTGTCTGCTGCTGGCTGCTTGGTGGTTCCTTTAAAAAAAAAAAAAAAAACTGTATTTAACAAACATAAAATGTTCCAAACATATTTCTAAATTAACTTAATAATGAAACAAACAGAAATATTACCACCTTGCCATTAAAAAACAAAACTTAATTATTTTAATGGCTGTAACCGCAGCTGTGTAATGGGGAAGAGAGAGAGAGAAAAAAGACATGAGCTCCAGTCAGACTCGGGCTGAGAATTCTGATAAGCTGTCAGACAAGGGAAATTGCAGGGCAGTTCATTTCCTCATTTCAATTAAAAGTTCCCCTCAGCTCGGCGGGCCCCCAATCTGCCCGGGCCCATATGCACTTGCATACCCAGATGCTACGCCACTGTATTGAGGCCAGAAATAGTGAGAAACTATCTCAGATGCAACCACATGTTTTTGCAAAGCAAGCTTTTCATGGTCAAGAATGATGGTAAGCATCAAACTGGCTTTGAACCCAGATTTTACACTAGCCACCAAAATTAACAAAGTTGTTTACTGAAAAAATAAATAAACAAAAAATAGATTTTTTTCCTTTTAAGTGGCTAATACATAAACAGTGCTGCTTGACAGTTTGTGAAACCTTTAGAATTGTCTATATTTATGCATGGTATAAAAAGTATATATTTTCATCTCATTTGTTTGATTGGGTTCTCTTTGTCGACTTTCAGGACTTGCATGAAAATCTAATTATGTTTTGGGTCATATTTAAGCAGAAATATAGAAAATTCAAAGGGTTCACAAACTTTCAAGCAGCACTGTGTGTATATATGTGTGTGTATATATATGTATATATATATATATATATATGTGTGTGTGTGTGTGTGTGTATATGTATATATTTATATACATATATACATATATACGACAAAGCAGTTTAATGTAGTCTCCGTCTGTTGCATAGTTTGTTCATGTTTTCAGAGGATGAGAGCATGTCACACAACAGGTCCATGCTGGCATCTTCCTTATTTGGCTCGCTTCTACCAAGTAACTCCAGCCAAAATACTGTTGGACGTACAACCTTTGACGTCAATATGGGAAACATTCTTCTCCCTTTTAAAAATGTATTTATTTTTCATCCCAAATAGGCACAATTGTAAGTTTAGTTTCATTTAGCATTGCTTATGTCTCATGCTGTGTTCTCTATCAGAGCAACCCCGCGACCCATTTTTGGTTTGCAATATGACCCTCCAATTAAGAACCACTGATGCGAATGATTTTAATGCAAAACAAAAGACAATAAAGTAACAAATCATAACACAATTACAAAAAATGGCTATATCGTTCCACTCTCATATTGTTTTCTCCTCTGTGTCTAGATGTCTTAACTAGAATTCGATTTGTTATTTTAATAGGCTTGCAGTGAGTTACTTCTCCACGCTCCCAGGGGACCACAGGCACTGTTAGTAATTATCAAGCCATATTGACACTCTCGGTGGAGCAGACTGACGTTCATTGCAGACAGATTGAGTTTATGTATCTGTGCCTGCCTATAGCCGCAGGAAAGGCTAGCTTAGGGCACAAGACTGGTTCATAGCGTTTTTTTTTTTTTTTTTTTTGAGAGAGAAAAGAGACAAGGAAGAAGAATGTGCACCATGAGACTCTCTTTAGTGTCAGAGGAGGCATACAGTAAGTGAAGGTATTTTTAAACAAATCTATTTTTTTCCTTCCCTTTGGGTCCCCGTGATCTTCAGTATCTTTTCAAGGTCTGCATGCTAAATGTGAACCTTAATTCTGCATAGTTGATGGATACTACAGATGTGCCTGGTGAGTGGTAATTTTCTGGTGGGTCAAAACCCCCACCAGCAGGAGCAGCACTAATATGAGGCACTGAGCGGTACAAGCACTCAGTCATTGGCCAATTACCATTACTGAGGTGTCTTGTCTCTGCAAGGAGTGTGTGTGTTTTTGTCAGTATAAGAGAAATAAAGAACTTGTTTGTTTTATTGTGCCCTTGTGTAGCTCGTAAGAAGCTGGATCAGGTGGAAAATGGAGGATGTGATCGAGAGGGCAGCAGCATGGGCAGCCGCTCCAGTTCTTCAGGTACATCTATTTAACACTTCATTAGAGATGTTGAGAGTGACACACACTTTTATCTTTTCTTAATGAGTCCTATATATAACGCATTATAAAAGAACTCATTATGCTTTATACAACAGTTGACCCTTGCTGATTTTAAGACCTCTTGCTCATGTGATTTTTCTTAATTACAATACATTTTATCCATATGCTTTTCATAAATATTTGGAAGCACAGTTATTATATGTTATAATAATTATCTATTCACATTTTTTCATTCACACTTTTTTTTACTGTTTATGATAAAAAATGCAGCTTTGGTGAGCATAAAAGACTCTGTGTGTGTGTGTGTGTGTGTGTGTGTGTGTGTGTGTGTGTGTGTGTGTGTGTGTGTGTGTGTGTGTGTGTGTGTGTGTGTGTGTGTGTGTGTGAAATATGCATGTTTGTAATGTTTCTGGGTCAGTACAGATTAAGTTACATCAGCATCATTTCACTGTCTGAATCTGACAAGCCAAAAAAACTTTTAATTAAAAGTATATTAGCACACTTACAATGGATATGTATGTTGTATCCAGTCTTTCTACATATAGAAAAGTAGTTCCACTTAATAAAGGACACTTAAGATATGTATAAAACTAAAATACTGTGAAGTTTTACTAAAAAAATAATGTAAATGCTTTAACACAAATCTAATCTTGATATTTATGCATTTAAACCCTCTGGAATGCTGACCTGGTTTACTTTCTTGTCAGTGTGTTACTGTAACCTGCAATTTTTGAGACATAAGTCAAAATTCATTTCTGTGGTGATCATTGTTACCAGTAGCGTTTGCAGCATAAATCTTAACTTGTACTGAACCCAGAATGTTCTTCTAATTTTAGTGCCAATTTTCTTTTCTTTGTTGTTTGTAATATTGCTCTTATAGTGTGACTGTAGCTGCACAATGTTTTCAATCTTTCATTTTCAGGCTCTTTAAATGCACGGGGCAGCAGTATGGATGATCGCTCTCCAGAGAATCAGTCTGGTTCATCAGTGGTAGTGGTGGACAGCTTCCCTGAGGTGGACAAAGCTGTGCTGGTGGAGCGCATCGTGCGGTTGCAGAAAGCACACGCTCGTAAGAATGAGAAGATTGAATTCATGGAGGACCACATTAAGCAGTTGGTGGAGGAGATCAGGAAAAAGACAAAGTGAGTGAGAGCGAAAAAGTGGAAGGTAAAAGACGATGGAGAAAAGCTCCTTTGCTCCCATCCCAAAGCTTAATTTGACATTTATAAATGAGCTTGAAGCTGCCTAGGTGACACTTTTATATATAAATTTTTTTTCTTATATACCCAAAGTTGTGATGAAGGATATCAAATAGAAGCCATGAGTTTAATTGAAAATTAATAATGTAGAGGGATACAGTGGCACCAGAAAGCATTTGGGCACTTATGCCTCACTGAAAAATGTATGAATGTCTAATAAAATATCAAAATGTGGCTTTTATTTTTTAATGAATATAGCACAAATTTGCAGTCACAAAAATACTGGAATAGCCAAACCCATTAAATTAAAACACAGGTTTGGCATGAAGTTTGTTTAATATTTACCACTGTTATATTCAGGCAATTTTAAGGGTTCAAACATTTCTGTTGCCACTATAGAGTAGCTCTGAGCTCATGGTTTGGAGAATTTCTCAATGTCGCCTCTCCTTTCCGTCTGGTTGCATTTGGCAGGTCATTGTCCTTCTCTTGCATCCTCTCTTTCTCTTATTTTTCTCTTTATTTTTCTCTTGTTGGACTTTTTTCCTTTATTTATTTGTCTAGAGCTTCCTGACCAAGGCTTGTATCTTGTCTGACTTTCATAACAAAAGGAAATCTGGCAGACATTCATCTTTTTCTTTCACATACACACACACACACTGAGTGTGTGACAGAGAGGTCTTGGCAGTGATATTTACGGCTGTCAGTTCTTGCGGGATTAATGCGTCACAGAGATTGCTAATGATGCCTGATATATATTCATACATGAGGAATCAGGCCGCCGATGCCCATTTCACCATAGAAAAAAAGCATCTTTTTGCTAAACAAAGTGAATATTCTTAGAGAACGAGAGCACTTTGTTTTTGTCTTTGGATGAGATAAATAATTTAATATGCCACAGAAGGCTGTGGGTTGGGTTGCCGCCACTACTCTGGACATAAATGTCTGTTTCTTTCCCGTCACATGAGTAATGATAGGCCTTGAATCAGTCTACCTGCACTAACCCACATTCATTAGTTCTAATCAAAGACACATCCCATTGAGGTCAGGCTTAATTTAGCCTCCTTAGCTGATCTTTAGCCATTACATGCATCTGAGCTCAAATTCGCTAAGCAGTGGAATGTTTCCCAGTGTTTATCAACTATTGCCATTTGAGAGAGTCTTTGACAAACGGCAAGGTTAGATCTGGTCGGTATATCATTTAAGGCTCAGTGGAAATTGATTACAGCATAAAACTGAGGTTGATTTAATAAGGTTTCCTTGATTTAACAGCGTGACTACACCTAGCTGAGGATTTCCATTTATCTCTGAAGAGATAAACCTAAGTATGCTCACTGCGCCTCTCATCAAGGGGAAATCACTGATGTTCTGGAATTGATACCAAGTGCCGTTGGATTTGCATATGATTAATTATTATTGGAATGGTGCATAAATCGTTGCTATATTTAGTGGTGATTGCTAAATTTGAACTAACCCCTAACTTAAACTTGAGCATGAACAAATCATATGGCTTGGTGTGGAGTGGTATGCTATTACTTTTTGAGATTTTTGTCCAGCGGATGATGAAATGTGTGGGAAAAAAATGATTGAATGTTCAGACTCTGAACTCCTCGGATTGACGTGGCTTCCCTGGGGACTCGAATATCATCGGAACATTGAAAATCATAGAAATATTGTCAGGTGAACGCCAACATTGTGGCAGTTTTGCACAGACAAGCACCAGTTTCAGAAACTTTAATAATGTAGTTTGAGATTGTATTATTGTATGAAATTACTGGAAAGGCTGGTAACCAATATGGGCATTTTTTGACCCATATATATCAACACTTTTGCGTCTCGATTGAAACAGGAATACGCTGTCTAGATGTATCTATTATATTAGCTTTGATTTGATATGATCTTTGATATGAGCTCTCATCTTTACTCACGCTTCAGCTGTAGTGCTGGAAACTCACAATCCTCATGAAATAAACATAAAGATTCACATTTTGTCTTTTGATTTTTTGAATGAAGACCGAAGCTTGGAATTCACATGTACAAACAGACTGTCAAATCCCAACTCTCTTTATTTCACCCTCTATCTCGTGTGTGTTTTTCTACACTCTTCTGGTGTTCCTGCTGTCTGTCTTTCAGCCTCTAGGCTGTGAGAATCAGGCCAAGCTACTGCGCTTAAGCTGAAGCTGTGATCTCTTTTATACAAATAGATCTGCAAATCAAAATCAAATGTCAGAGTGGTGTCAGAGCTGTGGCACATAGTGTAGTATCTGTTGTCCTGCCTGGGTCATGTCCCAATCCAGTTCCCCCTCTCTTTCCCTCAAGTTTACTGTCAGTTCTCCACTTTGCTATATAATAAAAGCCAATAAAAAGTCAGAATGGCAGTGGATTACTACTATATTGTGCTGGAAAAATGGGCAGGTTACAATGAATTCCAGTTAAACTATGTATGGGTGTGCATGCATGTTTAGTCAGTTAACTTTTTAATTTCTTTGTTTCGTTTGGTTAAATACTAACATTATGGAGCTGGGGTCCACTTGGACCCCATATTAGTGAGAGGTAAGTTGTTCATTTTTATATTTTCTTTATTTTATATGTTTCCATGTGTACGTTAATGTGTGGGTGTTCATCCTTTATGTAGCATCAGCACATCACAGAGATTTTGTTTTTGTGAAGCATATGCAAATTTTCCCCGTTTTCCTTCCTGTCACTCAGGATAAAAAAAAAGTTTGTTTGATAGATGCCGTAGTGTGTTCATTTCAGATTCAGACAGTGAGAGTGAATTCATATATATAGGTTTTTTTTTTTTTTTTTTTTTTTTTTTTTTTTTTTGTTCTTAGGCAGAGACCTTTAGCCTCACATCCTCTAATCTATTTGTCTCGAGCATTGGTCTAAAGAAACCATTAGAATCGAATACTGTCTTTATTTGGGCCATGCGTCACTGCAGAGAAAATAGATTTGAAATAGTGGTGGCTAAAGAGAGAGCGCTCTCCTGGAGACTGAAAGATCACTCCATCACTACATCATCCTTTATAGAAAACCACACAGGTTGTTTTTTCTTTCTTTCTCCCTTTTCTGTTCCAGCATATTAAATGGACAAAAATAGTGATGGAGATGATAATTACTTTAGATTTCCATCTGCTCACCACTTTGGTCAAATTGAAGCACTTAAAACTGAATTATGTCTTTTATAACTTAAGGCTTTTTTAAGATATCTAAAACTTTGGGTATGAAGTGTGTTCTCCTGTAGGTTTTATTTTATTTTTATTTTTTTTACATCAATTATGATTACATCAATTAGAGATTGACATTTTGATTGTGATTTGAATTGGGAATTGATAAATAATATGTATTGTTTTTTTTATTATTATGTTCATTAGAATTTTTCTTTGTGCTTATTTTTATATATACTCCTAATTCCAAATTTGGTGAAATTCTGTCATCTCTTTTTCTGTGCTCTGGTGTACTTTATTTCTCTGAGCTTTGTTTTAATTCAGATAAAGTTATATATGACATTCCAACCTTTTACACAAAGCCATACTGTGATTTCCATTATATTTGTTTAATTGAAAACCAATCTGTAATATACTGTAATAAGAATCCAGTAGATAACCACTACATACATTCACTAATTAAAACAGGCTTTTTTTTCAAGAAGTACTCCTGCAAAAGTAACAATGACATGAAAAGCTTTTTCAATGAAAAGAGTGTCACGTTAAATAAAACTTATGAGACAGGCTGGCTGAGATTTAGCTGTTCAAAGCCTTCTAATCTGTTATTTGTGAAACTCATTTATCATCTAGAGTGAAAGAGAGGGAAAGAGAGAGACACTGATGAGGTGAATATCGCTAATGGGGTCCTAAAGGCTGCTGTCTTTCCCTACTCTGTCCCTGGGTTTGTTAGTAACATCACCTTTTACCTCCTTGCTGAGGGTTATAGTGTGACAATGGCCCTTATCCTTAAGATTTCATTGACACTTAAAATTGCTGTGTGTGCATGTACATATGCTATTCAGCGCATGATGCAATTAAAACTTTCTGTTTTTAAAAATTTCCTGTAGGATTATCCAAAGTTACGTGCTTAGAGAAGAGTCTGGAGCATTTTCTTCAGAAGCCTCGGATTTTAACAAAGCCAACCTGAGCCGGAGGGGAGGTATCATGGCGTCGTTGTACACCTCCCACCCTGCCGATAGCGGCCTCACTCTCGACCTCTCACTGGAAATCAACCGCAAACTCCAGGCTGTGCTAGAAGACACCCTGCTCAAAAACATCACACTGAAGGTATAAGTCACCATCCACATCCACATCATCCACCCCATGAAATCAAAGTTTTGTGGCTTGAAGGGCATGTCTGTTAGTTTCAAAGCCATTTATATGCACGTATACATTGGGCGAAAAATTATATCTAGAATTGCGATAAAGTTTATGTTGATGATGATAAGCCCTGGACATTTTTACTCAATGTAGATTAATCTAACAGCCTATCACACACAGCAGAAATAGACAAAAAAACAGCCAGTCAGTGCTTGTCGCTAATAAGTCTGCATGTTCTGCATGTCTGTGTGAATGAGTCATGTGGTTTTGTGACGCTCAGCATCTACTGTCTCAATATATGAGGACAGTCCATGTCAACTTCATCTCCAGGGCTGCTCCTAGAATCACTTCACAAGAATTTCACCATTTTATTTGAAAAGAAACTACTGTCAAATGCACACTGAAATGAAAAGCTCTTCATGACAAACGGTCAAAATGAAGTTGGTTTAACATGAAGAAATTATGACATAAATATATTACTAAATGAAGTAAAACTAAATAAAAATTTTATTCTTAATGATAATAAAAATATTATTTTTTTTATATATATTTTTTAATTTTTGGTCATGTTGCCCAGCTCTAGTATATACCTGAAGGTGTGATCACATTAACCAAAAAGGTCCATTGTTAATAGCGTTGCGACTTACAAAGCACCAATCCCACAAAAATCACTTTGAAACCACATAGCTTTCTGTTTGTCAGCGCAGTGAATTTGCATGGTCAACATGAATATGAGCAAAATATGCACGAGTAACTGTTGTGCCATTACCCAAAACTCAAAATTGCATGGCTTTCACCTTAAAAGTTGATTTAAACAGATGCATGGCTGTACAAAACAAGAGGCGAGCCCAGTATTAAAGTTCTATAATCCAGTAATTATTTTCATTTTATAGCTAATATTAAAATAATAATATTTTAAATAATACAATAAATAATATTTTGTCTAAATAAATTTGAAATGAAACACTTTAATAAAAATAAGTCATTATGAATGCTAAGAGGGGATGCTATGAGGCATTCACATAATGTAGAGTAAAAAAATTGATATTTGGATTACTAAGCATTAGTATTATGTACAATATCCAAAAACGATCAATGCAAATAAATATTTAGTATCAGCCAGTAACTCATATGGTACAAATATTTTGTATATTCCCTAGACGAGCCCCTCAATGTCTCCCACTCAAACCTCCTGATTCAACAGGAAGTACATCAACACCTAAGAGTAAACTGAACTCGTCGAGTGATTTCACGGGGTCTCTATGTACTTTCACAGCATACTTTCAAAAGCAAATTTGGTGGTGATGGATGACTGTTCAATAACTGGGCAAATTCCCATGCTGGCAGTGACCATTTCTTGGTTATAGAGCCGCATCCAGGTCACAACAGGGACATCAACTTTCCTGTTTTGAGGGAGCACATCAGCGGGGAGATCAGAGAAATTCATAAAGTATGTTTTGAGGACAGTGCGCAAGGGGAACGCAGAGCTCCATTCAAAGCACAATGGCAGGATTACGATCTTAGCATGAGATGAGCTGGAAATCAGACCGTTTCGAAGCAAAACAGCCTGAAATTGCCTGATTATCCTAGCTTACAGGCTCACTTCTCGCAGATGTCCCTTTTTGCTTTCTGTGTATGTGAATTGAATGGCAGTGAAAATAATAGCATTAGTCCTCACAGCTATCTGATTTGTTTCTCTCGCTACAGGAGAATCTCCAAACGCTGGGTTCGGAAATCGAACGACTAATTAAACAGCAAAGGGTGCCGGACGACATAGCCGGAAGGAAGTGAAGTCAGTCGAGGGGAAGAATGTTACTATAAATAGCACACACTGTACGACTGAGCCCGTTACGAAATGATTTACTTTGTTTGGGATCAAAACAATGCTCTTTTCATCAGACAAGTTCAGTCTGTTTTATACACTGGAGGCACAGTTCAAAATAAGGACTGAACTGCGCTAAGGATACTTGTGGGACAAATGACTGGATCGCAAAGAGATTACCAAGATCCTGTGCCCACTTTTCTTCACATTGTGCCCAACGTCCAACTGTCCTCTCTTCGCCGTCCTGCCTCACCTGTGCCTTGATGGCTCAGTTCATCAGGTTCAGAGCAGAACTGCAATCCTAAATCCAAGGACCTGGTGTATGAAGTTGGTTAAATGAATGACTATTCTCATAAATGTAACCCCATTCTCTTTTAAAGAACAAAATATCCTGGACTAATGGAGACCCGTGGATTCTGCAGCTCTTTAGAGGCTTTCAGATGCTTTTTCTCTATTCATTGCACCGCAGGTTAATGGCCACTCCTCGTCGCTCTCATTTCCCCCTCATCCAAACGTGCCAATTAATGAATGTATTATGTCATGAGAAGGACCATTGCATCTAATCCTACACGCTCTGACCCAGGAGTGTGGGCAACATTCCCTGTTCGAGCTGCTGCTAGGTTACCGCTACACCCAGACAGCATTATCTTTTGCAAAGCACTTAGGCGAGAGGGGCCATGCCAAAAAACACAGCTCTTGCTCTGTCTCATTATGAAGTTTATCACATTCATTTGAATGAATAAGTACATCTCAGAAATTTTGATACATGTAGGGCTAGTCTTAAGGGAGCTTGTGGTTCGTTCTATCTGGATTAAGTTGTAATTAAATATTGTTATCCCCCCCCACCCCCTCTGCTTTTCTACCTCTGCTTATATTTTCTGTAGAAACAACCTTGTAATTATTTTTATGTTCCAGCTTTTTTTTTTTTTTTTTTTTATTAATGTTTTTCTTGTGTATGACGTTCTGATGCTGCTTTTGAAGAGCCCGTTGCGCCCCAAAGAAACGTAGAGTGTAAAATCCCTGTGAAATGAAGAAGACATTGTAAATGTTAAGGGAAAAAGTGCAATTTTAACCCCCCTCTTTGTTTATTCGACTGAGCCGTAATCGCCCCGGCCAGCGTCCCATCTGAGAATCCAGCAAAATATCCTCTGTTAGCATCCAATTCTGTGGTGATGTAACCAATGGTACACAACATTGTGCAGAGTTGAGTCCATTCCAGCCATGAATTGCGACTACCTGAGGCATCACTGGTCTGCTTCTCCTTCCGTCCCTTCTTGCAGTGGTGCATGATGAAGGATTGTCCTGTGGGATGCTGCTGATGGATTTTTTTACATTCACCTTTAAGGCTAATGAGGCAGATGTGTGATGATTGGCAGAGCTCAGCCGGTTTAACATCCAATTTAGTGCCATTTTCAGTCTTCTGGGTTTTCTCACATTTAAGCCGCTTTTGAAAGTAAAATCATGCCCATACACTGTGATAAAGGATTTATAATAACTTGAAATACTGCAATATACGCGTGTCAAGGTCATATTAGCTGTTTGAACACTGAGAGACTGTGCAGTAGCTCTCAGCACTCCCAAATCACAAACACATTGCAGACATTCCAAAAAACGCTGAATGAAGGAAATTATGCAATGCTAGCAGAAAAAAAAGCATTTACATTTAGCCCTTAATAGTGAAATTTATTACGGATAATTTCAGTGTAATTTACATACATTGTTTATTTAATGTCTCAAAATATAAGAAAGTTTTCTTTGAGTAGACTATGTATGTATGTTTGTGAATGGTGAATTGGAACTGATGAGAAAAAGAAAAAAATTGTGTTGATTCTGTGTCTGGTCTGTCATTTGTGCTCTGCTTGATTGTATAGTGAGTGAAACTGTGATTATAAATTTGTAGATATACTGTACAATGGTCCAGTGTTTTTAAACTTCTGGAGTCTACTGTATATATGAAGTTTAATGGGGATTAAAATTAAAATATTATAATTGGAAGTCATTTTCATCTGTTTCAAACCTTTAATCTATTTTCTATATAAAAAACTAGGTTTTTTTTGTTATTTTATAATTATAATTTTTATTATTTCATTACAAATATTTAATTTATTTTCTACAAATTTACTTTTACAAATTTTTATATTTAGAAAGCTTACATTTCTTTATATTTTATATTTTAATTATTTTTTAATTATATCATTTATAGATGTTTTTCTAAAATATCAGAAAAATCTAGCAAAATTCTAGATTCATGCATATTAACAGTAGGAGGGTTGTTTTCTCTTCCCTAATAAAACCAATTTTATTTTTGCCACCATAACTATTCACGATTAAATGGTTGCATTTTATTGCTCCATTTAATCTTGCATTTTTCCTGCTCTCTGCAGCCCTGTCAGAGCTGCTGCCCATTTTCAATGACTTACAAGGTGTCTTATGGGTCAGTGGTGTGAGTGAATAAACCATGTGTCTCCCCTGACCAATTTGACCTGCAATGCTGTAAGTAACATTATGTAACAGTTGCAGGTGATGTCCAAAATCAGCAGTTTCTGTGTACTGGGCCTTGACTTTTCGTACCTCTTTCCCACAAAACACAGAAAACGAGCACTGATATTGTAAAGTTCAACATAAAGGAAAGCGCTCAGAATTTAATTACAAAATGAGTAGTAATAATAACATGTAAACTACTTTTTCGAATGCACTTTGCATGTACTCCAGTTAACTGATATTTTGAGGCAAACTGCCGCTTTACACTGAGTACTGAAAACTCACTTTTGAAAAGTAATTTAGGTGGTGCATTTCCTGTTGGCTTCAACCTGCACTAAAATAGACGCATTTACACAAATGGCTGAATGTGTTTATCAACCAGAAGCTCTGTCTACATGAAATGCACACAAGTTTTTTGCCATCTGAAGAAACCCCCTACGTGTACAGCAATATCATTTTGCAAACAGCTCAACTTTTAAAACTTATACTCTACAATTCCTCTACTCCTCTATCTTTTATACTGGACACTTGTACCCTGCTAGCTTTAAATTCATCTCACCTGTGTGGCATTTCAGAGTCTGCTGGAGGTGTTGAGAGATGGCAGGTTAAAACATTCTGTACATGGCAAAGAGCCATTGCGTAAACTCAGATCAGTGCCTATTTTTAGCACTTCAAGATAACGTGCTCCGACACTTTTATCAGCCTCGAAACCCCCAGAGAATTCACGAGCCTTGTTCAATGCTTCAATCTGTGAGGTCTTGTCGTGAGCAACAGGAATGTTTGTGAGGTTGTCTGCCCACATGTTTTGCAAATATATATCTACGTAAATATTATCAGATAACAGATTAAAATTCTTATTTTTAGAAAATAGCATTTTTTCCTGACTGAACATAAAAAGCACAAAACAGGACATAACTCGGCCAACTTACATCATGTTTCATGTCACGTTCGTTCTTTTTTCTTTGTCTTTTGCTGAAAACACTTTTAATTTAGTAAATATTTTGTCATATAATAGTCGTCATGGCAAGTCATTTTAGATTGCATCTAATTTGCCAACGTTTTTGTTGACAAGTAGAAAATTAAATCTTGGTCAAATTCAAACACTATGTAGCTATACAGTACATGTATTTACTTCTTAAGTAATAAGGAGTAAATACACTGAGATTAACACTGTTTAGTGTCATAAATCTAATTTTGGCCCATAAAAAGGATTATCATAGTTTTCATCACACACTTCACAGTACAGTAAGTGTGAGCGTAAATAAAGTGACCCGATAGCGCCCTTCAGAAAAGGTGTTGAATGACACTGGAATGAATTGGTGGCAGCTAGGCATGCACAGGTATGTATAAGTGGATGCCGTTCTCTCAACACCTCATAAGGCAATTACGTATTAGTAGCTATTAACCATGTAAGCTGTTGGCCAACTTGAGAGAGGAAAAAATGAGAGTGTTTTATCTCCATGATGTGCTCTTGGAAGCCATTGGCTGACATAAAACAACGTGTTTAAAGATACTGCTCCAGCCCAAGTGACCCTTAACTGAACTAAAGATGTGTAATGGCAGTCAAAGCTCAGAAACCTTTTTGAACTTGCCCACCAACTGCTATTAATACACACTTAACGCTTTTGAAGTAAGCAAATGCACCATTAACTGATCACAGTGAGCGAATCCTTTCTACTTACAGGTCAATGTGCGTTTCAGTGCGATTCTCTTGATTTGAGCACAGCAGCATTTCAGCCTCTGAGCAAATAAAAGCAGGCCCACATTGGGTCATTACGTAAAGACTCATCAGAGAATGATAAACTAAGAATAAGCTTTCTGAATAATGAAGCCGTTTCAATGCTGATAAAGAAACCAAAGCCCTATCACATGTGCACCATTTGTTTCAACACAATGGCCCTCATCTGTCACGTCTGTCCGGATACATATTCCTGCCAAGCAAATGGTTACTAATAACAAGGTGACATGCAGCTAGGAGCGTTTTCATGATGTGGGCAGTGTTGTTGTTGTGAAATGCTGCTCTGTTGTATTAGCACAGGTAATCACATTTAAATAAGGTTCATTAGCCGAAGAGATACGGACAAATTGCATTCAGCGACCCTGAAGTGGTTTTAAATGTGAGAGGGCTCTAGGGAGAGCTCAGAGCAGTAATGCATTTTTAAGTATCCAACCTCTTGTAATTAATAGCACACAACTGTGAGTTCAAATGAAATTTATTACCTAAAAGTTTTTTTGAAGCACAAGGCATTTGACATCTGGTTATATCTGATTTTTCTAGAAGGAATGAAATGATACAAAACAGGGCCTCAAAATATGATTTTTATAAACGTCATTTTAATATATTTTAAAATGTAATTTATTTCTGTGATGTCGATGCTAAATCTTCAGCCAGTACTTCAGTCTTCAGTGTCACAAGATCGTTCAGGAATCATTCTAATATGCTGATTTGGTGCTCAAGTAACATTTCTTTTTATTATCAATGTTGAAAGTAGCTGTACTGCTTAATATTTTTGTGGAAACCGTGATACATTACCATTTTAATGTTTGGGGATGTTGCAAGTAAATGGGAACTTGCTTTTATTCAGCAAGGATGCATTCATTTGATAAAATGTGGCAGCAACTTTTATAATGTTACAGTTTTCTATGTCAAATAAATGCTGTTCTTGTGAACATTCTATTCATCAAAAAAATCCTGAAAAAATAAAAAATGCATCACAGTTTCCAGAAAAAAAAAATATGAAGCAGCACAACTGGTTTCAATATTGATAATGATAATAAATGTTTCCACAGCACTAAATCAGCATATTAGAAGCATATTAAATTTCTGAAGAATCATGTAATGATCCTGAATGATGCTGAAAATTTTGCTTTGCTATCATGCGAATAAATTACATTTTAAAATATATTAAACAGTTATTTTAAATTGTAATAATGTTTCACAATGTTATCACTTTTAACAAATACCCTTATATTGCTTTTTTCAACTTGCATGCAATTGATTCATGGAAGGCATAAGAAAGTTGAAATGCAGAAAATTTGAATTTCCATATTTTCCTAAAGCCCTTGCTAACACTCCAATGATGCAGAAAATTATACCATTAGGATAATTTGTGTTCACATTGTGATGTGAATCTTAAGAACCAAGGGACACACACCCTGCACCTCAACACATACTGTTATAGTTTGCACATGTGGAATGACGCCGTGCCATGTTATTTTTACAGTCCAATTCAGGTCTGAAATGTTGGGAAACCCAACAGTGATGCAAGTGCAGCAATCAGATCAAACTAAATGAGGTCAGCGCATAAATATTTAAGGCAAGCTCTAATGGGAGGCCTTTGGTAGACATTAGCCATGTTGAAAAGGACTGTTTTTTTTACTTTCAATCAACTGCAGATGAGACTAATTCACATATTGAGATGTAATCCGCAACTGTTTAGATAAAATAGTTAAAGATCTGCTGACATAAAATCGTTCCCTCATTTCAGTAAGCAAGTCTGAAACATTTTGCCATGAAAAAAACAAACAACATACTGAAATCCCAACAGATGGTGATGATCTTCATGACAAATTATAAAGTAATTATGTGCCTTTTCACAATATCACATTTTATTGCACGCTAGCCAACTTGACGTCAACATGATGAATCTTGTACAATACTTTACATGAGGCACTGGTACATAAATTATTTCTGCAAAATGTGTAGTTCTTAACAATATATTTATAACAAAACCTGCCCAAAAATATGTCTGTGCATCTCATTTACAGATAAATCAATCTAGTAACACATATAACGGGTAGAAATTTGAAATGAATGGAAAATGCAGAGAAGCTCATTGCCCCATGGGCAGCTCACATTTGACACAAATAAGGTGCAAATCACTTAACATTATTTTATCACATTGCCACGCTTTTTTGTATGCTGTACAATGCATCAAATAAATACTGTACATTTTAACATTTGTTTAATATAAACAACTTCCTCGTACAATTTGCACATTATACTGGTATGAGGTAAAACAAGATTTAATATCACACATTCAAGAATAAAACATCCCAATAAACAATGTAAAGGCTCAAAGCCTGAAAACATTGCTATGAAGAATGAAACAGTTTCAACACACCACTGCTTCAGTCAGGCCAAACTGCGGCTAAATACTGAATGGTTTGTATTTAAAAAGATTTCCGTTTTTCTGCTCTTTTCAACTCTTGTGAATGTTTTGAACCCATTTAATCCCACATTAACATTTTATGACTAGCATTTGCTTTTGAGATTGAGGGATCTAAAAAGGTTATATTTTTTGTGTGTGTATTTTACAAAAAGTTTTAACAATACATGAAGGTCTTGATTTAATGTGATCATTTTTAAACAGTTGGTTTAAACAATCACAAGATCAGAGCTGTTTAATTTCAGTTTGAATAGATTTAAATGGGTTCGTTTTGGTTGTTTGTTTCGACATTGTAAAATTTAGGTTATCTATTTTACACGACAGCTAGTTCCGGTCCTTGATTTTGATTGGCTGAGCTGCTTTCCAAAACTACTGCCCTGCGTCTCAATGTTCATACTATCCATCCTAAATAGTATGTGAGATTAGAATAAGTGTGTCCCAGAGCATAGTATGTTGAAAAGAGTATGCCAAAAGTCCCCGGATGGTCTATTATTTCAGGTCGATTTTTGAAGTGTTGATCTGTTCACACTTTAATGGCTAAAACTGCCAACAATCCATTGCGCTTTGGCGAAGGATTCGGTCCAGAACTACAAACACGAATAAAACGCGTTAGAAAAACTACAAACGTGGCGGATGCGCGCGATCGACGATTAGTTAGAGAGGTTTAAAAAAAGGGGTTTGAGTTACTAATAATCAACATTTAACCTGGTAAAAAAAAAAAAAATTATTTATTGTTATCCGTGTTATATTTAATCTGCAACAGCAATGTGAAATTTTATAAACATCCACTTGGTCGTTAATTTTTAAATGCATCATTATGCAGAAAATGAGGAGAGTTTTCCGCATGAAAGAACAGCGACTAGCAGATCAAGGAGCTACTTATTTTCTCTCCAGTACGGTAGGAAGTTAAATTAAATGAAATGTGGAGGATGTTAACCGTGACGAGATGATTGACAGGCCAGTTTACAGTGACAGGGTGCCTGTAACAGGTGCGACAGAGCGGTCCTTCAAAGACGCAGTTGTATGACGTTATAGTAGCTATGTCCCAAATCTTGCCTACTCTTCTACTACACACTCAAAAGTGTGTACTTTTTCTTCACCAAAGGAGTACATACTTTAAGAGCGTAGTATAAGCAGGCACACTAAGACGCAGGGATAAATTCATAACGGCACTTTGACTTTTCTCTGTTTGTATCGCTCCGCTTATTCGTGTTCATGGAGGAGCAGGTCGAAGTGGAAGCGGAGCGAGTGCGCGTGTTTTTTCTAGATCCACGATCGCGCGGAGCGGGGAGTAAAACCGGGAGTGATTACAGAACGCGTTGGGTGGCGGCCCGCTCCACCCATATATTTAGTTTGTGCGTTGCTTGGCGATAGTAAAAAATAACGCTTTGATTTTTTTCTGGAACTATTTTCGTTGACGAAGGAGAAATGTAGGACTGGTCATTTTTCCTCTGAAACGTAGACGTCATATTAATTGTTTATCGAACAAGCAATATCACGCTTTTCGCCTGGTCGTAATTACCTTATAAAATACAAACTGCTCTCCTGCTCGTGTAATATTGATTAAATAGTCACGGTTGTACTTTTACAGCTGAGATTCTGAATGGGATATCCTGCCGTTTTTCTCCAGACTGCAGTCGCTGTCCGCGCCGTTACAGTCCGACCACGTCCCGAGCATGCTCTGCTCCATTGAGTTCCCAAAGCCCCCGGTGCAGCGCGACAGATCGCACGAGCTCACGTGCAGCCGGCGGTCCGCCTGCCTCGGACAACACAACAGCCTCTTAAAGGCTTTCCTGAAGTCGGGACTCCGACAGTATATGATGGGGTTGAAGGCTGAGTTCACGTACCCCAGCCAGTTCAAAAACACGAAGAGCTCCTTATCCACCATTTGTGCGCAAAACACCCGCACCACGTTAACGATGAAGAACGGCAGCCAGCAGAGAGTGAACGTTCCCATGATTATTCCCAACGTTTTCAGTGCCTTGTGCTCTTTTAAAGCCAGGATCTTGGTGGTTCGTTTTCGGTTAGGTTTGCAATTAGTGCCATGATTGTTGTGAAACCTTCCCTCACATTTGTTGATTTTGTTCATCTGTTGTTTGGCTTCTCTATACACTCTGGCATATACGAATATCATGACTGTTAGAGGGATGTAAAACGATATAATAGAGGAGGAGATGGCATATGCGCGGTTGGTGATGAAGTCACAGCACTCGGGATTGTCATAGCACGTTGTCTCCTCGCTGTCCCGGGACCAGTGCATGAGGATGGGTGGAAATGACACCAGAGCTGATATAGCCCACACTCCACAAATCACCACCTTGGCTCGTGCTTTTGTTAAAAGACTTTGATAGCGAAACGGAGAGATGATGGCGATATACCTGTCTATTGCAATGACGCACAGGGTCTCGATGCTCGCCGTGACGCAAAGTACATCAACAGATATCCAGAATTCACAGAAGAATGATCCATACATCCAGGCTCCTCTAACCTCCAAGGCTGCACCAAATGGGACTACCAGTAACCCCATGATGAGGTCTGCGCACGCCAGAGACACGATGAAAACATTGGTGAGCGTCTGGAGCCTCTGATTCCGGGCTATGGCGACTATAACCAGTATATTTCCCACTACAATGATGAATACTATCAGACCCATGATGATTCCCATGCCCACGAGCCACTGTTCTGATAAGTTAAGATCCACCGTGGCGCGTTTAGAGTCATTGCTGTAGTTTACGGACGGTAAACCGTCTCCCATGGTGTGGAGAAATTAAGCGCGTTCATTCAGAACTTCTTGTCCTGCGTGGAGCGCTTTCATCCGCGCTCTGCTCTCTAGCCCAGCGCTCATTGAAACGACGAGCAGAGCGAAAAATACAACGGTGATGTCACTGGGGTGCACAGCCAATGGCGCTGCATTTCTAAATTGTAAATCTTAACTATCTGATAAACACAGAGCGCCGCGCAAAAACTCCTTGGTCCTTCCCAAGTGAGGACATTGTGCTGCGTTTTTACGCCTGGTAATTACAGAACTGATAGCAAACCGCACGTTACAGAGGGGTCCAAACGTTTGAGGGCACGTGTTTTTCACCTTTGAACTGGGAAATAAACGGAAAGTTTTAGGATTTTAAAAGTGTAAGACAGTATTGACAGTATGTCAGTAATGCCATAAAATGAACACAAAACACCTCAATGTACATAACTTATTATAAAAAAGTGTTATTAAAGTTTTAAATACAATCTAAAGAAAGGTCTGCGCAAATAATTTTGTGTATAACCCTTTTGTGAATACTTTTTAAGAATAAGAAAACAATGTTTTATACTAATAGGTATTTTACAGTAATATTTTACATATGATTCTGTATTATGTAATTTATACATTTTACATCTAAAAAATCGTTTTACAGTGCTTCACAGTAAAATGTAGGCAATTAAAAATAACAATTTCGGTAACACTTCAAGCGTTTATGTAATTTATAATGGATTACAAAAGTAGTTTTAATGCATTAATTATGCCTTATAATGCACCTTATAATGCATTGTACAATCTCATGAATAATTGTAACAACAGTTAATACATTATAACACTTATCAAGCATTTTAAATGCGGTTATAATTATTTACAGCAAGATAAAATGTATTACGACGCACATTATGAATAAATACAATGCATTATACCCTTTAATAACCCTTTACAATGCATTATAGCCTACATAAAGGCTTTAAGTAAAGTGTTACCACAATTATATGGTACTGTATATATGGTAAGTTGGCTTACAGTTAACATATATATATATATATATCACTAATCACTTTAGGAATTCCTGTGTGGCTGGGACAGACGTAATTGTAAATACATAGTTGAAAATTTTTATATATATGTATCTCATTCTGGTAGCTTATGAAGTGGCTTATGCCATCCAAAATATTACATTTACCCAGTCTACAATACTTTGAGGTTATAGAACAACAACATTCATTTGCTGAATCATTTGATACTCTTATCTCTGTGTGAATGAATTTTTCACCATAAGATTATATTTTAATACTTTAGCAGAATTATATAAATTGCATACTTTTATCTACTTTCATGCTGTTTACATTAGAACCATACTTGTTCTGTTATGCGCATGAAACATTTATGTTTAACAAAATCCCTTTATAGTGGAAAAAAGTTCTTTAGATATTAACAATGTTCTTCAAACTATATAAAAAAAGGGATCTTTGAGGAACTAAAAAATGTTCTATGGCATCGCTGTGTAGACTCATGTAAGAGTGTAAACTCATGTAAACGTCAGTGCAGACTTCACCAACCTCTGGAAAATAAAATGCAACAACACTGGCTGACACCACAAAGCAATTAAAGGGCCCCTGGTCAGATACGGTGCATGTTTGCAAACTTTACAATGCTCGATTGAGTTGTTCTATAATCTTCCCCCGGCTCTTTCCTGGACAAATCACCACCAGCCAAGCTATAAAAAGAGCCAACAACAGTGGGCCACTTGCTTTCCTTATGAAAAAGAATCAGCCCAGGCAAGAGGTGTTTTTCCAGCAGTAGGAAGCTGTTACTGTAGATAAGATCATAATTGCACCTCCTTCGCTGGGACACAGGCACATTAGACTAATGCTGCCGCTACACAGAATTTCTCTCTCGTTCTCTTTTACATTCCAGCACTGTAGAACAGCGCTTTGACCTTTTCTTGCTTTATTCTTCAAAAAAAGCCAACCGGTATTAGCAGTCCCAAAAATAAAGGGATATTTGATATTGACTGCACCGACATGTAATAACATAGGGTTGGTACCTACACACTTTCAACCCTTTGTCATTGTTTGATCCATCAGATAAAGTCCTGGGACTCTTGTGAATGGAATGATCTCACTATTTCTAAGTGAGCGAAAGGAAGTCTACTCTTGTTGCATGGCTACATGTGCTGGAGCAGGATGCAGGGCTGATCGTTTTTATAAGGATAGTTATGCAATCTATGTAGCATAAAAAAAGTCCCATTTAGGTACCAATGTAAACTGAGACATGCACACGTTGGAGTGCTTGGAATTGTGGGTAATGGAGTTTAATTATGATGACTGAAATTAGAAGGGAAGAGATTAAGTCATATGAAAAGTCACGAGCCCCATGAAAAAAGCAATGTGGCTTCATTATCCTAAATCTGGTGTTCCCATGCTGGTATAATCCCCCCAAAAACTCTTTAGAGAAAAATATGAGGAAAAAAACGTTTCTTGGTTACACGTTATAAGTCTCCAGCTGTCAACATTAGTTAACATAAGCAATGAAAAATACTTCTAAAGAATTTAATAATCTTAATTAATGTACATTCCAACATGTACTAATACATTATTAAAATCAAGTTTTATCTGTTAATATTATTTAATGTAGTTGAAATAAAAATAGCTATATTAAAATAAATCCGTAAGTGAGTCATATTTTGTTGATTTAGTAGCTGGATTTGTTGAGTTCATTTAATGAAAGATACATGGGAAGGATTCATAAGACTGATTCAAAGTGAACGGTTAAAGTACTGTTAAATAGGTTGGGACATTATGAAAATGTTCTATAAATTCCTCTCTCCCTCCTTCTCTTCCTATAGTCACACTCTTCTTATAGAGCAAATGAGGATTTGAGCAACAAACTAACAGTTTATACCATTTTAATCACAATGGCTTTCTGCATTGTACACGATTCTTAAGCCATAACTGCAGTGCAGCTAATAAAACATATTCTGAATTTAAATTAGCCCATGCCCAGTGCTAAATACAGCATGGAAAATGAACATTCTTCCCAGTATTATCAAAATGAAAGGATTAAAGCCACACAGTCTTATGTAAACTACTGAGACAATTATGCAAGCAAAACCCAGGTAACTTTTCGCATTTCTATTCACAGCAGTCTAATTGTCTTTAGTTTCATGCCGATTTATTAAAATCCGCAGAGCACAGTTTTCAAGTCATGGTAAATGTCTTTAGAATATTAATAGTGGATAATATTAAATATTTACCCAAACACCTACACTTAATAATAGACTTTCATTATCTGACCTTCAGAAGGAGATCTGTTGTGGCTTTGAGGATAAATAAATAAGTAATACAATGCTTAGGAATCAGAAACTACAATTCAAAGGTTTCATTATGTATTGTGCATCTTTTAAAATATGAAGTTTGATTGAAATACTTGTTCCAGACATTCATACTCTTGAGGTAGCTCGGACATGCCACATTTGTCTGTTAGTCTGCTTCACACTCCATATGTTTCATGCATTCCATGCTGTACATTTACACTCCTTGAAAATATCACAGATCAAAAACAGCATCTGTCCTCCCCTCTTCCTAATGGAAGGAAGGTTCAAAGGGTCATTATCTGACAAACAGCATGCTCTGATCTCAGCCTTGGCTGTTAACCTCTGAAAACATGTTGTTCTATTAAAGTTTGAGGTGCGTTATTGAATGGTTGGAGCTTTGGAAGTGTATATAGTATTTTACCCCAGAGAGACAGATGTCCATTAACTTTTAAACTAGCATTTAATAGCATTTAAATTGCAGTTAACTCAGCAGCTGGTGGGATTATAATGAAAATGTAGTTCAGCTAACCTTAATGTGAGAGTATACTGAGAGTATACTTATTAAAAAATAATGGTTCTTTATTGGCAACTATGGCTCCATGAAGAACCTTTAACATCCATGCAATCTTTTTATTGTGCAGAAGGTTCTTTATAGTTGAAAAAGTTTCTTTAGATTAGAAAAATCCTTTTGGACTCTATCTTTAAGAGTGTATAATGAAATTCAACAGGGTTCAGTGTTCTTTTGGACTCCATTGACTTTAATAAAATGGAAGAAAACAGTTGCGATATTCTTTAAAATATCTTCTTTTGTGTTCCACAGGAGAAAGAAAGTCTCCTTTTGGAAAGTTTGGAATGACATGAGGGTAAGTAAATGATTTTCAATTTATGGTGAACTATTCCTTTAAGCGTGGCACAAACCTTGAATGTGCTTCAATCAGCACATTTGACATGCTCTTCAATGTCATTCAGCAAACTCCTAAATACAGATTAATACTGACTCTTCTTTCAGGGTTAATGTGAGCTATACACTACATTAAACACTAATAAGTATGGTGCTTTGTCATGCACGACTAAGAATATCTTGAGTGGTTAAGATGTGGTTGCTGTAATGTGTTTTGAGTGATTTGTAGCACATTGCTATATATAGGTTGCAAGGTGTTGACCTTGCATCAGTGAAAGTCTATGGCTGTGTCTCAAATGACATACTGTACACCAGTGGTTCCCAATCCTGGTCCTGGAAAACCCCCAACACTGCACATTTTAGATGTCTCCCTAATCAAATACACCACATTCAATTCATCAACTCATTAGTAAATACTCCAAGATGTGTGTGTTTGTGTGTGTGTGTGTGTGTGTGTGTGTCAGATAAGAGAAACATCAAAAATATGCAACGTTGTGGGTTCTCCAGGACCAGGATTGGGAACCACTGCTATATGTGACCCTGAACCACAAAACCAGTCTTAAGTGTCAATTTTTCAAAATTAAGATTTGTACATCATATGAAAGCTGAATAAATAAGCAGACTTATAAGTGCATTACCGCCACCTATCTCTCAAGTGGACCATTGACACTCCTGATTGAGATTGTAGTTAATGGTCCATTTGAGAGATAGGTGGCAGTAATGCATTTATAAGTCTGCGATCTGAAATAAAGCAACAAGAAGAAGATAATGCAGGCTGCTGTGAAGCACATTCACAAGAGTTCTAACAGTTTGGACATTGCGTGAATCAGAGGTAAAAAAAAAATATATATAAATCCTGTTCAGTTTCTTGCACAGACCGATCGTTTTGTGTCTTTACACATCAATGTATCGTCACGAGCCGCAGGGTTTAATTTGGATTTTTCTGTGCATGTTTTTTTCTCTCTCATAGATTCTGTTACCATTGCCAAGCATTGTGCAGCTGAGAGACTGCTACGCCTGAAAGTAAAATCATAATTTGTGTTCTACTGAAGAAACAAAGTCACCTACATCTTGGATGCCCTGGGGGTAAGCAGATAAACATCAAATTTGCATTTTTGGGTGAACTATCGCTTTAATATCCTAATGATTTTTTGCATAAAAGAAAAATCGATAATTTTGACCATACTATGTATTTTTGGCTATTGCTACAAATATATCCGTGCTAATTATGACTGGTTTTGTGGTCCAGAGTCACATATGCACTTATATGCACAACATTCCACACTTTGTTTTATTCAGTTAAATAAGTGGTATCTACAATGCACTTCTTGTTGGAATTTTCAGTGTGAATACGCAATTCACACTATTTATACTATAAAATAGGATAGCATAGTGAATAAGTACGCCAGGGTTGGCCCTTGAGATCCACTTTCCTGCAGAGTTTAGCTCTGCAGGCTGATTTCCGAAAGCTGCCTCCACAGGCAGTGTACTGAGATAAGTAAGGCAACACAGGGCATGTCCGATTCCAAAGATAGTATCACAAGCTGAGTACTAAAATACCTTCATATAATCGGTTGAGCTAAAAAATACAAAATTGCATCTGAAAGTTGTGGTTTTTGGTCAGTTTGATTTAAATTTTGCATGTTTTATTTAATTTATAGCAACAAATTAATATTGTGTTATTAAATATTTGCTTAGTTATCACCAAAGCTCTCTCTCTCTCTCTGTTTTTGTTGTAGATCCTTTTTCCTTTAACTTTTACGTTGCCTCAGAAGTCTGTCTGAAATTAAATGTGTGTAAACGCTACCTGCATATTCATTGCCTCATAGGGCAGCAAGGAAACAAGTCAGCTGCCTAAGCTTCTGAACACAGCCTTAGAGAGATGACTTTAATCAAGGTTGAAGCTAAACTCTGCAGCAAAGTTGCCTAGCCATTAAGCATGCAGATTAGGATGCACATTTTCTTTCACATATTTTATTGTTTTCCATCTGCAAATCATAAATCTGATCACTTAGAAAGGTCTAAACAAGATAGCAGAACTAAGCACAATAAAAATTGAGACCGAGCCTTTGTTTCAATTGAATGGCTAAGAAGTATGGTTTTACTTTAGCTGACTATAACCTGACTGGAGTGCTATTAACTGTGATGGTGAAAGTGACTGAAAAAAGAAGCAAGACTCACAAGAGGGTTAAAAGACCTGTCATTGAATCATAACTGAACCTGAAAGATTAATATGAGGGTTTCACAGTATCACCAGATCTAAGCACCGAGGCCTTGAGCTCATGTTGTTGACTCTCTCAATCACCCATGGCATTCTTCAGATTATTTCAGTGCTATTGGAAAATTATGGACGATTCTGGCAAGAGAACCAGTGTTTTTCCTATGCCCAAAAAATTGCAAGAATGTCTTTGATAAATTCATAAATTCTAATTTACAAGTGTGTAATCATCTCAAGAGTTCAAATGCTCTTTCACTGCTGCTGGGGGCTGTTGTGATGAAAGCAGATGCGTGTCAAAAAGCAGCTGTCTGATTGACTGCCTGTTAAATTCTAATGTTCTTTTCCTTATTTACGCTTCTGTTAATCCTGCATATGGACTCGGGCTCTGATTTGTAATGTGCTTTCTGGTTGAATATTAGCCTGTTGCACAGTAATGGGCGCTGCAGCTTCTCTGGGGGATTCTTGCGAGTGGAAATGAACATTCTGATGGCATTCGGTGTTTGCTGAGAGATTATGAGGATCACATTCAGCAGCACAAAGCATATATTTTCACAGCTCAGCTTTATTTGGAATTGCTGAGAACATTAAGCCAAGGAAATGGAGCGTGGTGGCAATATCGGCTTCAGACAGCCAAACACTTAAGAGAATGGAGCACATGGTCATCTGGTGTGTGTGTGTGTGGATTGACACTGAAATAACAACTTTACAATAAGGATAACCAATCATTAACATTAGTTAATTAAATAGGTACACTACAAATTTTTTTTTAAAGAATTTAATACTTTTCCCCCCCAGCATGAATGCATTAAATTTGAGACAGTAAAGATAATGTTTATACTTTCTATTCATCAAAGAATCCTGAAAATGTTTTATGGTTTCCACAAAAATATTAACATTTCAACATTGAAAATAATAATAAATCTTTCTTGAGCACATGATTTCTGAAGGATCATGTGACACTAAAGACTGAAGTAATGGCCGCTGAAAATTTAGCTTGGCTATCGCATGAATAAATTAAATTTCAAATTATATTCAAATTAAAAACACTTATTTTAAAATATAATATTTTTTCACAATATTACTGTTTTTTTTACTGTATTTTTGGTATAATTAACGGACAATATACATTACTTTTACACCATTTATTAATCAATGTATATATATACATATATATATATATATATATATATATATATATATATATATATATATGTATATACACACACACACACACACACACACTTACATATACATTTTCAGGATTACAAAGTAGTATGAATTACGTTAAGTAAATATATTATGAACAAACAGGAATTAACAATAATCAATGGTATATGTATAAATTAACCTAAACCAATAAATATTGTAAAGAATTGTTGATTTTAGTTGATACCTAATGCTTTATACTAACAAATCAAATCTTGTGTCAAAAGATTCAAATCAAAGTCACTGAAAAAAAAAAAAAAAACACTTAAATCTTTCTCACCATGAAGCATCTCTGCTGGAACAGATGGTCTTTTGTGCTGAACACATAAATGCTGGGAAAATAAACTTTATTAGACCACTGCATCCAATTAATCTGTTAAAGTGCAGAATTTGGAGGCTGTGTAAAAGAGCTGCCCTCAAAAGGTAGAGAGATAAATTTTGTTTTTATTAAATAGTTTATGGGCTAGAACTGCCACAGGAAAAGCAAGGAAAAACAGTAACAGAACAATTTCAGTGTGGCCTTTTCTACAGTGTCTAGAAGAATCACCTGGTCTGCTTCACACTCACACTCTCCAAGTGCATGATCTGCAAGCACCTGATCTATGATGCACCAGCCAGCTTTACAAATACATTGTAGTTCCATTGCACTGAAAGACTATTATTTCAGAAAACATTCATATGTAGATGTAAATGGCTCATGATTCCATTCCACAAAAGACTGAACACTGAAATGAATGTCACTGCTTTATTTTCCAAAACGTAATCATTCATATAAAGTGTATTGCTCATGAAAAAGGCACTTAAGCCTGGTAAACAATAATAAATAATGCCAATTAAATAGCATTAAATCTGACGCCTCATTTACAAGACTGCCTTACAGTATCATACGGTTAAGAAAAAAAATGTGCAGTGCGGAAAATAATAATAATAATAATAATATCAGCCAACCCAACCATGAAAGGCTGTCAGAGCAGCTGACACTGGCTACATTTTTACACTATGCTTCATAATTTCAAATATTATTGTGTGAGAGCATGTGAGTGACTGACTGACTGAAGATGGCTGATAACGATATCAGGCTATTTAACAAGCTTAATCATGTGAAACATAGCAGAACTACAAAAAATATTGCTGATGAGAATGAGGCACTTTGTTCAATATTTGTCAAGATGTAACAGTCAGATCCTCACTCTACAATTAGTACTTGCAATCCGTCATTAGCCTGCTGACGAGCATATGAAGTGTCTGATTACTACAGTATGTGTTAACCGCGGGATGTGATTTGAATGTTAATGGGATATTCTACTAAAAAATCATTTACTCACCCTCATGCCATTTTGTTTTTCTTCTATGGAAAACAAAGGGAGGAAAAAATGTTTTTGTCTATATAATGAAAGTCAATGGGGTCCAAAACTATGGAAGCTTGTTTCCTGAATATAAAAATAAAAAAGGTAATTCTGACATTTTCCCCTTCACAATTTGGACTTTATTGAAATTATTCTGTGTTGCAACGACATGATGGTGAGAAAATGACAATTTTCATTTTTGGATGACCCAAAATTTAATTTCTGTCAACATTTACTCACCCTCAAACCTATATGACTTATTTTCTTCTGAGGAACATAAAGGAAGATATTCTGAAAAATGATGGTAACCAAGCAGTTTTGATTCCCACTGATTGTCATTTTTGTCCGTACAATGTAAGTCAACAGTAACTGAAATCGTTTGGTTACCAACATTCTTCAAAATATCTTCGTAAATGATGACAGAATTTTTATTTTTGGGTAAAGTATCCCTTTAAATGTGCCCCAAGATCCTTTGGGTGGACACTTGTTTTAAAAGGCATGCTCAAGCATCACAGCAACAGAACCTTCCTCAGATGTGGAACTAATCAGAAGAGGCTGTTTAAAGGACACTGCCTTCATCATACAAGCCCCGCCCTCAGAAAGGCAGCAGTAGACCCAGGCGTTGAGCGTCAGCGTGGGATCTGTAGATTCAGGGGCCACTGGGATTGATGAGACAATCGAGATGGGTTCAGAGAGATCACTGATGCTCCCCGTCACAGCTCGCCCTTCCAGTAACCACTCATTACCTGCCGAGAAAAACAACACGGCTTAGTGTGCGGCCAATGGACGGTTCCTGTAACATTTGATATTTCTGGCTGATGTTTGTATGAAAGGCATTGGTTCCTAAAGCACCATGTGTTTGGGCGTAAAACACACATACACCTGCCAATGCAATGAAATATTCTCTGGCAGTTGATGGGGACTTTCAGTATGCATACAAACACAGTTTCAGTAGGGAATCATGTACGCTAGTGGTTCATGGTTCTGCAATGCAGTGTGAACTAGGTGTGTGTCACTGGCCTTGAATCAAGGGCAGGCTACTAAGACAAGTGCCAGATAGAATTAGGACAGTGTCAAATCATATGATCCCCAGTGAGACCGAACAGGAGAGAACGTGAGCAAAGACCTACAGGGTTGACCTACACAAAACATATGCACAGAGAATGGACCATAAACTGTCAGAAAAATACTTCTAAGAGGGCAAGGTTTACATTTTTGTATAAATAAATGACACAATCTAATATTCATTTTTAAATGCTGCTTAAGTGTGCAAATACTTATTTACAAATAAATTATAAATAACTAAAAGCTGTTCTCTTTAAATGTATGCAACTATATAACTAAGCCTAGATTTTGTTTTTTTAATATATAAAATCACATGTAAATGTATATATAAAATCATAAAAATAAAGGTAATATTTTTGGCACTTTTCACAGCACTTTCCCCTAGTCTCCATTAATTTCTCACCCTGCTGATGTTACCATTTACATAATGATAATAATTTTCAAGGGGATTAAATTACAGGAATTCAATCACACACAGACTATTTTCATATAACACACAAAGCAATTAACACTACTAACTAATACATGTGCAAAGCCACCCACAAAAAAGCACTCACGGTAATTTGGTGCATAATTACAGTCAATCAATCAAAGTCAGACAGAACTATTAGTTGCCATTTCTGAGAATTTAACGCCCACAGGCCCTCAGGCTTTTTTGGTCCTAATGGGTGTCTTTGTTTTAATCATGCAGAGTAGCCCCCCGGGACTTTTTGTCACTTCAATTATGACTATGAACTAATTAGTTGTTGTTTATTGGATTTTAGAATGTTCTGTTGCGGACTGCGGAGCATAGACAAACAACCAGTGTGATGAGCAGAAGTCGTCTCTGGTGACTGGGCTAAATATCAATCATGGAAGATGTGATTTCGGGGGGGGGGGTTGACGTTTTTGTGAAGAAGAACTGAGAGAAAAGACAACAGGAAAGACAAATGTTGCAGCAGACGGACGGAGGGTAAGGCAGAAATGATGATGCTAAAAAGAGAGAGAGAGATAGGAAGGGTAAGATAGAATGAGGGGTTGACCGTGTGTTGGGATGCATAGAGGAATTGTTTATTTATCCTTGGATCATCTCCCAGTATGGCCAGATGGTCCCTGAAGCCTGCTGAAAATGTGTGAACACAGCAATCCTGACAAATACAGAATACTACACGGAGGAGCCCCAGAGGAATAGTGTACAAGGTGTGAAAAAACGCATGTAAATATACACGTTTTACATTATATGCATGGTAAGTGATTGGCATTGAGAGCTAGTAAAGACGCTCTTATTGGATACATTTGATTTTGTACCTTCTGCAGATAAGCTCCAGAAACTAGGGGCTTCTTCGGTCAGCTTGGTCCCAGCCGGTAGTGCCAATTTCAGCAAAAGTGTCACTGAGTGTCCTGAAGGAACTGTGATTGATGGCATTGTAAAAACTGGGGCTGATTTGGGAAGCTTGGGAAGCTTTTTGACCGCAGGTGTGTTGCTAATGGCGGTTGTGAGGACAGCATCAACCTCTTGCTGAACTACAATGGGAAACTGGCGCAAAAAAAAGAGAAAACAATAAGAAAATCGTTACGAATGACAACTGACAAATGACAACCAAAGAGGGACTCACCAAAGAGACCGTTTTGGTCTCCAGGTCCAGGACTTTGATGCAATGGTTATTGGTGTCCGCCACATACAGCAGCTTTCCTCCTTCACCCAGACACAGGCCTCCGGGTTCATTGAAGATGGACTCCAGAAAGCTTGGGCCAAGTCCGTTCCCAGCCTTCCCTGTGCCTGCAAGCACCCTGCACTGCTTAGTCTTCGGATCCACCACTTTGATCTGCAAGAGAGAAGCTCTTTCATGCTCGTGGAGTCATTGACTATTGGTAGTTAAACTAAAAGCTTGCCAATTTAAAAACCTGCTCCATTATTTGTGGTTAAAGGAATAGTTTTCTCAAAAATAAAAATTAGCTGATAAATTACTCACCCTCAGGCCATCCAAGATGTTTCTTCATCAGAACAAATTTGGTGAAATGTAGCATTACATCACTTGCTCACCAATGGATCCTCTGCAGTGAATGGGAATGAGAGCTGATAAAAACATCAGTAATCCACACGAGTAAAAGTAAAAAGTAAAAGTAAAACTTTAAACTATCATGAAGAAGTCCATCCCCTGTTGTCCTTAAAATCCACCGACATATTTGTTTAGAACTGTTTTGGCTTAATGGTGCTTTATCTGTGCATTTTCCTCTCCTGAATTAGACAAGACAACATTTTCACCGGAGAAAGCGATAGTAAGGACAGTCTCTCATTCTAACGGCACCCATTCACTGCAGAGGATCCACTGGTGAGCAAGTGATGTAATGCTACATTTTTCCAGATCTGTTCGGATGGGGAAAAAAAAAACCTTTATATATCTTGGATGGCCTGATGTGGAGCAAATTCTGAGTAAATAAGTGTGAGAATGTGAAAAATTCACAAAAAAGTAGAGGAGAAAAATATGAAATAATAATAATAGAATAGGGTTGATCACAAAAACATACTTCTGTCAAATGTTTTCTTTAAAAAGTGCATTTAAGCTGCATTTAATTAAAAATTAAACAGTCTGATTTTATCTAATCAGTTTTTTTTTCAATGCTGCTTCCGTGTCAAAATATATACTGGGGCCACAATTTGATTAATTTATGCAAATGCAGGCTATAACCTCTAAATGAAAAGAAATCAAAAACTCTTTGTGCAACTGTACTAGGTCTATATATATATATATAGTAAATGCATACATTTGTGTGCAAATGTGCAAGTTATTTAAATAATTCCACAATCCCCAACTTTGTTCTAATGTGTTTTTGCATTAAAATAAAAGTCACTCAATGGGACTTCAGTGCATTCAGTGCAGAAAGACTGACCTTGTGATTGTAAGAATCAGCTACATAGAGGAGGCTGCTGCCCTCATCCCAGGACACTCCTAATGGATGCTGCAGTTTTGCATCTATGCCTTTACCATCAATGTCTCCAAATGCAAACAGGTTCTGCTCAAGCAAAAAGAAAACAATCTTTAAAGGCCATGCATGATTTCTTGACTGCTCATGTGAACGACGTTACGCTGTGGTGCAAATATAAATGGGCCTTTTCTGTATATTTACTCAATCACAACGCTGCGGGGGTCTAATGTACAAAATAAGTCACTGAAGATCACAAGGGAAGAAAAAAAAAAGCTCATTAATTCCAATGTCCAAATATGGCGAAAACCAATCCATTCTCATTCTCTGCCAGAAGAAAACTCTGTAAATCTAGCAAATCTGAACAATGTCTTGACTGCTCCAAGGAATGGAGAAAAATAGTTTCTCATTCAAATCTCCTAGGTTCATTAAGTGATAAAAATTGCTCCATAACTTTTATTAAATGTCTCCTTGGATTACAAGTAAGCTTTGGGATCTTGTACCAAAGAAACTTGTACAAAAAAGTGCGTTACACTGCATGCAAATGTGGCATGTAATCAACTGTGATAATTTATGACCCCATAAAATTCAAATCTCTCCATGTGGTGTGTTTTTCCTTACGTGAACTGGGCAACAACACACTCCTTCCCTTATAAAGCATGTGCAGGGAAGACAGAGTGCTCAGTAGAGAGAGAAATGATCTGATACTGATCAGAAGAAATAAAGGTCTGCTTGACCAAAGAGCAGAGTCCTCTCAAGAAGAGAATTTTAACACCTTTAAACTTCTTTCTTGGTATCTGACTGGATTATAAATCATTGCATTAACTCGGCTAATAATGTATAAAGAACTTGCAAATGAATTAGACTCTTTATATAGGTTTATAAGCTTTAATTTACTTTAAAACAGCTTGTTTAAACTGACAACTTTTATAAACTTGTGTTTTTGGGTGAAAAGTGACAAATAATATCAATGAAATTGCAAATAAATAAATAAATAAATAAAGTATTAGAAGGAAAAACTAACTAATTAAAAATGAACTAAAATAAAACAAGTTGAAGCACTAAAGTTACAAAAGCTAAAACTTAAATAGAAATAAAATAAATTTAAAATAGATGAAAAAAAATAAGATTAATAAATACTATAATAGTATACAAACTATACTACAACAATACATCTATTATACTAGATATAATCTGGCATCAATATCATTAAAATAACTTTATTATATTAAAGTATTATGGGGTGCAAAACAAAAATGGATGAAAAAGACATATCTTTTACATGTTAAATTGTTCAGACCTGTAAACATGGCAGGCAGGGCTTACCAGAGGGTCTCTCTCTCCCCCCACCACATGTTTGACTGCTCCATCCTTCAGCGAAAGGCTACGAATGGTGCTGCTCTCACTGTCAGCGATAAAGAGACACTCCCAGTGCTCTGTCGGGGCAAGAGCCAGGCCTGACGGCTGGGCCAGACCCGCTTTATGAGGATACGCATTATTTCGGTTCTCCTCATTCCCACTGCCCGCAAAGCGCACACATGTTCCTTTTTTGCTGTCGCTGTTAAAGGCATTAGTTAAAGATGGTTAAGTCTGAATAGAATGATTATATGGAACAGTTACGGCTCTTAATTTGGCTGACTCTAAAACAAAAGCCGGAACTGTGACAAAATTACTGCAATTTTGTTCTAATAGCATGTAAGAGACCCCCTCAAAAAATCTGTGGCAAATGGTACCAAAAAGTCTTAAAATCATTAAATTTAATAAATTATTAAATGCCCCACATGTTCTTTATCTGAGATTTTAAAGCTGTTATCAGTGATCAGCTAAAGCTCTAAAAACGTCAAGAGAAATGGTACATTTGCGAACAGCACACCAAGTTAAGAGTTCATTTTGTATCGGGACGATCAGAACGATTTCCGCCAACAGTGAACTGTGTGGCTGCCCAGAAAATGACATCACTTGGGCAGTGCCGTGGCCTCTTTACTTGAACCCTGCCTTGTCTGTACAGAACTGACATGAGGAGAACACTGGGAGAAGAGCTCACCTCCCTTTGGGAAGCTTCCCGTCCTCCAGGAAGAGAGCCCAGATCTGATGCGTTCCTGCCATGGCTATCCACAAAACATCACCACCTGCATAAACACAAACACACACTATCAAATAGTAAACAGCTTGTTTACAATATATTGATGTTGATTATCTTGCTAAAAATAACAGAACTAATTCTTAGTCAAGCACGCATGAAATAAGTAAACAAGTTGTCAACTTCTAACTCAATAATTCCATATTATACTATAGAGAGAACCATTGGTTTGTGCAAAAGTAAACAATAAAAATAGATAAATAAATACATCAAATAAAATACTTCAATATATTTACTTCAATATCTCACCCTAGAAATAAGGAGCCTAAAGTTGATTACAGGACATAAAAAAATAAATAAAAAAATAAATAAAAAATATAATTATATATATATATATATATATATATTTTTTTTTTTAATATGAATATTATGTAATATATATTATTTAGTTTTTTATATTGTTAACAATATTTTATAAGTATATAATAACAAATAATATTAAGTATAAATAAATGATAATAATAAACTAAAACATACATTTTATCTCTTTTCCTAAATGTATTTAGTTTGATTTCTCAAGGTTTAGATTTGCCTCCTTTCACTGACCCTTTATGAGAAAAATAAATAAATAAATAATAATAATAAAAATGTGACCATTTTGTTGTATTCCATTTGTGGAATGTGGCAAAAGACAAAGTACTGAAATGCTTTAGAGCACCGGAGATATAAAAGTATCCTATCATGGTGTTCAGCACAGAGTAACCTGAACTGATGAATTTACATTATAAATCAGTTTAAGTACCGTGTGGAGGGGCACTAATACTTGAGAGCATTGTGCTGCGATTTCTCTTTAAGGAATCAAAAATGAGGTGTTCTGTACTTGTGTCTAACAATAGACCTCTAATGGTACTGTGCTTATCAAAGACAATTTCTTTTGCTGGGCTGGAGCCTAACTACTTACATTCATGAAAGAGCGAGACAGAGGGAAAGAAAGAGTGAGGGAGAAAGGGGGGAGAAAAGGGATGGAGAGGAGATGGAGAGGAAGGGAGCAGAACTCTCCTCACGCTGGTTTTCAAAGGGATCTGAGATGGATGGAAGGTAAACGAGCCAAAGTAGATGAAATTTGCGACGAATGACAAAGACATCCTGTTAAACTTCATAACAATTAAACATCAAAGGTGGAAAACAAGTGAAAGAAGGCAAATACAAACCAGACAGATGGTTAAGGAAATATTATACATTTACATTTATGCATTTAGCAGATGCTTTTATCCAAAGCAACTTACAGTGCATTCAGGCTATAATTTTTTTTTTTTTTAATAAATGCTATTTTTGAACTGGAGGATGATTTAACTTCAGAAGAGGAAATTCTGATTTTATGTTCACTTTAAATCAAACATTCAAAACGACTGTTGCATTAAATGACACAAGAAAGGAAGACAAATGAAAGAAAAGAAAGGGAAATTACATGGAATTAGAAAGTAAATGGCATCAGGGACAACAGAAGATGCATAAAGGTACAGGATACAGCCATATCTTATTTTCTTAGTAGGAGAACCTGCAAGAAAGCAACCGGCTGTTCAGGTAACAGACCTAATGCACAGTGGGGAACATCAATGAATGTGCTCCAAACACACTTTGACTACATCAGACACACACTGCAAAGACCACTTTAAACTTCTCTCTCTCTCTCAGCTAATGCTGGCCACATCCATTTCTTCAGCTGTTTAATGGAACGATATGACTGAATAATGCGGACTGATTAAATAATGCATTCAAATATAGAGTAGAAGTTTTAATTATGTTTTAGAAGCATGTTAAATTAAATTTTCTAGACCTGTGGGACATCTTGTCCAGGGCCGCTCTGTATAAAGAAATCACTGTGAAACAAAAAGATGCAATCTTTGATGAAAACAGTTCGTTAGAGGCACCATTTATCAGAAACCACAGCCACATGAGTGCTTTCTGATCATATCACCTTCTATTTCTTTGGGGTTGTGGGTTTAACTCAGGCAAACACCACAACATTCAGCATTGTGTCTCTGGTTAGCAACTGCCCGACCATGCAATTCACTCCAGGGCCGCTTCTAACACAACAAGAGGCCATTTTAGCAGAACAAAGATCTTTTTGCACCCCTCACCGTACACTTTTGAAAATCAAAGGGGAGTGTGGTATCTACAAAGCGAAGACTTCTGAGAACAACCTGATTAAAGATTCCAAGATGGACAAGACAGATAGAGAGAAGATGTGAGAGGGAGAAAAAAGGGATGTATAAAATGCTTGCAGCAGAATAATGAAACGCAGATTCACAAGATATTACATTTTATAAGCAAGGTAGAAAAAAAGAAAAAAGAGTGACCCTAGTTCTAAAGGAAAGAGGATGACTAGTATAAGTACCTGCGTTGCCAAGGGTAACATCCCAGGGAGAGCTGATTGGCTGTTGTGGTCCCGGTGCGCCGCCTTCTTTATCTGTACCTTGAATGCCAGTGCCGGCTAAGGTTGAGACTTTTCCTTCTGAAAGGTTGATCTAGAGAAGGAAAAAAAAGTCAGATTCTATTGAGGACAGAGACAAGCGGTTTTTCAAGCACCAATCAGAGTGAATTTGGGTTAGAGTTGCCAGCAGGAGAAGTAGCTTGACCTGATTCTGCTGATTTACCTTTCTAACAAGGTGGTTCTCAGTGTCAGCCACGTAGACCGTGTCTCCCTTTATGAACACCCCTTGTGGGGAGCTGAACTGTGCCTCAAACAAATTTCCATCTTGTCTCCCACTTGAGGGACCTATAAAGGCAAAGATAAACCAGTCTAAAATAGCCTCAAAACATTTACCAAAAAGAAAATGAGCAGATTTTCTATTCTTAATATATGGGTCAGTTGGCAACCCTAATTTTATGGAACCATCCTGCAAGGGAACCGAACTGCATTTCAAAGACGGATGCAATTTGCCCCTTACTTTAGGGTTTAACACCCACACAGCGATAAATAACATACTTCATTCCTGCAAAGACATTCTCTCTTGCAAAAAAGAATAAAAAAAAACTATAGTTATTCATAAAATTTTGTTCAATAATTAATACAATAACATACATTTAACCCTAACCCTATTCATCACATTACTGGTTTTATTCATTAAATTACATAGCAAACAAATAAAACTTATACATTTTAATTGAAATAATATTAAATAATATTAAATATCTCTTTGGAGTGTTACGAGCTGTTCATGAGTAGATAAGATCTGTAAAGTTGCAAAGACTAAAGTCTCAAACCCAAAGAGATATTCTTTATAATTGTTAAGACTCGTCCACGCCCTCCTAAAACGCCTCGTTTAAACACACCCCCACATATCTACGTCATGATGTGGGAAGATTTGCATAACAGCGCCCAAATGTTCATGCAAAGAAAGAAGGCGTAAATTTATTGTTGCTGCCACCGCAGCTGCCATGCTGTGAAGACGCTGTGTGTTTCGTTGTGAAAGCAAAACTACTTTGTTTGGCCTTTCAAAAGAGGACACGACTAGAAATCAGTGGTTAAGTTGTATTTACAACACTGTTCTAGAACAGTTCAACCCAAATATTCAGATGTGTGCAACGCATTTTATGGAGGACTGTTTCCTGATCCTGGAAAAGTAGACTACAGTGCCAGCTGTTCTAAATCACAGCCTGTAAGTATGTTTTTTATATTTAAAGAATCTGCCACTGATGATTCAAACGCGAGTTTTGAGCAGTGTAGAGTAGCACTTGTTGTTTGTCATTTCTCCGATCACAAATGCAGACATGGTTTTATGTTTACACGGCACAATGCAATGCAACGCGTAAAAAGACAGTATAAGTCATTATAATCTGTAATTATGTCACCACTGGATGCAACAAATCCCTCGTTTGTAATGGGTTTTATTGGTTTTGACTCGTCGCGCCAGTGTTCTGACGATTTGTGCTACCCTGTCAGATTTTGATACCTCCCATGTACACCTACCCCAACCCTAAACCTACCCTTACAGTATGATAAATACAGTGTTGGTAGCATTATTTGTTAGAACACCGGGACACAGCATCACAGTATGGTGAGGGGCGTAACATTTCTGTCACATGCTTGAGGCATTCGGCCAATCACAGCGCACTGGATAGCTGACCAATTAGAGCACACCTCACTTTTCAGAACGATGAGCTTTGTAAAAATCGATGCGTTTCAGAAAGGCGAGGCATAGAGGAGAAACAATAATGTACATTATGTGGAAAATAATGTTTTTTGAAACTTAAACTGCATAAACACATTTCATTACACTAAATACACAAAATAATGTTCTTTTTAGCAACATCATGTGACCCCTTTAATATATAACATTTTAATGATTTGAAAGAAGTCATGATTGTATTTACTTACCAATAAAACTTTTGAACAGTAGTATGTGCATGAATTTTAATAATAATTAAATATAGATCTGATCTGAAGGTATATCAAATTATATTAAGAAAAAATAAAACAAAGAAAGTACAGAAAATTCTGAAACTAAAATGGTTATTTTCTAATGTAATAATGCACCATAAAGAAATCGAGATTGTCCATTTTTTCTTTAAAAAACAGAACAAAAGCAGTGTCCCCTGAATTTGATAACTTAACTTAAAAAAGCATGTATTAACTGGTCTTACCCCCTATAGAGTGCAGCACCTGTCCAGTATTGGAGACCACCAGTACCCTGTGGTGTCCTGTGTCGGCAATAGCCAACCGCTTGCTGCTGGGGTCCATGGCTATTTTCCCAGGAAAAGAGAGGATGGAGGGAGGCAGGGAGTCTCTATACAGTTTGATTTCCACATCATGGTCCTTGAGCAGCCCTTGTTCTCTGTAGTGCTTGAGGGCAGCAGCAGTGAAAAGGAAGAGCTGTTCTCGATGGCCTTCACCCACCAGGGAGAAAAGCAGGTTCCCTCTGGGTCCCAGCAGTACCAGCGTGGGCCAGCAGGACACCTCCAGCTCTTGCCACAGAGAGGCATCGCTGTCGTTCACTACAGGATGGGTGATGTCATATCTCAACACCGCACTGCGTACGTTCTGTAGGACCTTCTCATTGGGGAATTTAGCCGAGTGCACACCTACAACAACCAGACCGTCTGCAAAGATGGAAAAGAAGAGAAATGCAAGATATATAGAGGGTTTGACACTGAAGAGGAGGTATGGGACCGGAAAACGAAGAGGCCAGGGTTAAACCTGCATCCCAAAATGTTTGAGGCACGAACACTACCACCTGCCTTTAACATTCTTAAAATAATCTTATCCTGTTTTAGACTTCTAAGATTACCAAAAGGGCCAATAACAGCTCAAATGGTGAAATTAAAATAAAAATAAATAAAAAGAATACTTTATCAGCTAGCACCTGATACTCTCTTTGAAGACCATCTGTGAAAAAGAAAAAGGTTATTCCTACCAAAACCTACTGGCCATAGCAGAACTTTTATTAAAATGCCCTGGGGTACATTTAGGTTTCAAAGTTATTCTAAAGGTCCTTTATAAAGAACGTTTATGAAATAATAAATGTTTAATCTATCAAGGTCTAAACCTAAATCAAAAGGTACTGATAGGAAAGTGGCTTTAATTTAATTATTTAAATTTATTTATTATGGTTTATGTGGATGCTTTTTTTGTTTGTTCAAAGAAAATCTATTCAGGTTACACAAAGCTGTTCATTCTTATCTCCTCAAACAATGTGTGGAAACATGTTGCGTTGGTGTATGCTCCTGACATGTTTTATCCAAGTCCTTGAAAACTGAAAATCCTAAAGAACCATCTTTTGTCGGTGTGTCAGCGCATTGAATGTTTTCAGCAGTACTAAACCTCACTCTTCATGAGTCACAGTTCCTTTCTTTTTAAAAACATTCAATAAAAGAACAACAAAGTCTATCTGGAACAAAACTGTCTGTAAAGAGGACATGAAAAACAGCATTTTACTTGCTATACAAGTCCTCAATGTACTAGACATAGTGTGATAATCACATTGTAAAACTCCTATCCACTCATCCAATGGAAACTAAGCAGAAATCATATTGACATTGAAAAAAAACATTTAGGAAGAGCCTTGTTACTGATTAGATATGCAACGATGTTAGCCAATCATAACACAGGTCATTTACATAGAAACTATAGAAGCCTCACTGTCCACAATGAAAGATGTAATGCTGAACGACACAGCATAAAAATAACCAATTAATACATGTTTAATATACAGTTATGTGGAGTGTGTGTTTAGACCAATGGGATTCACATTGGGCAGGGCAACACAAACCTACAAAAAGGAAAATTACTGGACTGACAATGTCCCGTCATTCATTGCTCATCAAAGTCACAAAAAAGGAATAGATTTGCTTGCTTGACACTTTATGTATCATCTGCTTAAGACAAAGTATAAAGGCTGTTCACACCAGAATTAATTTTAATTCTGTATTCACTTTCATAATTTGAGAATCCACCCGACATTTAAGCTCTCCAGCATTTAAAAGCAACAGATGACATACCTGTATCTGCAGTGCACACTTATAATAAACATAACATTATCTTGCATTTGTGCAGACACAAATATAGTTATAGTTTTTTTCTTGTAAATAGTCCTTAAGGGTCAGAGAGGGTGTGAAAACTAGTCAAGTTTACAAGTTAATCGGCACTTTTTGATGCAAGAATCCTTGACTAGGTTATAAATATACACAAAAAAACTAAATGCTACAAAACAAGCATAGAAAATGTAGGCCCCTTTCAAGAACTGAGTATAAGAATCCCAGAAGTACACATCCTAACATAGGCTACTGCATGCAGAATGTCAAAAACCAATCAAGGAAAACATGGGGGTCTTGATTGAGAGCTCATGCAGCCCCCAGGCGTCCCATTATAACCAATGCGCTCTGTTTGTTCCAGTCTCCTGCACTACGCTATAGTCTGTGCTCACTCCGCTTGACTTTGTCTAATTTAAACAAAAATGTCAGCGGAACGTCTCCGCCTCGTCACTGGAAGTGACATTCCTCCATTCTGTGTCCCTGGGGTAAGCAGCACAGTCACTGATGATTGAAGCAGACGGATGGTGGTTTTTAAATTCCGGTTTCAGCCGTCCATCAGAAGATTAAATTCATAGGCTCAGCAGCGGAGACGGGAAGGACACGCATGGGGGACCAGTGTCCCATTTCAGTTTGCTTTTAGCCTGCCTCCCCTCTGCTTATAAATGCATTTGAAATATACCTGGCATAGTCAAAATATGCTCAATGTTTTTCATTATTTTTTCTCATGTCTCCCTAGCTGATTTCCCCTCAGGGGAGTAAACGCATGCTAGAACCAGCACTTCTGCTTATGATGAGAATTATGAGAGTGAAGTATAAGTGTAACCTATGGAAGATATACAGGTTTTAACAACAAGGATTGCTTGGTTTTGAATCGTCACTACAATTTTTGTTGATTATTTACATGTGTTTTTAGGTTTTTATATATATATATATATATATATATATATATATATATATATATATATATATATATATATATATATATATATAATACAGGAAACTGATTATTTATTCAATATATAACATTTTTAAAGAATAAATAATAAATAAATTAATAACAATAAATAAGTTAATATAATACTATTATTATTCATATTTTCATATTTTATAATCTAAAATCTAAAGATTTTATAACATAAGTCAGCATTTTTATATTATAAAAACGGTATGCTTATGTAAAATTCCCAGCAAATAAAACTAATAAATATTTATTTTCTGTAAATGAAAAAATATATAAAAATATATAAAAATATAAATATATTCTCCTGACACATAAAATATGTTGCTGAAAAAAAAAAACCTGTATTTTTATGGTTGTGCCACTGAAAATAGTGGCAGGGCAAGAACATTTATTTTTTTTATTAGAAGGTTAATAGAAATCGGAAAGAACCAACCCAGAGCCAACATTAGAGGATGTGAGTAAGTAAAAACTCTGTTTAATAATAAAAGTCCACTGTTCTGCAATATAATCAACAATAAACCCTAATAATTAATGAGACGTTTGGAAGAGGGGTGGGGAGGCATGTTCTGAACAGCGGTAACAGAATGTACCAAAAGAAGTCCTGGAGATGAGGTATGTGTGAGATATGCTATTGAGCGGGCTGACGGCTGCCTGGCCAGTTGCCCCGGATGATCCCACAGAAGTGGCCACCGATGGGCTACTGACAGCTGGAGCTGATAGCACTGAATGCAGAGCTGCTATAATAAGCCACAGACCCGTGTAATAGTGTATCTAAGTTTAACTCTCTGCCCTCAACCTGGTCTCTGTGGATATTTAAAGTCTCCTATCCGATACAGTTGAGAGATAATGGGAATGTGCTGCTGGACCAGAAAAAGTTATCAAGCTCAAAAGGCTCTGACTTCTGCCCCAGTGAACCCTGGGAATGATTTACTATGGGATATTTGGAGAGTTCTAATTAAAACATTTATCTGGATTGCCTATTGATTTCAGCTACATATTGTAAGAAGCTCTTTGTTTACCTAATGATGTAAACATCTAACGTAATCACTACAAACATACTCTTAATCAGGGTAGATGACATGTTTATAATACAGTAGAATTTCCACAGACAGTCTCTATCGAAACATGTATCACTCATACCTTCTATGGTGTAACTTTGCTCCAGCTGGTGTAGATCAGGAAGTAGGTGCACGCAGTTTATGCAGCAGTAGGTGAAGAAGTCAAGCACCACCACTTTGCCTGTCAGTTCCTTCCTGAGCGACAACGGGCCGTCTGTGTTCAACCATTCAAGTCCTACAAAATAACAATCGGATGGTTAGAGTTTAACTATGACATATATTATGAACATTTACATTAAATTAAAATATATATATCTCTATAAGTCTCTATATATTCTTATATTATATATTAAATATATTCTCTTAAGGCGTATAAAATGTGATGCTATAAATTATTCAGTATTTTTGTGGCGGTGACTTTAAAAAAAATAGTCAAGGCAGATACAAATCTGAACAGAATGCCACCCCCCCAAACACGATGATAGCTTCCCAAAACCAACACTACAGTGTGTAACACTCACTGTTAAATTCAATATAACATTATAGAGCAGTAAAAAAGCTATTTATAATTGGCTTGTCATGTTCCATAATGCTATTCGTTTATCTAAAACCACGGATCAATCTAATACTGATCTTAAGTTTAAAAGCCACTCCCATTTGTATCCACTCTCGCACCCAGAGTTCATTTACACTCTTACCTTCTTCAAAATCCGGTATGATTAAATCGGCCTTTTCGTCTGTTTTGCGCAAATACTGATATACAAGATTTTCTTTATCTTCTTGAGTCTTCGCGTCCTCTAAAGCAGAGTCTAACTGGCTCTGAATGGGGAAAAGATCTGACAGCTTACAGCAGGACGCCATGACTGCCACAACAACAGAATAAGCAGTTGCATTTACGCTCGGCACTTTCGACAGACGAATTGCAACCGCAGCCGAGATACAATAAACTCGTTTTGCGAGTAGTTAACATACTTATTATATTATTTAAAAAAAAAAGTTGTTTGTATTAAATCTATAAATAAACGTCCTATTTCTAATATGAAATGACTCGATACGATTTCCATTATGGAAAATGCGAACATCAATGTGAAAATAAATGCGCTTTAAACATTGGCGGTAAATGCAATGACGAAAGATAATTTTATTTAATATTTATTTATGTAATATGAACGGTTATTGTTTTCAACAGTTCAACATTAAACAAATCAACAGTTATTATATTGTCTTACTCATCAGCTTATTACAGGGTTCCACATGGAAATATCTGGGATTTTTTTAATCGTCATTTACATAGCTGGAAAATCATGTAGGCTACATTGACTATAGATTTAATTCACATGTGCATTTTTTTTAAAGTAATACTCCATTCTAAAATATAGTCAGCTAGAGAATGTTCTTGTTGAACACAATCTGTTATGAAAAAAAATAAAATAAATACATACATTGAAAAAAAAACATTAATAGTGGTTAACTGTTTTTTTTATGACTGATGTATTTTACTTAAATATATTTACTATATGAACAACTAGAAAAGTCATGAAAATTCATTCATTATAAGATTTGAGAAACCAATCATTAGTAACATGCTCTTGACACTTTAATGTGGAATATTTCCAAGAATATTATTGTGTAATATTTAAGAACATTCTCTGCCTCTAATGTTACAGAATGTCCAGATGGTCTTCATGGTACGTCCCCCATTCCCAATCACTACAAGAGGTATAGCAGCTCTCTGCTTGCTCATAGTCACGCACTGAACGACTGCACGACCCAAGCCATCTCAGACTTCAGCTTGAAGTCAGTTAATAATGTTGCACCTTCATCTGCTACAGAGATCTCTGTGAACAGCGCTGTGAATGTATCTGCCTCATCCAGTTCATCTCCTCGTTTTTGTCCTCTTCTGTGTGCAACGCCGTACTACTGTACACATTAGTAATCAAACACTGAAGACTGGAGTAATGATGCTGGAAATTCATCTGTGATCACAGGAAAACAGTAGTCTATGTGTTAAAACATTCAAATAGATCATTTAAATGGACAATATTTCACAATATTACAGTGTTTACTGTATTTTTAATAAATGTAATAATAAATGTAGCCTTGGTGAGCATATTATCAACAATTCCCTCACAACTGCACAATGGCCAAAAAATAATGGCACAATAAAAAAAAAAACCTTTTCATGTCTATGTCCAATCCCTTACTTTTTCTAGTTATATAAGGTTAAAATATTTTGCATGTATTTTTTTTTTGCATGTATTTTTTTTTCTTATATCGCAATATAATATCGATATCGATATGATCTGTTATAATATATGAAACTTGGAACGCTCATTAGACACCTGTGAGAAACTGCAGACATCGTTAGCACCAAATAATCACCTGACTACTTTCAGTTCCACAGGCGTTTCTGATAGAACAACTTCCAGCTAAAGTCACCTCAAAGTTTGGTATTAGAGCGTCTTTGTGACTGCATATCTATCTTTATGTGTCAACAGTTACATAAGCCAAAAGTTGTCTTCCAACCAAACAGCCCTATCTATAACTCAGGAAACGCCATCTATGGCTCCTAGGAGAACTCAGACTAAAGCAGGTCCCTCTGGATTAAAGCAAACAGACATTGGGGTGTTTTTTGGCTTGAAGCCATTGAATGAAAAAAAGGCTGAGGAGGAAGTGAAGGCAACAGTCAGAGAGGCCAATCAGCAAGGGTCTAGGAGAGTGAGGATTTCAGAAGCTCAGGGGGAAGACGCTAAGCTCCAGGGTAGACGGCGTAGGAAGAGAAAAGCACCATCTGAAGTGTCCAGTGTCTCGTCTGCTGTAGAAGATGGTATGACTCGGCCCACGCAAACAGAAGGAAAGCAAGGATGGAGGGCAGAGAGGCAGAAAAGATGGAACAGAGGAAGAGCGACAGATGGAGATCCCAAGGAGCCCAAGCGCTGTCCATTCTACAAGAAAATTCCAGGTTTGTGAACTGCTTTAATGCTTATGTTTTGACCTACTTAATACCAATTGTTAAGATTGCATTAGCCCTTTAATACTTCAGATCTTAATAGCTGTGCCAGAAATTTTTATGTACTAGATTGTGTGCATTTATTCTTTTATTCTTTTAGCTTGAGGCACATTGTTTTGGTCTAATGTACTTTGGAGAATATAATATGCTTTTTCTCTATTCAGGAACTGGTTTTGCTGTGGATGCTTGTCAGTATGGGGTTGTTGAAGGTGTCACAACCTACTTTCTCACTCACTTTAACACGGACCACTATGGTGGCTTGAAAAAAGACTGTTTTACCCATCTACTGTAACAAAGTACGTATCCCAACCTCATTGCACTTTAAAAATAATGAAAGCAGGATTTTTCTTGCTCTTTAGGAAACTATAGAGTTCAATTTACTATATAGAAATCCTCCAACATTCACAATGAAAGTTCTCTCCCAAGAAACTAAATGGCTAGTTCAACCAAACATAAAAATTCTGTTATTATTTACTCAACCTCATGTTCATCCTATCCTTTATTCATTTCTTTCTTATTTGAAACACAAAAGAGCTTTGGCAACAGCACAGACCATTGACTTCTATTGTATACACACACACACACACACACACGCACAAAACAGACATTTCTCAAAGTATCTTCTTTTATGTTCCACGCAAGATAGAAAGTCATACCGTTTTGGAACAACATAAGAGTGAGTAAATCATGAAAGAATTCATTTTTGGTTGAACTATTCCTTTCAACTTCAGAAATGTGTCATGGTTATGAAACTAGAATTATCAGCACATTGACATAAAATATCACAAATTTACATGTCAAAAAAAAAAAACAAACAAGAAAAAAAAATGCCAGTGAAGAAAAGAAAATGTTTTTTTTTTTTTTTTCTCAACGATGGTGTCAGGGAGGATTTGTTCTTGACTGAATCTTGGTTTTCATTACTAACTGGTGTAAATCATTGTAGATAACTGGTAACCTGGTGAAGAGCAAGCTGAAGGTGGATGAGGTGTATGTTCATGTTCTCCCAATGAACACAGAGTGTATCCTCTTAGTAACTAATGAACATTTGAAGCCAATTTTATTTCTTTATTACAGGTCCCTATGTTTATACAGAATGGCAAGACCTTAATAACAATGACTATTTTCCCCCCAGCTGTCCTGGGGCAGCCATGTTGCTATTTGTTCTGCCAGATGGCCAGACGGTACTCCACACAGGTGACTTCCGGGCTGATCCGTCCATGGAGCAGTACCCAGAGCTGCAGGGTCTCAGGATACAGACTCTCTATCTGGACACAACGTGAGTTCCCCACTAACAAAACTATGTTTTGGTGCTTAATTGTGTCTCTTATTTCTCTGCTGACCATTTTGATCACATTAACTGAGATAGGGTTGAGATTAAAAAAAAAATATTCTCTATAGGCATTGCAGTCCTGAGTATACCTTTCCCACTCAACAGGAAGTCATCACCTTTGCTGTAAACAGAGCTTTTGAATAGGTCCAACTGAACCCTTGTACACTTGGGAAGTCGTGGCCTAATGGTTAGAGAGTCGGACTCCCAATCGAAGGTTTGTGAGTTCGAGTCTCGGGCCGGCAGGAATTGTGGGTGGGGGGAGTGAATGTACAGCGCTCTCTCCACCCTCAATACCATGACTTAGGTGCCCTTGAGCAAGGCACTGAACCGCCCAACTGCTCCCCGGGCGCCGCAGCATAAAAAAAAAAATGGCTGCCCACTGCTCCGGGTGTGTGTTCACAGTGTGTGTGTGTGTGTTCACTGCTCTGTGTGTGTGCACTTCGGATGGGTTAAATGCAGAGCACAAATTCTGAGTATGGGTCACCATACTTGGCTGAATGTCACGTCACTTTCACTTGTGGTTTGTGGCACCCACGCAGTTGGAATAGAGAAGGTCTTTCTAGGTCAGTGAGCAATGTTGTCCTGCTTTGACCAGACCTTTGTAGGCCTTGTGCTACTTCACCTGCACTTGAAACAACAGATTATTCGCTTTTCTGTTATCTGTGACTGTATCATACTCACTCATGAATGAAGCTTGTATAAAATAAAAGTAAAAAAAAAAAAAGTCTTGACTTGACTTTGAAATTGTTCCTGTTCCACTGTTTGTCTGACTGGCTTCCTGTTTGTGTTAAAAGAATGCATCCATGATTAATTTCCCGCACCCATTTACTTATGAAGCTCTGATTACACAGTGTCCCGCTGTGGACTGTTAAAATGAATTCTCTCTTGACTGTCTCAATGGATTGCAACTTCTTTCCAAGTCCCAATAGACTACATTTAATGCGTCCCTTCTTATGTATATAGAGATATATAATATTTTTTTTTTTTTTTTTTTTTTTTTTACCTGTTCCCTTTAGCTGTATCGGAAGTGTTGGGCTCTAAAGTGTGTTTGTCCAAATATAAGTATAACACCATGTGCTGCCTGGAGTCAGAAGAGATTGGCCAGCTCATCACTACAGACTGGCAGGTGGCCCAGGTGCATGTACTTCCTATGATGCAGTTAAATTTCAAAGTGAGCTGAACTACATTTAAAACTTCTGCAGCTTGTTTGTCATATCTGTGAGTTTTACATTATGAAATGCAATTTTTAACATCTGCAAATTTTTGCTGCTTGAGTTAATGTGTATAAAAAGAGCTGATAATGCTTAACACAATCAATGAGGCTATGTTTACTTACTCAATTTGGATATTAAAATTCATGCAGCATTCTTTATTATCTTTAATTTTCCTTTACAGCGCGTTTATGCTAATGTGGGAAGAAAAAAAATTACGATTCTAATTACAGAGACAAAGTGTGTAGCACTGATTGAGTCTGACTAAAAGTAAATTCTAATGAGACAGTTGCAGATAATAAAGATTAGTCATATGATGTGCACTGAACCATTATAAGCAACTTTTCTCACCCATGCCAATGTAGACGTTGATTTAGAGCAATTTCAGAGTTGTTCCCAATGAGAAACGTGTTTAAATGGCCATTACAGGAAGGAGGAAAATTTCAGGGCAAGGTTGATTGTAGATTGCATCTCATTTTCTTTTGCAGCGACACTGACGAGTCATTATGTAAATTGAAAGAAAGAAGTTGATTGCAATGTGGCATCATTAGGCATCTTAAGGTTTGCTATATATACTACCATTCAATAGTTGTGGGTCAGTAAGATTTTTTGTTTTGTTTTTGAAAGTCTCTTATTTATTTCAAGTTTTTTTTTTCTTCCACATATTATCTTTAATCAACAAAAATCATCCATATATATATATATATATATATATATATATATATATATATATATATATATATATTGTTTTTTTTTGTTTGCACTTTATTTTACAGTAACTATACTTACATGTACTTAAAGTGTACTTACAGTGAACCTACCTAAGAAAGTGGGAATATAAGGAAACTACATAGGGTAAGGTTAGGTTTAGGAGTAGTTTCAGGGCAAGTACCTAGTTTTTACCTAGTTACTGTAATTACTAAAATAAGAACATAGTATGTACATGAGTAACAGGACTGTAAGATAAAGTGCTACCATTTTTTTTCAATTTTAATTGATTCTCATTTTCATGAAACAATATTGATTCTTAAATCCAAAGTGAAATTTCGAAAAGCTTTGTGTTTTGTTACTTCTGATATGAAACAAAGTCTCAGATTTCAAATTCATTTTCAAGTGAATTTGTTTGAATAAATCCGTCAAGTTTTATGACAGCCACCATTTAAATGTTTAATGTTTATTTCAAATACAAGTTTATTTCAATTGCAAAGTTAGTATTATATTATTAAAGCTTCACTGATTGTAATTTTTTGTGTGTTTTTGTATACCAATCAGTTAATTTTAACCTTTAGTGTTATAGTAATATAGTACCAACTGACTTTCATCGTATTGAATCGAATCGTGAAATTTGTCAATACCCAGCCCTACTCTTATGCACACCAAGGCTGTATTTATTTGATCAAAATGCGCTAAAACAGTAATAGTCAAATATTCTTGCAATTTTAAAAAAAACTTGTCAATTTTTATATATTTTAACACATGGTCCAATAATCATTCTAATATGCTGATTTGGTGCTCAAGAAACATTTTCTTATTGTCAATATTGAAAACAATAATGCATTCTTTCTAAATAAAAGTATTAATGTCTTTAAAAACAAACAAACAAAAAACTTACTGACCCCAGACTTCTGAATGCAGCTCAAGCTAATCTGCCTAAATGTTTAAATGAGCAGAAGGATTTAGGTGTTTTTTTTTCTTCTTAACTGTACAGAACCTGCGGACATATTTGATTAAGTTCTCCAGGCAGTATGACCAGCTAGTGGCATTCAAGTCCACGGGCTGGACCTTCAACCAAAGTGGAAGAGTGGAAGACATCCAGCCTCAGACTCAGGGGAACATCAGTATCTACGGCATGTGTCAGTTTAGATTATAAAAGATTTAGTATAATGCTTTTACTTATCTGATTCAATATAGCAAGTGTTTAAGTGCAGATATTACAGTACAATTGAAATATCTGAGACTGTCTGTTATGTGTCTAGGATGTTGACATTAACAGGAAAGGTTTTCGGCAAAGTCAGCCAGAAGTGCACATGTAGGACTGCATTTAATTCTAATATTTTTAGAAAATTGGGTCGCTTCACGTGAAACAAACCCTAATGATGGGAAGCAGATGTACTCCAAATTGTGTTTTTTGCATTTTGATTTTATACGAGGAAAAAAATGGCCTCTATTTTGTCTGGTGAATGAGTTTGTATTTTTGTCATCCTTTTAAATCAAAATGGAAATAAGATGTTAAAAAAAAAAGTGATGAAAAAACACCTTATTATATTGCTTTATTTGCTTGCATCTATGATGGACAGTTTTATGGCACTTTAATAGGTTTGCTCCATTTTGCTTAATGGTAGGTCTATACCAATAAAACAAAAATGCAGAAAGCATGTTTTTTTTTATTGCTATCTGTCACACCATCCCTTCTTTAATAAGATCTTAAAGAGGATTGCCTTCCATAGAACTGATTGTCAGTGTAGACACAACACAGCCTTGTCATTCTGTTTCACTAACTGACAAGATTATACCTAATGGCTTTGTATGTGGAATGTAATTACATTATATTGATTTTTCTCCCTTCCTGCAGTTGTTAGAAAAATGCTGAATGCCGTTTCAGGCTAAAAACAGCATGCCCTGTATTAACAGAATCAGCAGATGTGATTTGACCCAGAGAAAAACTCAATATGTCAGGATTTGCAAGCCCAGGGTTTTAATTTCATAATATCAGCGGTCTGCAGCCCAACCAGGTGCTGCCGCAAGCAGTAGATGCATCTCATTTCACAAGCTCCACTGGAATCTGAGACGTCCAACATGAGAATTAATGGGAATTTGTGCTTGCTACTTCACACAAAGACACTATATAATTGTGAAATAATTATACAAAAGGCTAGAATATGACTCTGCTCAAGCAGCAGAAATCATGGTTGGTCTACAGACTTTTGATGGTGGCAAGGAGATTAGGATATAAATAGGTTTTCCCAGCATGTCAAAGATTTTGAGAGATACTTTCCTACTATACTTATCTGTTCCAGGTATTCCCTACAGTAAGCACAGCAGTTTTCTTGAGCTGAAATTTTTTTGTGCAGTGGCTGCAGCCTAAAAAGATTATTCCAATGGTGAATGTGGGCAGCTGGAGGAGCAGGAAAGCCATGGAGGGCTTATTTTTGTGAGTAGCAGACTGAACCCAGAAACCTCAGCTTAACATCATGTGCCCTGAGAAACTCAAGCTGTGGAACAAGGCAATAAAGTAATCTGACATCCAAAATCAAACCTTTGGCCAAACAGTCAAACGGTGCCTTTATTGATTGGACCAGTATTACTCAGTGGACCAAAAAAAAGGTCTTTCTTACAGCCTGCCTTTTTAAGTGCTGGTTGTGTGATGGTTAATAGTGTTGCCTTTTATGAATGGCTTCCCTTGCCGGTGGCTAATGATTAAATGGACCACATTTTCCATTTTATTTTAGTTTTTTTTTTTACTCTGACTTTATATATTAAAGTGTTTCTAAAGGAAATAAATTGTATCCACTCTACACTTGTTTCATTAATGATCTTGTTCTCTGAATCACATTTTTATTTCATATTTGTCCATGTACAATATATATTTCTTATAAGAAAAGTCACAAATGCTGAACCGTTTCTTTTTTTTTTTTTTTTTTTTTTTAGCTTTTTACATGTTTTTATTACATTATAATATCTGAACCTCATTTCAATTTGAAAATAAAAAACAAAACAACAACAACAACAAAACATTTGGATTTGCTACCAACATGACAAGTTTCAATGCAACTGCAATAATACAGCAGTCAGTTTATAAAAATACATCCTTTGCCAAAGTAATAAAATAAAAGATACTTAGATGTGAATTTATATGCTGAACAGGAGCAATCAGAATTCAGGTTATAAGAATACAAGATTAATATAAGATTTTAATATAATTCAGTTTGTGTTAGTGTGCCACCATGTGGCTATAAAATATACTGCAGTTAATTGCAATTTCAGTTCACATATTTCACAGGTTTAAGATGATCAGTTAAATACAAACTATCTGTAATGCTATCTAACATTTATTTACTGCTAGAGGAAAGTTCTATTAAACTTGTAAATGATTCTGTTACCTCAACCTTGCTGATGTACAGAATAGTGCAAAATTACAATTATAGTAAGTCATTCCTGTGGTAATTTTTAGAATAACAAAAGCTCAGCAAGTCTTAATGCACACAAGAAAACATTAACAAGCGCTACTTTTTTTTACATTTCTTTTTTTTTTTTTTTTTTACTGTTGACGACCTGTAAGTCCTCCAGGGTTATGTGAAAAGCGATACTTTCAGCCTGTATGAACAGGCACTTACAAATCCTAAATATCAGAGAAGCATTTCAGAAAATCACCAAAAGAGAGACTAGAATTTATACTACATTACAGCACTTTCATGAGCTCGTTCTGTTTTAAATGACTGTACTGTTTGCCAGCACAGTGCTGTTCGACATATAGAAAAAAATGCATGAGAAATTTTCACATTGATTTTAAATGAGAATTGAAGGGATTAAAAATGCTGAAGAAGAACAGTAGCACAGCTTGATATTTTGTTTTTGTCCTCAGCAGAGTTCACAATGCAGAGGAATGGAGTCTGGGAGCCTTCGAATGGTCAGTTTAACCTGGAGCGAGAGCAAAAAGTGTAAGTTCAACTATAGCCACATTGTAGCTATGATAACATTTACAATATCATTCTTGTACTTTGACTCATGACTACCTCGCTCTTGCTGAGTCTTTTTAGGTATGTTTGTACCTCCTCCACTGTGTCTGTCAACAGGTCATTGACAGCCAGGATCTGATCTCCCTTGTGGAACAGACATGAAGCCTGAATCTCCCCACATTTAGATACACTAGAGAGGAAAAGAAATATTGAGGCTAAACTAAACATAAGAGGTAGTATTTGTTATTTTCACCATGTTGGGCTGAACCAGGGGAGTCTTGCTTTTTATTTTGAGGTTACACCAGTGGCTCAGAAAAATAGTATTTAATTCTAACAAACTTGCATGAACCAGATGATGCTTCTGGGATCAGCCCAACATTTCCAGTAGATAGAGTATTTTTGGAGCAATAACAATTTTTTATTTATCTGTGAGAATCATACCATGGTTTTCCCTCCTCCTCTGTGATAACCAAGCTGTTTGCATCAAGATGACTTATGCATATTTCCTTCTCGACAAGGGTGTGCGTTTCACTGAAGAATGGAAAATATGTAACTATGAAACAAATGTAACTCACAATGAAACTAGATTCCAAAATCACAATTTACCAAAATAACCCTAGTTGTTTGACAACTAAATTCCACACTTTAGGATATTGTTTTCTATTGAATTGAACTTCTACAGATGTACTTAAAATTTATTTTTGATATAATGATAAGGCATAAATCACATTTTGCCTAGAACTGACCTGTTCAGCTTAGTGGTGGCACAGTTTTCATAAGAAACCATTAGAAAGTTTTTAGAGTTTTATTATTAGTACAAGTTTTTTGTATTCCATAAATCCTGGGATGACAATAAGGTAAGATCCATTATAGTGGTGCAGATTTTTTTTTTTTTTTAAGGTAAAATTTTAAATGTTTAAGACACTACAAAATATAATTTAAAAATGTATAAGGTTGCAAAAATAGTTCTGACTCGCCTTTGTAATACGAGTAACAACTACTTGGGCAAGATCAGTGCTGGATACTTTTGAAACGCGTGATGCATGATGATTTGTGACAGCTAAGGTAAATACTTTTTTCTTTTTTAAACTTTTTATTCATATTCATAATAATGTTACAAATAGCAGTATGCATTAATAATTAGAAATAGTCTGCTGATGTTTAATTTGTCAGTTGTTTTTACCTTTGCCCATGTGACTCAGTGGATGTTTGTGGTGTTTTCATTTTATCGAAGGCTTTTGTGACGCAATCCAACAGACTGTCTTCAGATGTACCAGTCATACCCTCCCTGGACAGAAAAGCAAATAATTATAATTTGCTCAAAGCCCTAAGTCTATAAAATCAGGCCTTTAACAATAAGTAAACTCATGTTAGCACAGAGTACATTCATAAAAAATGTGCACAATGATACTTGATTACTACAAATAAGCTTTCGAACACTGCAACATTAAATTGCAAAAGATGGTCATAAAATTAGGTCAAAATCAAAGAAGAAATTTGTCTTCTGTATATTCAAGAAGGATACAGTTGGATTCAAATCTAACGATTAATGTTACATTTTTAAATGGTAAACAAACAAGCATTGTCTAACTGGTTAAATAGAGGTAAATGAGATTTTGTCATACCTTGATGACATGTCCTCATTACTTTCCACTGCAGTTTCATCCAGCGATTCCTCTTTTTTCAGATTTTCATACACCTGAATACATCAAACAAAGGGATGTGTTTTTTTATGTGGTTATACTGAATTATAATGCAAGGGTTTGGTTTTTATAAGTGAGAGTGTGTGTTTGTGGGTTTAAATGTGCCATACTGGTGTTGCAGATGGGCTGCTTTTGGGTGGTTGGCTACATCGAGCTATAACATCTTCTGATGCTGACTTCTTCCTTGGAGGCAGTGGAGGTTGACCATCAACTTTAGTCTGCAATTATTGAGAGGTACAAGTCAGAAATTATTCAGGCAATGTTAGGAGAACTGAGTCACACAAGCATGTGAAAGCATTGTTGATGAATTACCTCTTCGGTGTCACAGGGCTTTTGGTCATTAGCATTGGATTCTGTCGTGATCTGCGGTTCAGTTTGTGGCTCGAATTTGTTATTCTATAAACAAAGTTTGAAAAATTAACTTTATAAAACCCATCAAATTGCATTGATTAATAATTGCTAAACATTATTTAAAAGATGTACTTATATTTAAAGATTTTAAATATTTAATATATCAATTAAATATATTTTTAATGATTTATTCAAAGAGAACATGCTCAATTAAAGCTATTAAACTCATAGGCAAAAAGTGGAATGTCTCACCTTTATAGCCCTGAATAGAAAATTGAACCATCTATCCACCTCCTCACTGAAAACAACAGATCCTATATATTAACACTAGAAGGAATAGCCTTTATTTATTTTTCCTGTTATTTGCGTAAAAATTTTTTTTTCTTTTCAATGCAGCTTTTTCCTAAGTATTGGAATTATGGTAAAGCAATGGTAATCATAGCAAACCTTGTGTCTCCAATGAAGAAAAATTCTCTTTGGACCTTGGCTCCTGGGTTTTCTGTTTTCATTAAGAGCACAGTGTCCGGAGAGCACTTGAAGGTTTTACAGATCCATTCGAAGTCTGGGTTTGCTTCAGGGTTCACTTGCAGCATTGTGATGCTACATAGAAAAAAAGAATTATATCGCTGCATAATACTAACCCTTTTTGTTTATGTGAAATTTAATCAGCAGCTTTCGCCTTACGTGGAAGAGTCTATGGATTTTATAGGTTTGTCTCTCTCAGTGGATTTGTAGTATTTTAGCTCATGGCTGCTGTCATTTGTCTTTGAAAGCACAAAGAAGCGGCGCTTCCATGATTTCTGCAATGAATTATGAAGCATCTTAGATGAAATACCTAGATAATACATATAAACTGTTGATATTTCTGTGTAGGAAATCCAGATGTTTTACCATATTTCTTATTTGTCTAGAAGGAGGGGACTTTATTAAAAAACCTTTGCACACTTCCTCCACCCCAGCTGCTTCAGTGTGACATGAAGCATTTGAATCTGTTGCAGAGGAATACATACGATCAACCAGAATTTAACCATTCATCACTATCTGTAATAGTTATCTCAATAAAACTTGAACAAGTTAGACAAGTTAGATTTTTTATAATCTCATCTCTGGCTGTTCTGTTTCCAGTCAGTCTGTACTGTTTAAAAGAGATTTCAGACATACCTGATTTACCTCTGCTGTTCATTTGGATGTTGTTAAATCTCTGCTAAAACAGACATGATTTGTGTTGTAAGTAATGTCTTTATTATACACACACATCAGATAATACTTAAGCAATAATTGGTGCTTGAGAATATACAACACAGAAAAAACCACAGTACTGTATTTTACACAAATGTATTTATGAAGTAAAAAAAAAAAAAAAAAAAAAAATACTGATATTCCCGGACCTTAAAGGTATAGTTCACCCAAAATGAAAATTTTTTGATTTACATTTATTCACCTCATGTCATTCCAAACCTGTATGCTGTATTCTCTGGAACACAAAAGAAGATGTTTTGAAAAATGTCTCAGTTTTGTGTTCCACACAAAAGAACAAGTCATACAGGTTTGAAATGACATGAAGGTGAGTAAATAATGACAGAATTTTCATTTGGATGATCTCTTTAATTGTACAATTCTGCATCAGTCAGCTCATAGGAATATTAACATTTGGAAAACCAAAACAAAGCTTTTTATTGAAAGCACATGACCCAACCTCCCGTGTCATAGTCAAATAGTTACAGACCTATTTGCACTGGGTGATTTTCAGTCTAATTCTTTAAACCGAAGAAAGATTGCAAAAAATAAAATATAAGTAGTAGCCATAATTTCTTAATGTGTTCAAATAAATCAGATCAGTTTAGTCATTGGATCAGTAGATCTGCAATACATTATTAATGGATTACCTTAACTACTGTGTGTGTCGCAGTAAAAACAGTGTCCTCTGTACTGCTGTCCTGTTTTCACCAATATGCATGTCATGATTTTGAAGGTAGACTTCTATTGTCGCTGAAGAAGGTGGAGTTTCTGGTTATGTGTCCTCCCTTTGCTGAAAATGTTTTAGGATTTTTGGTCACAGGAACTACCAGGTCCTTACCGGCAATGACTTGAAAACAAGACAAAAGTGAAGCATGTTGATTCTTTTCCTTGATGTCTCAGATGGAAGTGGTTAGTTACACAAATTCCTTCCAAATGTAGATTAGTAAAATTCCACCACATTTGAACTTCCGTGTGAAAGGTGCATGTATGACCTTTATATACATGCATTTTACATGTTTATATATGTAAAATAATTATATCACATGGCTCAAGTAAATCTATAACTTTGAGTACATTTTAAGGCCAATTAATTCGAGAGTATATTTAAAATGTTAAATAATATTCCATAATACTATCCTCACAGACATTATATGAGATTAATTATTGAGACATTAAGATTCATCAAGGGTCTTAGATAAGTGATAATGAGTGCCTTGATTTCACGTCTTATAAGTAAACCATAAGAAACAGCTTGCACTACGACAATAGACCAAAGATTAATAGATCACTCTCAATCAGAATCAGCGTATACTGTACTGCAGAGGTTCCCAATCCTGGTCCTGGAGAACCCCCAACACTGAACGTTTTTGGTGTCTCTATTATCTGACACACACATTTGAGGGCTGCATCCGAAAACTTAGGCAGGTGACTTGCTGCCTCGCTGCCATATTAGGCAATGACTTTGCAGGCAGCGTTTTTGCACGAAGGCACCTCATGAAACTGATTTTGGACAGGCTTCTGAGGCAGAGTAATGGTTTAATGATCTACAGCAAAATATAGAGAGCTTTGGTGATAACTAAGTAGATATTTAATTACTGCAATATTAATTTCTCGCTAGAAATGATATAAAAAGTGGAAAACATTGATCAAAAACACATTAACACACAAACTGACCACTGACCGCAACTTTCCGACACCATCTTTATTTTTTGGGTTTAACTGTCACAGAATAGAACACACAGGATTGTGGGATATCAAAGGCAGCGAAGGATACATCTATGCTGCCTTCAAAAATTGGCCAGATGAAGGCATCTCAGCAGACAGGAACTGAAGCTAACATTGAATTCGGATGTACCTTGATGCCTTCCTACCTTGGAATGCGTCCTCCAAAGGCAGCCTCAGAAGGCAGTTTTCTGATGCAGCCGAGGTCTTGGATTCCTTACTAATGAGCTGATGAGTTAAATCAGATGTGTTTGAATAGGGAGACATCTAAAATGTGCAATGTTGGGGCTTCTCCAAGACCAGGATTGGGAACCACTGCTGTACCTAAAACATACAGTGTGCAGCAGTAGATTGCATGTTTGGTTTATTTGAGTGTTTTTTTTTTCTGGAAATGTGTTTAACAAGAGGAACTAAGATCTAACAATGCCAATACAATTTTGCTCTGCATTTGCAAAAGTGACTAAAGTGTTGTCACACAACAGTGTATATGGTACATGTACTCTAAGCAAGGTGAGAAATATTAGTGTTAAATGTATATTTAATTATTCTTTTCAAAATACTAATTTCTTTACTGACAGTTAAAGACAGTAACTCATTTTCAACAACTCAGTGCAGTTTTATAAATTAACACTAGAGAGACCTATTCACTGTAGACACATGGAGGCCTATAACACCTGTTGTGAGCTCTGTTAACTCTTCTCCATAAAAGGAAAAATTAAAAATAAAAAACACATGAGATCAGTCATCAGGCGAAAGATGACAGCTCTCCTCTGGTATGCTTAAAAGCTAAAAATGCCAAGGGTGATCAGCGCAATCAATCAAGACTAGTCAGGCATGACTGGACTAATGCAGCTTGGATTGTGTTAATATGATTAGTATGATATAAACAAAAATATGTGGAAGAAACGACTGGTTATAGTGATAATGTTAAGTGCTAAAAATGACAGTGGACAATCAGTTCTATCTTAGGGGAAGGGGTGATTTCCAAAAACATTCTGTGACATCACTGACGAGAACAATGAGTGAGAATGAGGAAACACCTTTTTGTATTATGAATCATCTTGCTAAGCATGTACATTTTTCATGAATCCAGAGTGACACTACCATTAGGAACGGTATGATTTTTTAAATATTTTTGAAAGAAGTCTCTGTTGCTCAGTAAGGCTGCATTTATTTGGTCAAAATAGAGTATAAACAGAAATATTGTAGAATATCATACTCTAAAAAATGCTGGGTTGTTTCAACCCAACTTTGGGTCAAATGTGGACTAACCCAGCTATTGGGTTAAATCTTTTACCCAAAAGTTGGGTTAGTCCATATTTAACCCAAAGTTGGTTTGAAACAACTCAGTTTCAATATTTTTAAAAGTCTGATTTATTCTTGTTTTCAGTAGCCATTACTGCAGTCTTCAGTGTCACATGATCTTTCAGAAATCTTTATAATATGCTGATTTGGTGCTTAATATTTTTGTGGAAACTGTGATATTTTTCAAGATTCTTTGATGAATAAAAAATGAATACAACGTAAAAGTCTTTTTGTCAATTTTGCATCCTTGCTGAATAACATGATTAATTTCTCGATCTCCGGTTGATCGTGTCAAAACATAGAGCCATGCGCTTTACGCCCTACGCCACTATGACTCTTTAGTAATATTGTCTATGCCAGCCAGACATTGGTGGGAAGAGCTAGTTTAAATAGCCTCTGCAAACAAGGTGAGCTATTTTCACTTAGTGTGGCCCTATTAGCTATTTGCAATGCACATGGGCCCATTGGATAATCTGGCCATGGTGACTGCAAATAAATGTCAAATGAATGCTGAAAATGTATTAGCATTAGCAATACTGTATATTATTTGTCAAGATTTGTGTATTTTACTAACCTCAATTTATGTGAATAAATGAAAGATTGGTTGTTTAAATTAAGCTGTTTTTATATCATGCAGGAAGCAGGTTATTTTTCAGCCCATGATTCATCAGGGCTTTGAGAAGGGCACTGAAATGCTTTTGAAGCTGGTCTATAGTGTGGAATGAAAACACTGCTTTGCTTGGAATGCATCTACAACAGGAGTAAAGGCTTACTACTAGAGGGCTGTGCATTTTTGTGTAGACAGCGAATCGATTCGATTCACGATTCATAGGTTTTCAATTTGATTCAAGAATGATTTTTGCAAATTCAGAACGATATGATTTGATTCACAATTAAATTTGATTCAATTCGATTAACAATTCAATTAACAATTTGGTTCTGCATTCTTTAAGTGCATTCACAGAAATATTTAAATGTTTCCCCTAAATTCTTTAAATGCTTAGTCAGAGGGCAAATTTACACAGCAGCCTTTATGGTAACAGAACCATAGGTTAGAGAGAAAAAAAACTTTTGTCCATTGTTAGATGCTAGTTTAATGGTGCTATGGCATGACATTGCATGTAGAAATTTACGTAAGCCAAGATTTCAAAAAAGAGCTTTAACAGTATTATGTATAGGCTAACATTTGGTCACACCAGGGGGGGAGCCATCATTTCAGAAGTGACAGAAATGTCAAATACAGTCATTTTAAGTATGTAAGTATGTATGTATGTATGTATGTATTATTATTTATTTATTTATTTATTTTTGCAATTAATTATTTTTTTATCTATTGCTTTGAATTTGCTATAAGAAATCTAATACACTGCTGGACAATAATCAGTCATTTGTAATGTGTTTATTTATTGTGTTTTTTGTCTTAACGTTTCATCAGTTCATTCTCCTTTTTATTCAGCTAGCTGCAGATATAGCCTGGCACGTCTATGAGCGTGAGATCACTTCTCTTCCCGTGTGAAAACTTCTTTATCTCATAAAATAAAATGCTATAGTATTTAACTTTTCCTCTCCATCGGCGAATGATGATCCTCAAAGAAAACACACCCGTTGTCTGTTTGCTATAGCAACAAAGGCTACTTTCATGCATCTTATTATCAGATAAACCTTGCGCTCTCTTTTTTCAACATTGTTGTTAATGCTGTGATTATTTGAACAGTTTCTTTCATACATTCAGTTTAACGACATTGTTAAAACACATGTATCATTCAATGAAACTGTGCATATGGTTTAGACACTTAAATTTTTGCTCCATCCATGCAATAAATGCGCAGCCTTCGACTGCTCAGGTAGTGTTGTTTCATGACCGAGAGCCATTGAAAAACTACAGAAAAGCAAAACTACTTCACTTCAGCATTACTGGCCATGAGTACTACTAAGGAGAGATCAGCCTTGACAGCCTTACTTACTGGAGTTCCACAAATACTGACTTTGTTCTTTGAGGGGGGACAACCCTCAGATGGTTGCGGGGGAGGGGTCCTGACCCCACGGGACTTCCGCCTATTAGTAGTGCGGAGCTGGGAGCTAGATATCTTTTGTTCTTGGCCATGATGGGAAGAGAAGTTTCTAGTCAGCAATATCTTATTGTTCATCTTGAATTTCAGCATTTCAAAATGCACTTTTTACAGAATAAGGAAAAACTGGTTTCATTCAGAGCCAATGTGGTTGTTTAGAAGGAAGCTACAAGTCTTTGTTCTTGGCTGTGATGGGATATGAGATATGAGATTATGAAGGATTATGAGATATGAATGATTAATGTGTTTCATGCATTAATGTGCATTTTTTAAAAAAACAAAAAAGGCAGAAACAGTTAAATGGTAAGTTTAATAACACTTCACAGTGTAACAATGTGCAAGATGCATGCTTTTCGAAAGCATAATTCATATATTTTATATAGGCTATACTTACTGTTGTTCAGAAACCTTCATGTTGAGTGACAAACATTTAAACCAATGCATAATGATTGGGAGCAGTGTGTCACTGGTTACATGCATTGCAAAACAAATAAAGAATACACAATGACAGAATTGTTTTATGTACATACATAGTACACAAAATTCTCATACTGTTTAAAATATATGAACAGTTAAACATTGCAAAACTAGTTTTTCACTGTGGAGTAACTCTTGTTATGAAGTAATACTTTACTCTTCTGCTTCCAACATATAAATAAAGTACCCACTGTCACTCATGTAATTTCATGTACATATGACATTTTTTTAAAATACATATTTAGATGATTAATGTACATGCAAAAGAGAATAAGGTACTTTAGATAACCGGATTGCCTCTTCTGTTACTCAGTAGTGCCTTGTTTTCTACCTGTATGAGCAAATGACCCTTTGACCTTAAATTAGACGTGTACAACATTTCGAATATTTTTATGGGGATGAGAGAATTTGCAATGGATTTTGTTTCATGTCCTCAGTGTGGTGGCCAGGGTTCAGAAAGAGGCTTGGATACCGCTTAACTAGGAGTTTTGCCTGCAAGTAATTTCAGTAACTTTATTTATAGGTCTCTAAATAAAGTGATAGGAAAAAAAGACAATTCTTTTACTGTGATTTATCATCTTACCTCGTCCACGCTTAGTTTTTTTAAGCATTTCTGAATATCTTTTACTGTGTCTGTGGCCAGGATCTGATCCCCTCTCGAGTCCTGAATCTGACGACACTGAGACACACTGGAGAAGATGATACATTGTAAGTAGTTCATTTCTACTCAAATTAACATTAATTCTAGTAAAGGCCTGTCATTAATTATCTGTTGTAGTGTTGTACCATGGTTTGCCTTCCTGTGTCAAGATCGGACTGTTTTTCAGCTCATTTTGACTAACGCAGATCTCCTTCTCTCCACGTGTGTGTGTTTCACTACAAAGCAGAAAAATACAAATGCCACATTTATCAAAACCACACTGCTAAATTAATGGATTTTAATTAGGAAAAGATAGAATTTTACTCAACAACTGACACATTGATACACTCAAAAGTTGTTTGCTCTAAGACAGAAGCACCCTGCTAATGATATTTCCAGTTGTGAAATTAAGGATGTAACCACATATTTAAGATTAGTGCAGACCACTAATAATAATTAGAACATTTAAGTACCAGCCACTAAAAAAAAAAAAAAAAATCAAATAGTCAAACAGAGATGGTGTCAGTGTGTATTAAGCAGAAGAATGCACTAGTAGCTTTTCCACAACTGTCATGATCTTGGTAAAACTGACATATGAATACAGAGAATTATCTGTTACTAAATTTTACCATTTAATTTGATTGTTTAATTTGAACAAAGGTCAAACCACCAAAGACCACATCCTTTTTTAGATGTTAAATATATATAAATCACATATATTCAGGTATGAAAAAATATCTATCTATCTATCTATCTATCTATCTATCTATCTATCTATATATATATATATATATATATATTGGGCCATGAAGCAGGAAGTAAATATATATATATATAAATCACATATATTTTGCATCTGGGCCATGAAGCAGGAAGGAACTTAGTGAACACATTAAAATGTGGCAAACAGTAACACACTGACAACTCATATATTTATCATATCTTGCATAACTGACACAATAGTGCAATCTCATGAGGTAAATAACAGTGAATAAAAGACTTCAAAATTACCTTTTCTGTTTGCATGTAGTGTCATCCTCCTGTTTGTCATCTTCCAACACCATTTTCCTAATCAGAAAAGACCATAGAACATTTAAATTAAACTCTGTCTCTGAAAATCGAGTTTTATCAACAGAGTGCATTCCACGAGGCCAGTTAAAGGGAAAAGTGCTCTTAAACACTTACACTGATCCCATGGTCATGTATTGACTGTTGTCCCCTGGAGGTTCATCCTGCTTCCCGTCCTTCTCATCTTTTTCCTCAATAACTGTAATCTGCCAGATAGAGGTCTGAGTTTTATGTGTGTATTTTGTCATATGCACATGTGAAAGAACCTGTGTTTAAATGTGTAAAACCTTGCGTGTTACTGGTACTGGAGGTTCACTGAGCTTGCGAGGATTGCCAGAATGATTGTATTGTTGTGAAGTTAATTCAAATGCTGAACATCTGTTGTCCTTTGGTTCTAAATAGTTCACAGGTACAGACTTTGATCTAAATCTCTTGTCCTGTGGAAATAGGTAAAGCATGTGAGCATTCACAACCTCTCAAAAGATTTTGTACATTTGACTGAATTTTTTGTTGACTCTCTGATCTCTGTTTTTTTTTTTTTTTTTTTTTTGGGTTACTGCATAATTGCCATATTTCCTTTTATGTTTTTTATTTACTTTTATGTTTCCTTTTATGTTTTTATTATTCTCAAATGTAGGCAATGGTAGTAAGTATCAGTAGGTGCAAAAACATATTACTGATAGTTTGTATATGCATATATGTAAAGATAGAGAGGGAAAGAGAAGGATTGTTTACCTGAGTATCGTCTGTATGTCGCAGTTTATTTTGTGATTTCTGGGTCGTCATTGCCTTGATTAAGGCATTGAGCCAACCATCCACTTCATCCCTGAAAACACCTGAAAACCTTTAACACTGCTTTCATGGCATTATGTTATGACAGAAATGAGAGTCAAAATAATGGTGGCAAACCTGTTTTCTCCAATGAGGAAATATTCTCTAGCTTGTTTTGGTGTGTCATCTTCCACCTTTAAAAATAGCACGACGGATGGAGAACACTTGAAGTTTTTCTGGATCCAGTGCCACTTCTGATGTGCCTCAGGGCTAGTGAACAGCAAGCTGATTCTTTAAAACAGAAAGGCGTTGTCATTATAGTGTGAAGATACTTTATGTATATATTTATGAGACAGTCTTTTCCTTACTTAGAAATGTCTATCGCTCCCAAAGGCTTGTCTCTCTTTTCGTGTTTTTCATGATATGTCAGCTGGTAGTCTTCACCCGTTTTGGAGAGCACAAAGAAACGATTCTTCCATGATTTCTGTGACAGATATATAAAACTGCTAAGTTTCACAAACAGAGGAACTGTCTTTGACAGACAACAGATGTTTCAGTTTCAGGGTGAATTGCAATATGAGACGTACAGTGGTTTTAGTCAGAGCTGTTTCAGGGGGGGACTTGAGCAGGTATCCAGTGTACAGTTCCTCCATCACTGGTTCATTGTAAAATGAAGTTGCTTCTGCAGAAACATAATTAAAGCTGATCAGCATTAAAAAGTGCTCAATTCCATTTAGTCCTTAAGTTCCTTGATTATCTCCCTTTTCCTAAAGAGATTTTAGACTTACGTGTTTTCTTGTTGTTGGACATCCTGATGTTGTTGCTTGAGTTCTAAAATAGGTGTGAAATGTTAAAGTTATTTTACTGTAAGCCAGTCATATATCTGATAAACAGAAGTAAACAATGGTGATTTATGATTTTGTAAAATGATATTCAGTGCAATGTCACTGTTAGCAGCACAAAGCAATTACAATGCAATGGAAATGAATCCTCCATCGTATTTCAAGTGAATAATTATATGTTATATAATAATATTGCACTATGTCTTTTGAATATTTCAACTCAAATTGTATTTCTCAGATGAATAGTATCAGCATTATTTCTCTACATGTTACAAGCATCATAAAGCAGAATCATCACATCAGTAGCTGTATTCTATATTATTATTAGTTTACCTTGTTTCGCAGTAAAAATAATGTCCTCTGAAAGGTATTCAGTTCTCACAATGCTAGAGGCTTTTTGTTTCTTCCAGAGTGTTATGCTGGAAAGAGTTTTTTTTCTGGTTATATGTGAGCCCAGGTTTAAGATCCCTCCCCTTTGACTCTGTCATTTCTTTGGGGAAACTACCAGACAAACGTGTTCATGGCATTGAGGTATTGTGGAAAACAAACAAAAAGAAATTTAGCTTCTGATGCACATGCAGTACGCTGCGAAACATGTACACATACAGTATACACTCATAGTCTGACACATAAGCTGGCACTTCCCACAATTTTTTTTTTAATGCAGTTTTTTTTTGCTTTTGTAGCTTTTTTATTCGCAATGTTTCACCTGTTTTTTTGGTTCCCTTGTTTTTTTTTATTATTATATATTTTTTCCTCCAGACAATAGGCAGACGACCATGTGGTGACATACTTGCTCATTTTCTATTCATGATTGCAGAGGTTCGCTGATGTCTCTTTGACCCAAATGTCTGTGACAGAATTTAATTCAGATGACTCAGCTTAAAGAGTCTGTTATTTGTATACCATGCATACTTGTTTATGAAGTGCATGAGACACATTTTCAAGTAAGAAATGTCAAAACATTACTGTGGGATCCAACAGGCAAAAAGATGGCAGTAAACCATTTTGTCCATCTCCCAACTGCACAAATATGTTACACTGCTATTTAAAAACTAGAAACTATTTAAAAATAATTAAATCATATTGACTATTTGACTATTTTTAAAACAAATGATAAAAATAGAAATGACAAAAATTAATACATTTCTGTAGAAGTATTCTCTAATTATATTGAAAATGTATGTATATTTATAAAATATCAAATAATTGTAAAAAATGTTTCAAAAGTTTAATAATACTTCACATTGTAACAATGTCCACATATGTGTTTTTCTACAGTATAATTCATGTATAAATTACATAGGGTAGATGATATTCAGTAATTAGCAATCTAAAGAGTGACTGAAACATTTTAATCAAATCATAATGACTAGGTGCAATACATAATTAATTAAATGCTTTGCAAAACAAAATAGACAATGACAGAAAAGTTGTATATACAGTACACAGTATATAAAGTACCTCATATTGTTAGGATTGTAAAAAAAAGTGCATTTTTAAAGAGGATAAAATATATTAACAGTGTGAACTGTGCATTTTTTCAATGTGAATTAAAGTTCAAACTTATAATAAAGTAATACTTGACTCTTTTCTTCACATTAACAGATGTGAACTAATTTACCCACTACCACTCAAAGTTTCATGTATACAGTCTAAATCTTACAAATTTCTTTCACTCAGTGACATTTTATTTATTTTACATATTTACATGATTAATGTACAGTCAAAAGAGGACATGTTACTTTAGATAACCTGACTGCCTCTTCTGTTCTTCATTAACACCTTGTTTTCCACCTGTATTTCTAATATCTTGATGGTGCTGAATTCACATGTGATTTTGTTTCATATCCTCATTATGTTTGGCAGGGTTAAGAGTGCAGAGGCTGGGATCCTATAAGCCGCCGAATAGTGAGTTTTACCTGCATGTAATTTCAGTAGCATTAATAATAGCTCTCTTAATGTAGTGACAAAAAAAAATATTTTACTGTGAATCGTCATCTTACCTCATCCTTGCTTAGTCTTCTTAAGTACATCTGTATCTCTTCTACTGTGTCTATAAGCAGGTCATTTAAGGCCAGGATCTGATCCCCCTTATAGAAGAGACACAAGTTCTGAATCATCAGACAGTCAGAGACACTGGAGAGAAAAAGATGAACACACAACAATGAGAAACATAATACAATGTAAGTTGTTAATTTGTACTCATGTTAATGTTTTCAGAATAGGATACATATTAAACTGTAAAAACTGTAATTAATTATCAGTGAGAGTTATAGCCTACCATGGTTTGCCCTCTGCCTGAGTCAAGATCAGACTGTTTTTCAGATAATTTCGACTAACGCAGATCTCCTTCTCAACATGTGTGTTTGTTTCACTGCAGAATAGAAATATGCATTGATAAAATTCAAACAGATGCCAAATTTTTCATGCTAAATATAGCTCTTTTATGCATAATGCAATAATAAGAAAGTTGACATGATTCAGGTGCATTCAACAGAAAAATGCAGTGGTAGCTCTTTCAAAAGATGCATTCAAGTCCAAATTTACCATTTATTTTCATCGTCTTCATCCTGGTTGACTGCACCATTGCACACAGAGGACTCGTGACCATTAATGGAAGTGCTGAAAAAAGACAACCAAAAATACTGAACTTAGTGAACACATTACAATGTGTCAAACGGCAACATACACTGAGTAAATAAAATCTCACACTACTGAAACAATAGTGCATAAGGTACATAGTGAATCAAGAATTCAAAATTACCTTTTCTGCATGCATGTAGTGTCCACCTTTTCTTGGTCAACATCCAAAGCTTTATGCCTAATCAGAAAAGACCACAGAAAAAGAAATAATTAAAAATGTAAATTAAATTCTCAAAATGTTTTTGTACATTTACATTCCACTGGGCCAGTTAAGGGGAAAAGTGCCCTCAAACACTTACAATGATGCCATGCGCATGTATTCACTGCTGTCCTCTGCAGATTCATCCTGCATCTCATCCTTCTCATCTTTATGTTCAATAACTGGAATCTGCCAGACAGAGGTTTGAGTTTTATTTTAACAGTCGGAAGTTTAAGAGCAATTATGTGCACATTGTATCTTTAAGAAACTGTGTGTTAAACCTTGAGAGTTACTGGTACTTGAGGTTCGCTGAGTTTGCGAGGATAGTCATAATGGCTGTACAGTGACGGGTAAGTTAAAATTAATTCAGGCGCTGACCGTCTGTCATCAGGCTGATCCTCAACCTTTGGTTCCAAACTCTTCACAGGTTCAGATGCTGTTCTAAATCTGTTGTCCTGTGGAAAAAAGTAAAGCATGTGAGCAAGCTTAAATGCTTGTATAGCTGTAGATAAATATAAATTAATTTATAAATTTAACAATAAATAAATTATGTAAAGTAATAATAATATTGAAAATAATTATATTACTATTGGTGGCTACTTTGAAGAAGATAGTTTTTAATTTTTTTTAAATACTTTTGCATAATTGCCATATTTCATTTTGTTATTTATTATTCATGAAATTTAAAAAAGCAGTAGCTGTGTCCAAACCTTTGGCAAGTCATTTATATATGCATACATATGAAGAGAGAGATATTTTAATGTTTACCTGAAGGGTATTTCGTGATCTCTGGGTCTTCATTACCTTGACTATGGCATTGAGCCAACCATCAACATCATCACTGAAAACACCAGAAAACATTTAACTCTAGTGAAAAACTGCATCAGTTATTTTAAAATGAAATTTTTAAAATAAAAGATTTCTAGAATTATATTTCCAGTATATATAACTCATTTAAAAAGCAGAGTGATTAAGCGACTGCTTAAAGACTCCATGATATCAATATTTTGCTTTATTTTATTCACAGCTCAGGACAAGTTGAATTCATTTCTAAACAAATGTAATGAGATGAACCACAAAAGTTAATTTTTATTTTATTTTATTTTTTAATGTACTAACAATGTCTTTTTCTTTTATTATGCTTTGGCAATATACTAAATACTTAGTCATGCTGATAAAGCTTTGTTGACTGACTCTGAAAGCTCAATTTTAAATGTGTAGATTTACTACTGTATAAGCTACACTACTAACATATACATAGTTTCAATAGACATGGGCATTTTATTTATTTATTTAATTATTTTTTCTGCCTGTGTCATGCTGGCTTTCATGGAACTGTGTAGTGATACCAATGAGAAATATTGTCTAAATGACGGTGGCAAACCTGTTTTCTCCAATTAGGAAATAGTCTCTAGAGTGTTTTGGTGTGTCGTCTTCCACTTTCAAGAACAACACAGAGGATAGAGAACACTTGAAGTTTTTCTGGATCCAGTCCCACTTCTGATGTGCCTCAGGGCCAATATGCAGCAGGCTGATCCTTTAAAACAGAAAGACGTTCTCAGTATAGTGTGAAAATGCTTAATTTATTTATTCATGACTTTGTCAGTTGTTTTCTTACTTAGAAAGGTTTATCTCTCCCAGAGGTTTGTCTCTCCTTTTGTTGTTTGCATGATATGTCAGCTGGTAGTCTTCACCCGTTTTGGAGAGCACAAAGAAACGACACTTCCATGATTTCTGTAACAGCTATAACAGTTAAAACTGCTAAGTTAAACGAACAGAGGAACTGTCTTTGACAGACTGCAGATATTTTGATTACAGGTTGAATTGCGATATGAGACGTACAATGTTTTTAGTCAGGGCCGTTAGAGGGGGAGACTTGAGCAGGTATCCAGTGTACAGTTCCTCCATCATTGCTGGTTGGTTGTAAATGTTGAAGTTGCTGCTGCAGAAACATAATTGAAACATCTTTAAACACATTGATGCTGCTCAGTTTAATTTTTCAGTTGTCTTCTTGATTATCACATTTTTCTCAAGAGATTTTTAGACTTGGTTTCTTTTTGTTGGACATGCTGATGTTGTTGCTTTAGTTCTAAAACAGATGTGAATTATTTAAGTCGTTTTACTGTAAGCCACTGATATATCTGATAAACAGAAGTAAACAACAGTGATTTCTGATTTTGTAAAAATAAAACATGTAATGTCAGCACAAGACAATTAAAATGCAATGGAAATTAACCCTCCACCACATTTCAAACACATAATACCTTATGTACTAAAATTGCACAATGTCTTTATGAATGTTTTAAACTCTAATTCTAATATTCACATGAATAGTATCAGCATTATTTCTTTACATGTTACAAGAATCACAAGCAGAATCATCATATCAGTAGCCATATTCTATAAAAGTATTGCCTTACCTTGTGTCACCGTAAAAAGTTATTCAGCTCTCACAAGGTATATGTTATGATGGCAGTTTAGGAGGAAGCTGGAGGCCTTTTGTCTCTTTCAGAGTGTTATGCTGGTAAAAGGAGGAGTTTCTGGTTATACGTGAGCTCAGGTTTAGGATCCCTCCCCTTCAATTGTGTCTGTTATTTGTTTGTGGAAACTACCAGACAAACATGTTCATGGCATTGTGGTATTGTGGTAAACTCGATACTACAAAAATAAATGTATCTTCTGACGCGCATGCAGTAAGCGGTGACTCAAACATGTACACATATACGTATAGCCTTATACACAAGCTGGCCAATTTATTGGATTATAGTTATTTATGCAGTTAGAAGCTCTAGGTTCCCATTAGGAATGCAAGAGGCGACTTAAGTTTCTGTGCCAAAAAATAATTCTTTCTTTCTCTGTGTGCTGCTTGGGATTGTAGGGGGAAATCCTGATTGATTTCAGTAAATAGTCTAATGATACTGTGTCTTTCCTCCACCGGGTTTCAAGGTTTTTTTTTTTGTTTGTTTTTTTTGTCTCAAGTGTAACCTGCTCTTTGCAGGGTGATGTGGGGTTGGGAGTGATTAGGTGGTTTTATTACTGATGGCATTTGGTTTTGTGTCTGCAAGGGTGTGGTAGTCTACACAGTCTATAACAAATCATTTTCATGACAAATAAAAGTCATAGAAAATGTCACAACATTTATAGACATTAACTAATGATCTATCTAATAAGCATTATGAGCCTATATGCAATAATTTTAGTTAATACTTTGAATAAAAGTAAAAAAAAATCTGGATTTTATAGTGATAAAATATTGCCGCGTTTCCACCACTGGAACTTTACCCAGGAACTAGGGACTTTGGGCTGGTACTCCATGTGATTCCACCAAAAACAGTTGCCCCTCAGAAAGTTCCTGCTGGCGAGGTAGTACTTTTCAAAGGTCCGGAACTTTCGGGGGCGGGACTTGGGCGCTAACCATGCTGATTGGTTGAGTTCACTCAGCATTGTGATTTCAACTACCATTTATTCAGATAATTTTCTGTCAGGCACACAACATGGACACAGATGCAGGTTTCAGCAGGAGACCAGTTTATTTAGCAAGTCCAAAAAGAGCTCCCTCAAAAGAACAAAAACCAGCCGGGGAATTAGAAAAACAGTCCAACAGAAAAAAATAGAAACTACAATGTCCTTGCAAAAACACCTGGCAGGGGGCGCCCAATGGTGCGGCCGCTTAGAGAACGGAGAGGGGAGGAAGAAGCGAGGGAGCCGGTGTCTGAGCAGACCGAGAAAACTTCTGTGGGATGCAGGTGCCCGATCTAGGAAACGAGGGCAAAAAAAAAAAAAAAAGGCACGACTGAACAGAGCTAGACTTGACCGGACAGAGTGGAAAATGGCACGACAGAACAGATCTAGACTTGACCGGACAGAGTGGCTGTGCATTGGCACCGTTTGACACAAAAGAGGGAAATAGAGTGAGAGAAGAACAAACATTAAATTCAGGTGAGCGGAGTTAAACAATTAAGAGCGTAAAAGGTTGTAATGAAAGGGAGCGAGGAATGCCACAGAGAGGTGCATGGCGAACGGTCAAAACAAAACACCACACAACATGCAGACATATACAGAACACGCCCACCGAAGGACAGGGTGATCAAACCGAGAACATGACAGTACCCCACCTCCGACGGATGCCACCAGGTGCTGCAGGAAGGGGCTAACCTCGTCGCCGATAGAAGTCCTCGACCAGTGTCTGATCCCGGTCCAGAATCCAGCTCCTCTCCTTTGAACCATAGCCCTCCCAGTCCACAAGATATTGAAAGCCCCGACCCCTACGTCTGACATCTGTCAACTTCCGTACATACAGTATAGATCGGGGAGTCATCTACTAGACGGGGGGGGATGGGTTGGGCAGAGGGATAAGAGGGGAAAACAACACAGGTTTAACCCTTGAGACATGGAAAACAGGGTGGACCCGACCAAGCGTGGTAGGAAGCTTAAGCCGCACCACTGCCAGACTCAGGACCTTGGTGATCCGTCCAGACCAGGAAGGGCTAAGTTGCACCCTCCAACCAGTGAAGCCACTCCCCCAAAGCCAGCCAGACCGCCAACAACTCCCAATTACCTATGTCGTAATTCCGTTCTGGGGGACTCAGGCGGGCAGGCACAGGGATGCACAGGGATGCAACTTTCCAACCTGGTGCGACTGCTGTGACAGGACAGCGCCTACTCCAACATCAGAAGCATCCACCTCAACAATGAACTGACGTTCAGGGTCTGGAATAGACAAGACAGGAACAGAGATAAACCGGGACTTTAATTTATCAAAGGCCTCCTGTGCCCCAATATTCCACTTGAACGGTACCTTGGGAGAGGTGAGTGCCATTAAGGGTGCAGCAATCTGACCAAAGTTCCGGATGAAACACCAATAAGAGTTGGCAAACCCCAGGAACCGCTTTAGAGCCTTACGAGAGTCAGGAGCTGGCCACTCGGCAACAGCCCTTACCTTACAGAGGTCCGCTTTGATCTGTTCTGCAGAAATGACGAACCCCAAGAACGTAACCGACTGGGCATGGAAGACACACTTCTCTGCCTTGACATAAAGCTGGTTCTCCAGCAGCCGTTGTAGCACCTGGCGAACATGCTAAGTTGGAGAGATGGAGAAAATATCAAGATATCATCAAGATACACAAAGACAAAACGATTCACCATGTCTCTTAACACGTCGTTAACCAGGGCCTGGAAGACAGCTGGGGCATTGGTTAGACCAAACAGTAGGACCCGGTACTCAAAGTGTCCCGTGGGTGTGTTGAAAGCTCTCTTCCACTCATCCCCCTCACGTATGCGAATCAGGTAATAGGCAATCCGGAGGTCAAGCTCCCTGCAAAAGCTCAAAGGCAGACGACATAAGAGGCAAGGGGTACCTGTTCTTTATAGTGATGTCGTTCAGGCCTTGATAATCTATACAGGGACGCAGGGAGCTGTCCTTCTTCTTGACAAAGATGAACCCCGCACCTGCAGGAGATGAGACTGGCTTTGAGGGATTCATTAATATACTTGTCCATGGCCTCTCTTTCAGGACCTGAAAGGGAAAACAAGTGCCTGGGAGGAGCTCGATGGCACAATCGTAAGGGTTATGTGGAGGTAAGGAGGTGGCCTGGGACTTGCTAAACACCTGGCACAGGTCGTGGTACTCCGCCAGGACCCCGCTCAAATCAGCAGACTCCACCTGCAAGACAGGGCACACAGACACAGGAAAATTGGCAGCACCCAAACAAGATGCAAGACAAAACTGACTCCATCTCAAGACAGAGTCGCTAGACCAATCCACGTGAGGGCCATGCTGCACCAACCACGGGTGCCCCAGCACTATGGGAGCACTCGGGGATTCAAGAAGGTACAGCGTGGTCACCTCACGGTGATTGCCTGAGACACTAAGATTGACATGAGGAGTAGCATAGGAGACAGTAGTGATTAAGGTGCCATTCAAGGAACGGGCAGGAATAGGTTCAGGAAGAGGAATGGCAGGAATCCCCCACTGGGTGGCTAGAGAGATATCCACAAAGTTGCCCTTGGCTCCTGAATCAATCAGTGCCGAGCAGGAGTTAGAAACATCACCAAACTGAACAGAGACAGGAAGGAGAGTACGAGAGGAGGGGGTGATCAGGTCCACACGATCATCGGGAGCTCAGTGCTCATGTTTACTGACGAGAGCAATCTCGACTCGGCTAGTCCTTCTGACATTTGCCGATGGCTCTGATTTCTCTTTAGTGGTTAAACATAAAATATCATTAGTTTTGGGTAAATCAAACAGGTAATCTTTGGTCTTTATTCAATTAATCTATTAATATTTTAAAATGAAAATAAAAAGAGGCAATACTGTTTGATATATTTCATTTCATTGTAATGTAGGCTATATAGGCCTACACATTTCCCTGAACTACATTTCTGCGGCTATTGATATGTTTAAATGAAAACGAAAGGAGGCAGTGGTGTTTGATATCATATTTCATCTTACTGACTGATGTTATCAAGTAAGCTGCTGTTTGCAGAATTACCGGACTTGCATCGTCTCGTCCACGGGAGATCACATTCGAACTAGCAAAGTCCGAAATTTGAGTTGTATTGAGAAATGCGTGCAGACCTACGTCAACAGAATATTTGCCTAATCTTCACGGTACTTTTGATCGTGGTGGAAATGCAGAAACCAACAGGTCTTGGCGGTGGGGGGGGGGGGGTAATTTTGGTGGAAACGCGTCATATATTATAGTTTTTTAGTGTGATAAACTGATTAGTGTACATAAAGGTCATGTATGTGTCAATGAGTATATGTTTCATTGCTGCACTTTGTTTATTCCAGAAATAAAAATACATGCAAACTTTTTTTTCTTCTTTTTTTTCCATCTTGCACAGAATGCACACATTCAGATAATTATTTTAACATATAGATAGATTGTGCAATAAAACTGAATTTGATGACAATTTGGAACACACAGAGTAAGCCAAGAGTGAACCTTTATAATAAAAGGCTACATACTGTATAAAATACACAATCAAAAATAATGCACTGCATTTGAATTAGAGTAACACATACAGTATAAAAAATAGTTATGTTAAATTTGCATTATTGCATTTACATTATTTCCTTACTATTCACATCAAGGCAGTTTACAAAGAGAACACATTAGACATAACCTCACTGAGTTTATTCTGCAACCTGGTTGTTATTGTCATATCTTGGCCATAGTGTCAAGTATGATTGCTTGGTCATTCCCCTTCTTAGCGTGGCGTGAATTAACTGTGTTCCCACAATGTCTTTAAGCAGACGCAGTACGAGTGAAGTATTGAAAGGGATTGTACTAGGTTACTAATGTAACCTCGGTTCCCTGAGATATGGGAAAGAGTACCGCGTTCCGTGCCATGCGGGTTTCGCAGCCATAGGTTCGTGCAGCACTGCTGCCGAGCCATTGGTTCGATTTTATCGATTGCACGAACCGATGGCCATGCAGTTTCACTGGGTGATTGAAAAAGGGTTCAGTTCAGGAGAAAAAATGAGTTTTTCCCATAGTGTCTTCAAGCAGATGCAGTACTCGTTCCCGTATCTCAGGGAACCAAGGTTACTTTACTAACCGAGTACGTGTTGGGGTCATCTGCTTTAGTATATTTACTTGCTGACATACTTGCTCATTGTCTATTTATGATTGCGGGCGGTTCACCAATGTGTCTCTTTGACCAAAATGTCTGTGTAACAGATCTTTAGTTCAGATGATTCAGCGTGAAATTAATTGTATACCTTGCACACTTGTGCATGAAATGCATGAGACATGGTTTCAAGTAAGAAATGTCAAAACATTAACTTGGGATCCAATAGTCTATGTGGACGATTATTTAAGATGTCAAATAAAGCAGTGAGCCATTTGTCCATCTCATTTTATCCAACTGCACAAATATGTTACATTGCATCTTTCAGAGACTATTTAAAAATAATCAATTTATATATAGACTATTTTTTAAACTCTTTTTAAAATAGTCATATTAATAGCAAAATTTAGTACATGTCTGTAAAAGTAATATCTAATGACATATATATATATATAAATATATATATATATATATATATATATATATATATATATATATATATATATATATATATATGCATAGTTAAGAAATAATTCCAAAAAAAAAAGTGTTTCAAAAGTTTAATAATACTTCACATTGTAACAGTGTGCAAATATGTGTTTTTCTACAGAATAATTCATGTATAAATTACATAGGCTAGATGATATTCAGTAATCAGCAATCTAAAGAGTGACTGAAACATTTTAATCAAATCATAGTGACTAGGAGCAATACATAATTGGTTACATTTTTGCAAAACAAAATAGACAATCACAGGAATGTTGTATATACACAGTATATAAAGTACCTTTGATTGTTAAAAAAGTGCATCTTTAAAGAGGTTAAAATAAAATACATGAACAGTTTTGAACTGTGCATTTTTCAATGGGAATTAACCTTCATACTTATTATAAAGTAATACTTGACTCTTTTCTTCACATTGACAGATGTGAACTAATTTACCCACTACCACTCACAGTTTCATGTATACAGTCTAAATCTTACTAATTTCTTTCACTCAGTGACATTTTAAGGTCAGAGAATCTAACATTCACATTATTTTACATGTTTACATGATTAATAATACATGTTTTACATGTTTACATGTACAGTCAAAAGAGGACATGTTACTTTAGATAAACTGACTGTCTCTTCTGTTCTTCATTAACACCTTGTTTTCCACCTGTATTTCTAATATCTTGATGGTGCTGAATTCACATGTGATTTTGTTTTATATCCTCATTATGTTTGGCAGGGTTAAGAGTGCAGAGGCTGGGATCCTATAAGCCGCCGGATAGTGAGTTTTACCTGATGTAATTTCAGTAGCATTAATAATAGCTCTCTTAAAGTAGTGACAAAAAACAAACAAACAACAACAACAACAACAACAACAAAAAAACATTATTTTACTGTGATTTATCATCTTACCTCATCCTTGCTTAGTCTTCTTAAGTACATCTGTATCTCTTCTACTGTGTCTATAAGCAGGTCATTGAAGGCCAGGATCTGATCCCCCTTATGGAAGAGACTTACGTTCTGAATCATCTGACAGTCAGAGACACTGGAGAGAAAAAGATGAACACACAACAATGAGAAACATAACACAATGTAAGTTGTTCATTTGTACTCATGTTAATGTTTTCAGAATAGGATACATATTAAACTAATAACTGTAATTAATTATCAGTGAGAGTTATACCATGGTTTTCCCTCCTCCTGAGTCAAGATCAGACTGTTTTTCAGATCACTTTGACTAACGCAGATCTCCTTCTCAACATGTGTGTTTGTTTCACTGCAGAATAGAAATATGCATTTTATGCATAATGCACTATTTCTATTTTATAGCTCTTTTTAGCATAATGCACTAATAAAAATTTTGACGTGATTCAGGTGGATTCAGCAGAAAAATGCAATGGTAGCTCTTCCAAAAAATGCATTCAAGTCCAACTTTACCATTTATTTTCATTGTCCTCATCCTGGTTGACTGCACCATTGCACACAGAGGACTCGTGACCATTAATGGAAGTGCTGAAAGAAGACAACCAAAAATATTGAACCTAGTGAACACATTACAATGTATCAAATGGCAACATACACTGAGTAAATAAAATCTCACACTACTGAAACAATAGAGAATGAGGTACATAGTGAATCAAGAATTCAAAATTACTTTTTCTGCATGCATATAGTGTCCGCCTTTTCTTGGTCAACATCCAAAGCTTTTTGCCTAATCAGAAAAGACCACAGAAAAAGAAATGAATAAAAAATGTAAATTAAACTCTCAATTTTTTTATTTTATTAACAGAGTATGGTTACATTCCACTGGGCCAGTTAAGGGGAAAAGTACCCTTAAACACTTACAATGATGCCATGCACATGTATTCACTGCTGTCCTCTGCAGATTCATCCTGCATCTCATCCTTCTCATCTTTATGTTCAATAACTGGATTCTGCCAGACAGAGGTTTGAGTTTTATTTTTTCAGGCAGAAGTTTAAGAGCAATTATGTGCATATTGTATGTTTAAGAAACTGTGTGTAAATGTGTAAAACCTTGAGAGTTACTGGTACTTGAGGTTCGCTGAGTTTGCGAGGATAGTCATAATGGCTGTACGGTGATGGGTAAGTTAACATTAATTCAGGTGCTGACCGTCTGTCATCAGGCTGATCCTCAACCTTTGGTTCCAAACTCTTCACAGGTTCAGATGCTGATCTAAATCTGTTGTCCTGTAGAAAAAAGTAAAGCATGTGAGCAAGCTTAAAAATGCTTGCATATAATTTGTAGATAAATATAATTGTCAAGATGTACATTTCTAAACAAATAAAAAAAAAAAATAATAATTTAAAGTAATATTTAAAAAATTTTGTGATATTTTTATCACTACATAATTGCCATATTTCCTTTTGTTATTCATTATTCTGGAAACGGTAATATAAAAAAATCAGTAGGCATATCCAAACCTTTGACAGGTAGTTTATATATGCATACATATGAAGAGAGAGATATTTTAATGTTTACCTGAAGGGTATTTCGTGATCTCTGTGTCTTCATTACCTTGACTATGGCATTGAGCCAACCATCAACATCATCACTGAAAACACCAGAAAACATTTTACACTAATGAAAAACTGCATCAGGTGTTTTAAAATGAATTTTTTTTTAAATAAAATATTTCTAGAATTATATTTCCAGTATATATAACTCATTTAAAAAGCAGAGTGATTAAGCGACTCCATGAAATCAATATTTTACTTTATTTTATTTACAGCTCAGGACAAGTTGAATTAATTTCTAAATAAATGTGATAAGATTAACCACAAAAGATAATTTTTATTTTAATGTACTTACAATGTTTTTTTATTTTTTATGCTTTGGCAATATACTAAATACTTAGTCATGCTGATAAAGCTTTGTTGACTGACTCTGAAGGATCAGTTTTTAATGTGTAGATTGACTACTGTATAAGCTACATTACTAACATATACATGACTTCAATAGACATGGACATTTTATTTATTTATTAATTTTTTCTGCCTGTGTCATGCTGGCTTTCATGGAACTGTGTAGTGATAGCAATGAGAAATATGTTCTAAATGATTGTGGCAAACCTGTTTTCTCCAATTAGGAAATAGTCTCTAGAGTGTTTTAGTGTGTCGTCTTCCACTTTCAAGAACAACACAGAGGATGGAGAGCACTTGAAGTTTTTCTGGATCCAGTCCCACTTCTGATGTGCCTCAGGGCCAATAAACAGCAGGCTGATCCTTTAAAACAGAAAGACGTTCTCAGTATAGTGTGAAAATGCTTAATTTATTTAATTATTAATTTGTCAGTCTTTTTCTTACTTAGAAAGGTCTATCTCTTTTGTTTCGTTGTTTGCATCATATGTCAGCTGGTAGAAGTCTTCACGCGTTTTGGAGAGCACAAAGCAACGGCGCTTCCATGATTTCTGTGACAAATATATAAAACTGCTAAGTTTCACAAACAGAGGAACTGTCTTTGACAGACTGCAGATATTTTGGTTTCAGGCTGAAATGCAATACAAGACGTACAATGTTTTTAGTCAGGGCTGGTTGAGCGGGGGACTTCAGCAGGTATCCAGTATACAGTTCCTCCACCATTGCTGGTTCACTGAAAAATGTTGAAGTTGCTGCTGCAGAAACATAATTAAAACAACTTTAAACTCATTGATGCTGCTCAGTTTAATTTGAGTTGTTAAATGTCTTCCTTGATTATCTCTTTTTTTTAAAGAGATTTTTTATACTTACTTGGTTTCTTTTTGTTGGACATTCTGATGTTGTTGCTTTAGCTCTAAAATAGATGTGAAATGTTTTAAGTTATTCTCTAAGCCACTGTAATATGTCTGATTTACAGAAGTAAACTACAGTGATTTATAAAACATATTTCAAATATATAATAATATTTTATATAATAACATTGCATGATGTCTTTATGAATGTTTTAAACTCACATTTCTTTAAACCTCAACAAGCAGAATCATCAATATTCTATAATATTATTGCTTTACCTTGTGTCACGGTAAAAATAATGTCCTCTGATGAGTTATTCAGCTCTCACAAGGTGTATGTTATGATGGCAGTTTAGGAGGAAGCTGGAGGCCTTTTGTCTCTTTCAGAGTGTTATTCTGGTAAAAGGAGGAGTTTCTTGTTATACGTGAGCTCAGGTTTAGGATCCCTCCCCTCTGATTGTGTCTGTTATTTGTTTGTGGAAACTACCAGACAAATGTGTTCATGGCATTGTGGTATTGTGGTAAAGTCGATACTACAAAAATAAATGTAGCTTCTGAAGCACATGCAGTAAGCGGTGACTGAAACATGTATATAAAATCATAGTCTTATACGCTATCTGGAACATAATAATGCAAATAACATCAGAGACTACAGACTACCTCGGCATATTTTGCGCGCACACACACACACACACACACACACACACACACACACACACACACACACACACACACACACACACGCACCCTTCCATTTGCAAGTACTTGGACTATATCTACCTCTACAGGTCTTTGCACATGCATGTCTTCCTTGTTTACATTGCATCTGTGCACTTTATACATGCAACACTTTTGTTTCTTGCATCAGTAATCCTGTAATTGTTTCATTTATGTATTGTGTTTTATTCTTATGTCCTTAACTTATGAGAGAAGCTGCTGAGAGGATTCACAGTATAAGAATTTCATTGTATGGTGTAAGAGACTGTTTCCTGTACATAATGCAATAAATGGGAAAATTTCAAGATTCAAGAGTTTATTATAGTTATGTATGCAGTTACAAGCTCTAGGTTCCCCTTAGGAAAGGAATGCAAAAGGTGACTTAAATAAGTTACTGTGCCCAAAAAATAATTCTTTCTTTTCCTGTGTGCTGCCGGGGATTGTTGGGGGAAATCCTGATTGATTTCAGATCTTTACTTTTTCCTGGATTTTTTTTCCAAGTGTAACATGCTCTTGGCAGGGTGAGGTGGTGTTGGGAGTCTTCAGGTGGTTTTATAATTTGTTATTCAATGGCCGTTGAATGCTTGAATCTGATTGGCTGACGAACGATCTGCAGTGTGCAATTATTTTCAGGGAACACACGTTGAACGTAGTTCCAGGCAGCTCTCTTGACCGCATTACAGTTCCATATCACTTCACATAGTTAACTGTAATAACAGGACTAACAAAAACAACAACATGACAGATGATTTTCCGAAATTAAATACACATGACATTTCTCACTAGCGAGGTAATAACAGCGCTATTTAGAGACGCTGCTGCAAAACACTGTTGAGGGATGCACAGAGGTAGCCTAATTCACACAAACTCTCTCTCTCTCTCTCTCTCTCTCTCTCTCTCTCTCTCTCTCTCTCTTTTTCTGTGTCTCTCTCGCTGTATTTCTAATAACTTCATTAATAACTGCATTCTAATGCTATCAACGGCTCAAGCCTCCATTACCAGCTTTAAAATGATGTTTTGGAACTAGCAAAAGAGGTGTTGGATGAAATGTGGAGGAAATAATCCTACTCACAATTGACTCTGGGCTGTTGAATTATTAGAAAAATAATCCACAACCGAAGTGTAACGGCCACGACGCAATCACCACCTCGGTTGTGCATTGTTTTTCTAATAATTCAACGACCCATCGACAGTTATCCCTTACTTATTTAATGTGTGTCTCAAAGGGTTAAATAAATGTGTGGCAGTCTAATTAAAAACTGTATATGTAACTAAATAAAATAAATAAATGAAATGCCACAACATTTGTAAGTATTTGCATGAACTTTAACTAATGATCTGATATGGACAATTATGATAAGATGATACTTTTAATGAAAGTAAAACATAAAAAGAAATCTAGATTTTTATTAGGAGTCCTGTTTAGGGGGCCTGAGCATGTAATATTGAACTTCCCTGCTAAATGATGTCACTGAGGAGTTGTATATAATTGGTGTGTGAGAATGTTTTTTGTTGTTGCACTTTCTTGTTCCTGGCCTAAAAATACATACAAACTTCTGACCTGGCACTGATTTATCTAATCTGTGCTATGTACAGAATGCACAAATACAGATACATTCTACAGATAAACTGATCTGAGGACAAATTGTACATACATATTGGAAGCATTTTAATCAAAAGAAACCCCTTTTATCATATAAAATACACAAAGAAATCTAATACTTAATTTGTTTGCGGAATAAACAAATAAATTAATAAAAACAGATATTTTAGGATATCAAGATATATAAGATGTCAGCGAGTTTTGGGACTCTTTGCTAGAGAACATACACTAGATGTCAATAAAACTGATACCAGAAAAATTGTATTAAAAGACAAAATGACACTGAAAGAACACAGAATATATTTTAATATTTGATTAAAACATGCAATCTATTTTAATCCAATGTGCACATTAAAACAGATAATATAGTTATATTTTATTTGCTTTTCACATTAAGGACATTTATAAAAACATACATTTGTTTCCAATGTAATTTTTAAATGTATATTAAGTATATATTTACATATGCCACAAAATGTTCTGCATTGTTCTGGTCTCTTTGAAAATGAGCTTGTTCTGAAATTAATGTCTTGTGGTCATTTGCTTTAATCAGTAAATGTATTTTTTTTTTTTTTTTTGTAAATGATGTGAATTTTTGCTATCAGTAAATTAATCCAACTTTAGCCGTTCATCTCATTATTACTTTCAACTGAGGTGTCCAGTGCAGTGTTATTGTGAAAACATGAATAATTTTGCTTTGCTTTAGTGCAAGTCAGTGAAACAAACTGTATGATTAGCATAGAAAGAATCATGTTCAACTTTACATTTATTTGGAAATTAATTCAGCATATTACTTGAACTGTAAAAAAAATTAAACAACACAACAAATATACATTAAATTCAGTCTTGTTTCAAGGCTGTTGGTCTGTTGTGACAGTTGAGGATGAAGCCTGAGTTGTTATTCATTCTGACAGTTCATCTGTGTTGTTATCTTCATGATTTATTTCTGTTATTTCAGTCTCCCATAATCAAAAAGAGAGTGAAAATATTAGTAAAGTATGTTTATGTTTTAAAGTGTATACTTCCTCTTGTGTTATTTGCATCTATCTACCTTACTCTTCAGTTTTATCGGAGAAACATAGATGGGCTCATGGGTCACAGATGATGGCAGCTCATGTGTAACATATTTTGTTTGACCCCACTCAGTTTTCTGTCATTGGCACAATATAGATGATGATATTATTTTCTTGTCTTATTATTGCACAACTACAAATGAAGTCCAATAATAAAAAAAATATGTCAAAGGGATTGAACTGGTTTTGTTACAATAACTCTGACAGTAAAGGGTTAAATGAATCTCATTACAGTATCAACAAGCAATGTTTCTAAAACTAGCAAACCTGTTTGTTTTCTCTCTCTCTCTCTCTCTCTCTCTCTCTCTCTCTCTCTCTCTCTCTCTCTCTCTCTCTCCAGACAATAGGCAGATTGTTTTTAGTTAGTTGATATAATCAGTAAGGGTTGCAAAAACGTTTAATGGAGCAATTATAAGAGCTAATTATTGTTTTAAATCACAGTTAATTAGGACTAAACTGTCAATCTCCTTGGGTGATAAAAATATTCTGAAAAATATTTGGGAAACTTTGCATTGGCCAATAAATAAAGTACAAAAGACGGGCATCATTAAAGATCATAAAACCTGTATTACCTGTAGGCAACACAAACCAGACCTGTTTTTAGCAGTCGGTTCCATGTGCCAACATACCTTCTTATTGTCATTTTCTGATTGCAGGGGTTCACCCATGTGTCTCTTTGACCCAAATGTCTGTGTGGCACATGTTTAATTAAGATGATTCAGATTAAAGAAATTATTTGTGTAAAATACACATTTGTGCATGAAATGCGTTAGACACATTTCCAAGTCAAAAATGTCAAATCATTACCTTGGGATCCAACAGTCTGTGTGGACGATTATTCAAGATGTCAAATAAAGCAGTGAACCATTTGTCCATCTCCCAACTGCACAAATATATTACATTGCATCTTTCAGAGACTATTTAAATGTATATTTGAATCATATCTTGACTATGCAGCTTTTTTAAAAAGTAAAAAAAAAATAAAAAAAACATTGATTTTCTTATTTATATTTAGAATGTATGCATATTTCTAAAATATTTCCACTCAATTTATGCCATGAAAAAAAACAACAATAAATCATTGCCCTAAACAAGGCTAACACATGGACAAACCTGTTTTCTCCTATAAGGAAGTAGTCTCTTTCTAGTACTTTAATAAACATCACACATGACAAAGAACATCTGAAGTTCTTTTGAATCCATTTCCACATATCATGCATCTCGGGGGACAAAGACATATATGTGATCCTAAAGAACAGACAGAAAAACACTGACTCACTGTGCAATACTTATTATAGAAGAAAAGTTTGTCTAGACGAACTATGATGTTGAATAGATAAGATAGATTGTTGCTAAGGTACTGTGGGAGGTTGCTTGACACTTGACAGATTTTTGGGGTTTAATGATATGATACAGGCAGCCTGAATAGTTATAAATGATGCAGAGTGCATTTATTGGACATACTTAGACAAGTCAATGTCTCCCAGTGGTTTGTTCTTCTCTTCGTTTTTGTAGTACTTAAGTTGACATGAGTTGTCTCTGTACTTTAGAAGAACAAAAAACCTCCTTTTCCATGAATTCTGCAAAAAAGGAAAGGAAACAAATACAGAATGAGAGAAATTAGCAAAGTTAGTCTCACTGATGTACTGATATAACCACCCGTTCTTCTCTTCCAGAGAAACATACCTGGGACTTGAATTGATTCTCCGGGGGAGATTTGTAAAGATATCCAGAACACATTTGTTCCTCGGCTGCATGTATAAAAAATGCAGAGTTATTATCTGCAGAGACAAAGAATCTATCCAAAACGAAGCCATGTGTTAAGTTTAAGAACATCATAAGATCACAGTGCTTTGAAGAACACACCTGCCATTTTTCGGTCTTGGTGAGTAATGGAATGCTGTCCGTGTGAGCCTGAGAACAGAATAAGCTGTTGTTACTTCAGCATATTCAGCATAATGAATGATTTCAAGTGCCAAAGTCTTGAAATTCAAGGTGCTCTTAAATGGTACAATTACACTGGTGCACATAGTGTGATCTATGTTTGGACATAATGTACACTTCTTTAAAATATCAGCAATCATCAGAAATATAATTGTCTGTTAGCTGAACAATTGATACTATTGTGTACTGTGCACAAACAAGAAAAAAAAAAAAGACAGAAAACAATTCCTTACACTGACAACCGACCTAAATATAGTTTTGTTTGAAATATTTATTCAAATGATATGTTAATAAATATATACTAAATGGTGACTTATCATCTAATTTGCAATCGTTGATGCTGCCATACATAATATAAATCAGACAGCACACTTTCTAATGCAGCAATCAGAAATATACAAGTAGTGTATGCTGTTTTAATTTAAAAAGTATAATCGTAATATTATTATTCTATTATGGTTTCTGTACCTGATATAGATGCTCCCTGTCTGTGAGAACACAAAATGTGATTAAAATGTATGAGGAAGTTTACACCATGAAAAACCTTAGAAGTGATGTCACAAAGAAGGTGGCGATTTGAGAAATATTTGTTATGTACTCAAACAAGAAAAACTTGTCAAGAAGTACTTGTTAACTTTAAACCCAAATTTTGTACTTAATGTTTCTATAATGTGAGACTATATTATCTCTGTAATATATCATTATTCATGTTGCCACAGATGCAGTGCCAGACTATTTTATTCTGACTTTGAAGGTGAAGTCATTTCTGCCACCACTGAACAGAACCCCTCCCATCTGCCATTGGTTATAAAAACAGAAAGCCCCGCCCTGAAATAAATCCATTGGTTGAGCCAAAGTTGATGTGTGGAGCTAGTCGGGAATTTCAAACAAACAGAGCAATGTTTAAATAGAGCTATAGAGTTTCACTTTTTGAGGAAATTAACATTAATGTTTTTATGTTTTTTTTTATTTCCTCACAAATATATTCATATACATCTGTATACTGTGAGAAAAGCTGTATAGGAGCTGTTTACACAGAACACATGTACTTTTCGCGTTATTTGTGGAGTGTGGCACTCTTCAAAAACCTCTCAGAATACTGTTTACTTGTGTAAAGAAAAATTGTAAAGTCATTACAAAGTATCAGCTAAATGAAAGCATGACATGCGTGTTATGATCAAGATGTCAGTCTATAATCAGTTTCACACATCTATGAACAGAAGTGTCAGTTTCATTTGCATCATTTATGCAAGGGTGAAAATCAAACAAAAGTTTATCTACATTCCAGAAGTCGGCTTCAAAGAAACTTGGCAGTTACCTTACACTTGCTTAGTGTAAAAAGCCCTGCCCTAATTTCCAGCCATGTTTAAAATGTACTGTATCAATCAACAAGACATCCCGGACTTGCGTCAGTTCCTACACACACCTGCGCATCGAATGACTTAAGGCTGAATAATTGTTGCTCAGTGGCACTGTGACGGGAAGTTGCACATGATGTGTTAGGATAGTCGGGTAGGGCTGTAGAAAGACAGGCGGCAGCTGCAGGTGGTTTGGCACAGGCCTTAGTCCAGGCGTTCCTACTCGTACATCATTCATAGAATTTGTACCAGTAATTTCAAGGGCTAACAGGGTCATGGCTAAGGCCTATAATTGGTGCTACCTGCTCCATAAGTGTTTCTGAACTGGAATTCATCCCAGCACATGCAGACTAACTGTAGATGAAGACCCTGTCCAATTTTTCCCCAATGGTTAAACTGGACATCTTGATTTAAACATCCAAATGTAAGGTGTTGCGACACATGCAAAGCTTTTATAAGACTTCCATGTGAGAGGGTGATATAAATAGAGGCTTTCGTTGGCTACAAGTGCTGCTTCCTTTCTCTTTTTGGACACAATATACTCTAGACCCTAGTCAGACAACTCAAATACTTCCCAGGGCACAGGAACAACTTTGGCATTAAGTATAGTATAGTATAATATAAAGTATTATACTATAATACTTATGTGAAATCAAATAAGAACATGCAATACGTATAGTATATAGCTCAAAGGTGCATTTTTAGTCCGGAATGGTGTCCTATAGTAGCAAAAATTCAGATATTAATGCTGAGGTAGTTACAAAATGCTTGAAGGTTTGAACAGTTTTGTGTTCACCAAGTTGTTATTAAAAAAAACAAACAAAAAAAAACAATTAATACTTCTATGTAAGTATCCATTAAAAGGATCAAAAGTGACAGTAAACACTTTTACATTGTTACAAAAGATTTCTATTTCAACCAAATGCTGTTCATTAAACATGGTTTTACACAAAATTATTTAGCAGCCATTTTCAACATTGACGATATTAAGAAATATTAATTCAGCAAATCATAATTTTTTTTTTACTCAATTCATCTCAATGATAATAAAAAGTAAAAATGAAAAGATAATTAAATAATTAGCCTTTGTATTGTCGTTGTATTGAAGTCATGAACTGAATTTTTATTCCACAAAACTATGTATATTTTTTCATACTGTTAAAAAGCAGAAAGCAGAATAACAATACAAATTTTATAAAAATGTAAATAAATTAATAAAAATATAGTAGGCTAAATATATTTAATTATTATCTTAAGCACAATATCAATATCAGCTGCAAATTGCATTTGCAGTGTGGAAATGTTTTATAAAAAGCTTTTTAAACCATGATTTCTCTATCTCTTTTACTTGCAGATGTCAGAGATGGAGGAAAGGTAAGTAGGGTTGCACTTTTGGGAACTTGGTTTCTATCCCATTTTTCATTTAAGTGGGTTACGTGTTTTGAAAAAATGCATGTTTTCATTTGTGAGACGGGAAAATAGTTCAGTAAACTCCGCCAAGCATTTAATCGAGCATGCGATCTGAAGTTTACGCACCACAGTCCTTCCTTCTTGTACAGCATTAGCATTTATCTTCACATATTCTTCCTTGTTTATAGGCTAATGGAGACTCTGAAAAAGACAGATCCAGAGTTAATACAGATGAATGAGTTTAATAATGAACAGCTGCTTGGCTTAACCATCAACCTGCCGCTGTTAATACGCTTTCAGGTTCATGTCACCAAGAAACTCTTTTAAAGCTGAGGATCTTCACATTTTTACATGAAAATATCTCTAGCACTTTTAGTATGTACAGCTCACAGCAAATTTGTTTCTAAATATAGTTTCTAATTTTACGATGTCTTTGGCACTTTCCATTTTTCAGACGGCCAAGAAGTTGTTCTGACACATCCTGACACTGCCCAGAACTTATTATTTCCCTTGAGGGTGACTCAGTCACTTACACCGATACCTGGAAGGATGTTTCTGAAAACCACTCTCAATTTGACACCACCCTGAATGTGATTAGCCAGAATTGTTTCACAGATGTTCGCAACTACTGGGAGATACAGGTAGCTGGTAAGACATACTGGGAACTAGGGCTCACATACCCCAACATCCCCAGGACGGGCCGATAGGAGGACTGCTGGCTGGGCCGGGGCTCAACGTCCCAGTGTGTTGAGTATTTCAATGGTGACTACACGGCCTGATACAATGGCGTTCCCCAAAAGCTCACCCATGTAAGAGGGAAAACTTTTGAGCACATTGGCATCTTCAAAAGTGACAGTAAATATATTCATAATGTTACACAAGATTACTATTTCAAGAGTCACGAATAAATTATATCAGCAGAAATAAGAATTATTTCTTGAGCACCAAATCAGCATATTATAATGATTTCTGAAGAATGGCTCCTGAAATTACAGCTTTTCCATAACAGGAATAAATTACACTTTAATATATATTTAAATATAAAAGTTATTTAAAATTGTATTTTAAAAAAATATGTACAACTCTAAACTTCTGAAGTATAACTACTTTGAAGAATTAATAAAAAAAGAAGACAGATTTCAATAAAGTCTTTTAATACAATAAAATAAGGCTTACAAAGTCATTCATTTGAATTAAAGTAATTTAAACGAAAATCAGCCCCACTTTAAACACTAATGTTGACACAATGTAAACAATTTTTTTTCAGGGCATTTGTGAAAAAAAAAAATATTATTTATTTACTAGTTAACATTTTTTTCTAGCAATTAACATTCCTGTTAGCACCATAAAGCTTTTGAATTTAAAAACAATGTATTATAAAATTAAAAATAAAAATAGTTTTCCATTTCAAAACAAGTGGAGCTGGCACTTCCTACAGTATAGTTGGAGCACTTCACTAATAATCCATGCATAAAGAAAAGAGGGCCTTTCATTTGTGGAGGTCGGATGGTGCATAGGTTGGCAGATTCAGTGTGTGATCTGGATGAATGAGAATGAAAAATACAGAAAGAACTGAAAGGAAAGGAAAAACTGTTGGGACAAAACCGAAGACAACAAGCTCTGAACAACATAAGAACCTTCCATCAAGGTTGAAACAGCACTTTTGTTCAGATGGGTGATAAATGGTTAAAATGGTCACCAGTAAAACAATAGCTGCCTCTGTAGATTATAGACGGATTCAGTACAAAACATCAGTAAACACTGCATGAAGACTTAAAAGCTACAGTTTGTTCAAAATACACGGGATGAATGCTGATCTTATTTCAGTTTTTCAGTGAATGCAAACTAACCAGCGAGGGATGAATGAAAAGCTTTTAAAAGGTGTCAGCATTACTTCACTATTTGCCACTCCATTTTTGACCTCCTCTGAAGAGCATTCTGGAATAACCAAACCAACCCAAACTAAAATATTACAAATGACCATTTATATGCTTAGAGTTTATGATTTAGTTGTTTCTAATATAAAAACAGAACAACAGCAAAGATTTTGTGTGGTATTTGATGTCAAGCACTATTTTTTTAACAAATTTTTTAATTAAGATCAATAAAGGGTTTTATTTAGTAACGTAAAAGTGGTTTTCAAAACTTTCAGAGTTGGCAAAGCAACATGGATATCTGACAATGCCAGTGGACAAAGATCAAATAATATGTGACATCACTATTCCCTGGAATACTCTGAGAACATTCTCTGAAAAGGTAGTGAACTCAAACAGGAAGTAGGATGAAGGAAGACCTTTCAGTGTTCTTATGTCCAGCATAACGTAAAAAATAGCTTTCACACACAAACTTCCAGCTGGAATCATCCCTGAATGTTGTGACTGCTTGGTTGAGTGAAGTCAGTCGTTCAGTCAGTCAGTGGTCAGTCTTTGTACACCTGATGTGTCTTTCCTGCCTGCCATCCTGAAATGTGCACCGCTTAAAAATGCTACTTACATTTATGTAAAAATATTTTGCTCAAGTATTAGACTGAGGTTTCCCTCCTTGACAAAAATGGTTAACAATTTGGTTAATGTTTACTGTTAAAAGATAACAAAAATGTGCCACTATAAAATTCTTGGCAAGAAAAATGTGCGCGCTGAGAAAAGGCACAGCATGTAAGGATGGTCTACTCAGATCAGTTGAAGTAGAGCTCTTTAGTCAACATGGACACTACACAAGGTATCTGTTTCTTCTCGCTAAAACGGGGGTCCTCTGACCAGGACTCGAAGTTGGTGGCCACCATGTAGTTGACCCGTGTGAGGATCTGCACAATCTCAAGTTGCTTGCCAAACTCATCAAGAACGTTACAGAGGGCCTGGACAAACCAGGAGCCTCGGCCCGGGTTCCTCCAGGAGTAGTAACCTGTGAGAACAAATGTGTAAGAATATTACAATACTGTGTGTCACATGTCACACTCAGGGCTGCATATCTATATGGGTTTTCCAATTCACAACCTCTTGATTTGAGTGAAATTGATTCAGTTCTGATTCATCCGGGTATTTCATTTTTAATGTCCATTTTGCTTGCATATAAAACACATTCTCTTTCAGTTAAACACAAGAATCCTATTCACTTTTTAAAAGAAAAAACAGTTATTAAACTGTTATTATATCATTGTGTATAATTATTATTAAGAAGTAGCACAAGGGAAGATGTGCTACATGTGCTGCTTAATATTTTTGTGGATACTGTGAGGATTGTTTGATGGAGATACATTTTTTAAAGAACAGCATTCATTTGAAATAGAAATTGTGAGATAAAATGTCACAGATACCTTTTTAATGTTTTATTCCATGGCGGAAACCAAAACAATTCAGAACTGTAAGACAAACTCTCAGAGAAAAAAAAATAAAGAGGGAAAAAAAGAAAACTCTGTGGTGGAAATAAGCTTTCCATACTTTACTGTTCTTATTGAATAGAAGTATTAATAATTTCTTTAAAAAACAAAAGCTTACTGACCCTAAACGTGTGAATAGTAATGTATAAGTAATACACACACACACACACACACACACACACACACACACACACACACACACACACACACACACACATATATATATATATATATGTTATAAATATAGAAAAATTCATCCTGAGTTTTTGCTTCACTAAAAAAAAAAAGAACGTGAACTTGTTCATGAATTGGACTGTACAAGGAATGCTGTAAGTTTATTGCATGCAGCTCTGGAGGACACGTCAAGAGAAAGGCACGTTTTTCATGGGGCTCTTTAAGACTAAATTTCCTGCATTCCACTTTCCGTAATATAAGAGTAAAAAATTACCTGGCACAGTTGAATAAGCAAACAAGAAGTCCGCCTCTACCGGAATCTTGTGTCTTGGACTGGCATCTGTCTCTATCATATCATTGGGCGGTCCTGAGTCTGTCTGCACACCATCATCAAACTCTGAACCCCGACAAGCCTGTCAGTAAAAACACACTACCATGTCAATATCCGCCTAAAGTGCACTTCAATAAAAGAAGGTTAACTCCAGGTATGGTGCGACTGAAGTAGCATTAAAACAATAGACACCGTTGTATGTAGGTGCTCCATTTTCTCCTCCATCATTTCTTCCTCATCCTCCTCTCTCCTCCCCAAATCCTCCTGTGGCCCTGCTCCTCTTACCTGGATGAAAAAGAGCTTGGGCTTGCCCAGGAGGCTCTTGCACATGTCTCCTCTGAAGAACGAGGTCATGCTCTTGATGGGCATGGCTCCGTCCGTGCCGTAAATCATGCCCTCCTCACCGTGGCTCAGCAAGATGCAGGCGAAGCAGGAGCGGTCACTGTGGTCCTCTTCTGAGACTGAAACACATACAGAGAAAATATGTGAGAGAAAAAAAATGAAAACTTTTTTCACACTTCCAGTTTTAGTTATCTTAGTGCGGAGAAAGTGGGTTTGCAAACTCTTTACACTTTATATACAAGTAATTTGGGCCACTAAACAGTAGAGGGCAGCAGAGAGGCTTACAGTCGAAACTAGTGAAATATAAATTTGACAATTGACAAAATGAATTAAGTCAGCACACGTGAAAAAAGCACATGTGCTTTTTGTGTTGTTGCCTATGTAGAGCAATCCAAAACGGTCACTTGTGAGGTTTCATGATGGCTATATTACGTTAAAAAGCAGATTCCTAGTTAGTGCACAGCTAGGCAGTTCACTTGTTTTTGGAACCGAACAACAATCAAAACAACTTATGTTATGATGATCTTCCAGTAATCAGGCAGCTCAACCACATTCCGCAAAAGTGCCATGACACGGTTTTTGAAAAAAAAAAAAAAAAAAAAAAAAATTTCTGGCTCTTACTGATATATGACACTTTCATGGTTTCTTTTCATTTTTTTCATAAAACAATTTCCCAGCACAATTATGTAAGCCTAATTTACAAGCCGGATGTGGCATTTTGATGATCTGGGGTAGAGATAAATATTTTGGCCACTCACCTTTTTTAAGTAGCCACTCCATGTTCTTGCAGGTCTGGTCATTGTAGATAGTAACTTCAAAGCCCAAGTTTGTAAAGCACTTGAACAGCTCTCCAGCATCGCGATCTGTGCCATTGCGTACATTCATCCCTTAAACACAGATCACAAAGTTAGAGGCCTTAGTCTAACAATGCATCAATCTAGTAGCTTTAAATGACTCAACATTCAAGTTTTATTTTTGATATTTTTCATAATACTTTTAAAGTCAGTCACCTTAGTGTCCACGTTGTTTTTTTTGCAGAAACTATTGTAAATGTTTGTAAGAAAAGACAGAATAGCAGGTTTGGTTGTGTTCTAAATACAGTATTGTCTTTTGACTCATTAGTTTGGTATACTAGTGTGTTTTTATACCAAATTTTTTTTTTTACTTTTCCATTATTATATATGAGAGCAGCAAATCTTATTTATACCACATAAAGATTCCAATTTCAACAAATTTTTTGTTATTAAAATAATGTTTTTGTTTAAAAAGTATATGTATCAGTGTAAATGGAAGAAATAAATAAAGGATGATGGATTTTTTTTAACTACTTGCCAATAATGAATCTGGTAGAAGCTCATAATAAAAAAAAAATCAGTTGAGTCCGATATAACAAAACATTGTTTAATATTATTGCCCCAATGAACTACAAAATGCAATAAATCAAAGTTGATTGTTCAACATAGGATGACATGGAGATGAAGACTCACCCGTCTTTTCATCAAAGTTCTTGTTGTTGATGATGATGCACTTGCCAATGCGCCGGTGGCTCATCTTATACTGGAATGTTGGTGAAACAATCCTGTAATGGCTTTCAGAAGACTGCTCTTTTTCCTGCAACTTGCCATCCTTCTTCTTACTGAGAGACAGAGAAATCATAGCCAATCTATTACAGAACCTTCATCCACCATGTACTTCACCAAATATATATTTATAAAAACGTAGGGTGTTCTAAAAGACATTAGGACACATCAAAATAATACATAAGCTCATCTGTAAATAGAACAACAATCAAACATCAAGCAAAATACATCCCATGCTAGTCAGAGAATCGAAAATGGCAGCTAACTGGGATATCCGGCATCATGAAGACAATTAAATCCCCTTATCAATCATAATATTAGCTGCTCAAAAACTTCACAGTGTCCCAAATATAATATTCCACATGCCTGAGGGAAAATTCTCACAGATGTCTCATATCCACATTGTGACATTTCCAAAGGATCCGTCCAGATTAGTAGGCCACAGTGGACACTGGATGCACAATATGTGCCATTATTCCAGAAGAGCCTAGTCATCATGTTAGCTAACCACAACAATGGGTTCCCACCTATACACTCCCTCTCACACACATGAACAGTGGAGCGAATCACAGGTGTCCCATGTGATGTGGGGCAGCAACCACCCCCCATCAACTCCCCGCTACTACCTTCTTTCCCATCTGAGTGCTCTCCTACCTGGACTCTTCTTTAAATGCTATGCCACTCTGCATTGAAACGTGTTGCTCTTCCCCCTAGATCTGCTGAATCTTTCCCAAATTTTAGACTCTTTTGGGTGGATTTTTCCTTGTGGTGTGGTGTTGTGTGGTGTGTGCTAGGATCCCGGCATGCTCTATACTCTATAAAGAGTGGAGTGGTGGCTCCGCTTGGCTGGGGTGGCACACGCTACCTGAGTCAGCACACACGCCACCCCCCACCCCCACCCCCCCAGAGCTTTCCAAAGGGCCATTCAAACCCCTCAACCAGGGTCACGCAGGACAACAGCACTGACAAAAACAGACTTACATATAGGCCTGTTTAAGAGCAAATACACTCAAAAGTGCCAAATAACAGGTCACAGAGCAGTTAATCTCTGCATACAGTATAAATGTGTTTTTTTTTTTTTTGGCAAAGAAACTAGTCTAGTATAATTCTAAATATGCAGGTGGATTCATATTGGATTTATATTGAAGAGCTATGAAAAGTTATTTTGAGTATCTCAAAACACCTTCAAACACATTGATTCGAACACATTCAAATATATATGATGCAAGAGTTAGGGCTTGTTGGCCTCGTCATTTACAAAGAAGACTGTGGCGCCACCTAGTGTATAAAATGGATTTTGACATCTTATGCTCTACTTTCAACTACTACTGTAAATTATAAATAATTAACTAAACACCTACTAAATAATCACAAAGGAAACTATTTTTCTCACTTAAATAACAGGTTACGTCAATAGTTCTGGTTGATATTTGCACACTGCATTAAGGAATTGATGGATTGATGAATGGATGGTTAGATGAATTCATTTAGAAATAGTCTCACCTGCCAAAAAACAAAAATCTCGATCTGCGGTCAGGTTTTGCATCTACTGTGTCTCCTTCTCCATAGTTCTCTTGGCCCTCCTCCTCTTCAATCTCAGTAGTGAGGGTTTCTTTATCCATTCTGGAGCGAGAATCAATGATGTTACTATTCAGTAACACAAGGCCAACAAAGCAGAATAACAGAACTGGAAATTCTTGACAGGGTGAAACAAAATCTGTTTTCTAAGTCATAATTATCTTGACATGTTACCCTATCCCACCCCTTAATTACACTTAGTATTGTCAGAGGAAGTAGAGGAAGAATTGTATAAACCTGTCTAATCATCAAAACCAACAACATATGTCAGACCCTATTCCATATAAACTACTAAAAGAGGTGCTTCCAGAAGTCATAGATATTATTAATTCATCAATGTCATTAGGATATGTCCCAAAATCCTTCAAACTGGCTATTAAGCCTCCAATTAAAAAACACAACTTGATCTTAGAGAATTTGTTAATGACAGACTGATCTCAGTTCTCCCTTCTCTGTCAAAAATACTAGAAAAGGCAATTTCCTGGTTGTATTTCTCTGTTAGTGCTACTGGATCTTAGTGCTGCGTTTGACACAATCGACCACAAAATTATTTTGCGTAGACTACAAAATTATGTTGGCATTATTGGAATTACATTGGCATGGTTCAAATCTTACTTATCTGACTGTCATCCATTCGTAGCTGTGAATGAAGACGTATCATATCAATCACAAGTACAGTATGGAGTACCACAAGGCTTAGTACTCTGCTTTTCACGCTTTACATGTTACCCTTGGGAGATATCATCAAGAAACATGGTGTTAGCTTTATGCTGATGATACTCATCTCTATATTTCTTCACGGCCCAACTAAACATATCAATTCGCAAAACTAACTGCGGGTGGCAGATCCTTTCCCATTTCTCCATTTTCTCCATCTACCCTTTTCTCCATTTCTGTCAACATTTTTTGGTACCTTGCCACTGTCGCCTTGTTTAGTTGGGGATGCTTAATTTCAGGCAATTATCGGCTTGATTGCACAGACACTATTGGAAGAGAGCTGAACTGGATGATGACATCCCTGAATCATCAATGAACTGATTTTAACTGAAAAATTGACTGTTTGTAGGACAGCCCATATTAGTATACTATGATTTTACAGTGGTGACAACAACTGTGTACCTACTTTTGAGGTAAATTTCTTTAAAGAGTTGTCCTTTCCACTTTCACAAAGTCCCTTTCAAACAGTAGGGGACTGACTGTTACTCAAAGCTTGTAAAGTACATCCGTAAACTACCTTTTACTTTCACTTTGTGATGTTGTCTGAACTGAATCTTTATTTAATGACTATGTTTTCTTAAAATGTTCTATTATTCATGGTCTGGAGATAAATAAAATCTCCGTATTTATGTATAAAAGCTGTTAGAGCTGATGAAGAAAAGATACAGTAGACTATATGACATGACGTGTACAGCAGGAAAAAAAGAGAGGTTGACCCCGGCTGCATAAAGACAACTTGTCAATGAAATATATAATCACATTAGCATTTACCGATGCCAGTCTATTTTAAGGTACTTACATATAGTATGCAATGTGTTCTACAGCTAAAATGTTTTTCGTGGAAGTGTAAAGGACCCCCTAAACTTAGGGCAACTTCCCTTACGAAACTTAACCATGATTTTACTACAAATACCCCCCCCCCCCCCCCCCCCCCATACCCCCCCCCCCCCCCCCAAAAAAAAAAAACACTGGTTATTATAGTTAAACCATGGTAACCACAAAATAACAATGGTTTACCTACCTAGAGTTTGAAGTAATAAATATTTAACGTTATATTGATATCGTAAACGCTTCGATACATAGCCTATGTCTAGCAATGCTACGCAAAGTTTGTTACAGTTAGCCAAACAAAGATAATTTAGTTCAGCATAGCTAAATGTATTCATAACATTACTATATTGAAGCTTACATTTCTGTCGGATCAGCCTCAGTTTTGTTCATTGTTCTTTCAAGTCCAAGTATAGTAGACGGAGAAAGCGAAACCATCCAACTCTTGGTTTTCCATTTCCTCCAGCCTGAGTGTCTCGTGCATTTAAAGAAACAGAGTCACTTTAGATATAGCGAAAAATACTGCGCGAACTTCCTGTTTATTAATCAAACACTAGAATAGAATAGAATAGAATAGAATAGAATAGAATAGAATAGAATAGAATAGAATGAAACGTGATTTAAGTCAGAAATAATATTATACACCTGTATTATATCAATTTAAATGGAAATGCATTTTATCCCACATTACATAATAATAATAATAATAATAATAATAATAATAATAATAATAATTATTATTATTATTATTATTATTATTACTACCACTACTATGTGTGTAGGCTATTTAAAAAAAAACACACATTTTAGGTAAGCAACATATTTATTATTATCATTGGACTCGAACTCCAAATACAACTGGATCACACAGAGATAAGCGAACTGAACTGTAATTAAGAAAACTCGCACACAATACTGTAACAAATTATAGAAACCTAAAAGTGAAAGAATTACAGAAAATAAAAAGACAAAACAATGGTAAAGCTTTTTGTCAATTTGTGTTTATGTACATTGTATATAAATAAAATAAATAATAAATAGAACAATATGTTTTCCTTTTTAGTTACATTGTATTAATTCAGTTAAAGTCAAATTTATTTGTATAGCGCTTTTCACATTACACATTGTTTCAAAGCAGCTTTACAGAAAATGCATGTGTCTACATTACAATTTTGAGTGATGTTATCAGAAGTGTCCAGTGTTCATTTCACAAATGAATAGTTCAAGATAATATAATCATAAAGTTAGCTAACATTAATTAATTTCAGGCAGAAGCTCATTATAGTGATTATTACAAGTGTGGTCATAATGATTACAGTATAGAGAAAATTTGGCAGCTGTGGATTCATATCGATTCAAGTTGGCGTCATCTGGGGTCCTCGCAGGGGTCAGCATCATCTCTTCACAGGTGTTGGGTCATTTGAAGTCTTTCTACGAGGCTGGATCCATGCTGGAGATTGTGTAATTACAATGATATAATGTTTATTACTGGCTTATAATTAAAAGTATATACTGTAGTGTTATTAAATATATACATTTTACTGTAAAAAGCTAAGAGTAAGTAAGGGATTAAGAAACAGAATTAATAATGTCGGAGCTTATCTATACAATGCAGGCTCCAGCACCACCAAATTGGCCATGGCCTTGCCAATTACCTGCGTAGTGGCCTAAGTCAGTGGTTCTCAACTCCAGGCCTCGGGACCCTCTGCTCTGCACATTTTGAATGTTTCTGAATCTGACACACTCAGTTCAGTTCATGGATCTCTCTCCTAATGAGCTGATGATCTGAATCAGGTGCGATAAATAAGGGAGACAAACAAAATGTGCAGAGCAGTGGGTCCCGAGGACTGGAGTTGAGAACCACTGGCCTAAGTAGCATGCAGAGCCAGGTCAGTTGCTGTGTGCATCTCTCTAAAGGCATCAGAATGGTGTGGAGAAGTTTGGCCTGAAACACCCGGAGCACTGCCATCGTGTGAAGCGCTGAGCCAGCCTGGCCAGCCACTGAATAAGCCCTGGTTGCTAGGGCTGAGGATCTCGGCCTTACTGTGCAGGGCTTACTGTGCGTTCACACCCGCCAGCGTCGAGAGCGTCAAAGTGGCCGGAAGTCATTCATTTTCAATGAGAGCCGGCGTCTAGCAGCGGCGAGGAGCGGCGCGGCGCGACTTGGCTGTTGAGAGCGTCGAGGAGACGGCAATCAATAAGAACTTAAAGCTAAAAACAAAAAAAACGTATGGGCAGCAACCAATCAGAACGTAGAAGTCCACCGCTTGAGAGGATTCAAGAGAACGCAGCTCCGAACACATTAGTTCTCAAAATAAAAGGTTGATTATTGCTGTGGCAGGTTTGCAGTAATCTATGATGTGTCTCTGTTTGCGTACAGGGACATAAAAAAAAATAAATAAATTAAAAAAATGATACGTGGACCAAGGTGTCTGAAATTGTTAATTATTCTGGTGAGTTGCTGATGTGCAGTAACGATATAAGAATAATAATCTAATGATATCATAAATAATAGTACAGTAGTCCCAGTTTACTTTTAAACAAATTTCCTTGATTATACTTACATTAAGTAATGTTTATACTTGATTATATTTACTTAAGTAACATTTTCAATGCAGGACTTTTAATTGCATCAGAAGTATTTTTAGAGTGCTTTATACATTATTAGGTAAAGGATCTTAACACTTCGTCCACAACAATATTTAATGAGGTTAACTTATAACGTTACCCTTATTGTGGTTAGTCTGCACAAGACCAACAAGTTTGTTTGCTTTGCGGCCGCATTAAATAAAAAATAAACATACGACATACCTCAAAACCTCACACCAATCACTAATCATCCTTCAGCGCAGAGCGCACAGAGCCAATATCGACACTCCACACCCCAGAGGTCGGAACAAACAACCAACAGTATAGATGGATGCACTGCATGGGCTTTCGACCCCAGGGCTGATGGAGGGCACAGAGCTTGCTATAACCTTCCTTCAGTGCTGTCAACAGTGTTGAGAGCGGTGAAAGTAGAGGGATTAACATGCGCCAAGTAGGGGGCACATTCCTTGTGATGGTGTCTCTTTAGGTACCATTCAAGGAGGCCGTTGGGGGGCTCTTCCAGAGCCAACCAAGCCAGGCCGAGATCCTCCACAGCCTTAGTTAGAACGCGGATCAGCTCACTGTCCATGCTGGGCCGTGTTGTCTGCATCAGAAGTTTTGGCCTCTTCGCCGAATCATGGCCACTCTTCAGCATCCAACACCATTAATGACATGGAGTCATCAACGACGGCTTCCTCCTCAGATGCGCCGAACTAAATCAAGCCGATGAGGGGTGCTGTTCCTCACGTGTGTAGCACACAGGAAAATCGAGGAGTAGGGGGGAGAGTGAAGCACGCGGGAGCTGGTTGGGCACTCACTGTGCCCATTTGCATCGTGCAGGGGAGCCACACTTGTGGCGTGACATTTGCAGCAACGTCGCTGGAAATTTTCTCTTAGATTTGCTAGATGGCCACAAGGTAAGTCTTCTGGCTTCTTCTGCTGCCGGGGGCTCCTTCTATGCTGGCAAGTAGCAGGCTGAGCTGAGCTTCTCCCTTCTTCCTTTTTTGGGTTCTTGCTTGCATATAGCATATAGCATATAGGTGGGCTCCTCCCCTCATCTAAACTAAAATCACATATAGGTGGGCTCCTCCCCTTTTGGTAAGTTGAAGCACCATTGGTTCGTGCAGCTACACGAATGTGAACAATTTACAATTTACTTATGTATAACTTTATAGAAAACATTTATCCTCATAATGAATATGGCATTATTTGACAACAACAACTAATCTTAAACCACTAAGAAACTTTGAAAAGCAAAAAAATTAAGGCAGCTTGCAAATCAAAAGCTTGCAAAATATGAAAATACACTCAGAAAGAAGAAAGAACAGTATAGCCAGAATCTGCTGAAAACAATTTAAGAATCTGTCCATTCAAACCGTTTCTGGGACAAATGGAATCTTCGGAATAAAAAGAACCATGAAGAAATAATTATACAAAATGTAAACACCTGGAAAAATCAGTTTGAACAATTTCATGGCAAAATAAACATGAATACAGAACAAGCACAGATATATGAAATATTAAACGGCATCAGACGGCATCCTTAATTACATGCTTAAAAATACACATCATAAATTCCGATTGGCCATAACGAAACTGTTCAACTTGGTTCTGAGTGTTGGTCATTTCCCTGAGATATGGAACAAAGGACTCATAATGCCCATATTCAAGAGTGGAGACAAATCGGACCCAAACCACTACAGAGGCATCTGTGTAAGCAGTAGTCTGGGGAAGTTGTTCTGCAGTATCATCAACACAAGACTTGTACACTTCCTTACAGAGCACAATGTGCTAAGCAAAAGTTTGATTGGATTCTTACCAAATTGTAGAACAACAGACCACAGACAACAGAAAACAAAACCAATATATTTGCTTGCTTAGTAGATTTCCAAAAGGACTTTGATTCAATTTGGCATTAAGGTCTGCTTTCAACACGCTGTTGAATCCGCAGGTCCAGAGCATCCCAAACATGCTCAATGGGTGACATGTCCGGTGAGTATGCTGGCCATGTTTTCAGTTTCCAGGAATTGTGTACAGATCTTTGCAACATGGGGCCATGCATTATGATGCTGCAACAGGAGGTGATGGTCGTGGATGAATGGCACAACAATGGGCCTCAGGATCTCGTCACAGTATCTCTGTGCATTCAAAATGCCATCAATAAAATGCACCTGTGTTCGTTGTCCATAACAAACGCCTGCCCATACCATAACCCCACCGCCACCATGGGCCACTCGATCCACAGCGTTGACATCAGCAAACCGCTCACCCACACAACACCATATGTCTGCCATCATTCTGCCCTGTACAGTGAAAACCGGGATTTATCTGTGAAGAGAACACCTCTCCAAAGTGCCAGACACCATCGAATGTGAGCATTTGCCCACTCAAGTCGGTGACGACTACGAACTGCAGTCATGTCGAGACCCAGATGAAGACGACGAGCATGCAGATGAGCTTCCCTGAGACTATTTCTGACAGTTTGTGCAGAAATTCTTTGGTTATGCAAACTGATTGTTGCAGCAGCTGTCCGGGTGGCTGGTTTCAGACGATCTTGGAGGTGAAGGTGCTGGATGTGGAGGTCCTGGGCTGGTGTGGCTACACATGGTCTGCGTATGTGAGGCCGGTTGGATGTACTGCCAAATTCTCTGAAATGCCTTTGGAGACGGCTTATGGTAGAGAAATGAACATTCAATTCATGGGCCACAGCTCTGGTGGACATTCCTGCAGTCAGCATGCCAATTGCACGCTCCCTCAAAACTTGCGCCATCTCTGGCATTGTGCTGTGTGATAAAGTTGCACATTTTAGAATGCCCTTTTAATGTGGCCAGCCTAAGGCACACCTGTGCAATAATCATGCTGTCTTATCAGTTGGTAAAAATTAATATAACATTTCTGACAGACAATATCATGTTTTTTTTGTTTTTTTTTGCCTTACCGAATGTGGTATCCTTCAACAATAACATTCGTGGGCTCTTTTGATTACTGTCAGTTTAAGTTCTGGCGATCATTGCAGTGTTGCCAGATATTGCTATGAAAACAAAAACCGTAAAAATAAATAAAGAAATAAAATACACTGAAATGAGTACAAATCTTTTTTGTAAATAAGATAAGATAAAGATAGCGCTAACCCTTAACTGCAACTTCCCGCTGTATTAACTTTCTAAAGTGTCAAATTAAGTAGAAAAGACAAGACCAAATACGCTTATAATAACTGTATCTGGCAACACGGTGGTGGCTGCGCCCGCGCCCTCACTCAGTTCTCTCAATCCTCGTGACTCGTTCACTCTGCCAGTGTCTCGCAGCAATCATTTTCATACCACGCGCGCTAAACATTCTTGTAAACTGTCTAAACTTAAGTATACATGAAGACACTGATTTGAGCAGCTTTAAGCAGCAGATTAACATTTAGAGAACAAACTGTATTTAAAAAATTTACCCAGGTCCGGACCTCGGTGTGACCTCATAGCTGGTTACAGGCATGGCATTGAGTGATAAAACTTTGAACACACTGACAAAAAAATAAATAAATAAATAATAAATAAATAACTAAATAAATAAATTTTGCCTAAAGTTACAAAAAAAAAAAAAAAAAAAAAAAAAGAAAAGAAAAAAAACACAATAAAAAAAACCCCCACCAAAAAAAAAAAAAAATCCTTCCTAAATATTAGCTGGAGACTACATTGGGATCACAGCATGAGGCCTTGTTGGTGGTTTGACAAGGACACTGATTTTACCTGCTGTGTTGATTGTTAAGATGGTTTGCATCATTTGAATCACAAGAATTTCAGTTTGCCAAAGATATGTGACATGTTTAGCTTTTTTTTTTTTTTTTTTTTTTTTTTGAGTTGTAGGCCTATGTCACAAAGTTAGCCCTCAGAAACACGCAGAGGAACACTAAGAGGTTAACTTTGTTTTGCTTTGCAGTAATGCTTAACCTAGGAAGAACAAAATGAGTAAAAAATAAAATGTAAATGTGTAGAAATGTGTAAAATGATGTAGAGTCAAATATTTAATATTATTTCATAAAGGATGCCTCTTATACAGGGTTTCTGTTACATTTATAATATTTTAATTCCTGAATATCAGTGGGCATATTTGTAATCATATTTTGAGAATGACTTAATCATAATATCTAAAGGTTATGTATAACAGCATGAACAATAAAATCTTAATTGAGAAAATGACGGAAAGTCATGACAGCAAATAGGCAAGAAAGTAATGCATTTCAATGCGTGCAACCATCTAGACGTGACTTCACTCACCTATTTAGAGCACTTCTAAAGGCTCTGACTAATCTACTCAAAGTGAACGACACTGTGATCACAATTCAGTGACATCTCTCTCCCTTTTCAAGTAACTGACAGTTGGTCAACCAGTCAGCTGACTGGCAACAGCTAAAGAGGGGAGGAACTCTGCACCCACTGACATGTATTAGACAGGGTCTCAGAGAGAGCAGAGCTAAGTTTAACACAGGACAGAGACTGAGACACAATTGGGAACAAGAGACTGTCTGGGAGACCGTACTTTCCTATACTGACTATTCGTACAAGTTGTTTTTATTTCTCTCTGGAGCTGCCATTTTTATTTGATACAAATATGAATGTTCAAAAGTGTGCCAGGTGTGGGTTTGTGTTGTACCCAGCGGAGAAGATCAATCTTATTGGTCAGGTAAGTTTTATGACGTGTCTCAAAGAACTTACAAATTAAAATGATAGTCCTTAGATAGTCATACATTTTCTATGATGTAAGCAAAACTACTTTGAACCAATTAAGCTGGACAGATTTCAGGGAATCAGTTATTTTTAAAATATGCATTTTCATTTTCTCACACTCTGCATGTGTCTCTTTTTCTCTTTCAGAATTGGCACAAAGCATGTTTTCACTGTGAGGTCTGTAAAATGGTACTGACAGCCAATAATTTTGTTAGTCATCAGAAAAGGCCATACTGCAAAGTGTAAGTTTTTGAGTAATTTTAGTAAGAGTTAAGGGTCAGTGTTTTAATAATTCAGCATTATTTTCCATTACTTCATGACTAAAGGCATAATTTGTATCTACTGCATAGTTTGGTCATTAAATGTGTTAAATATTTAATTATTTCTCTTATATCTCATAGGCATAATCCAAAGAACAACACTTTCACAAGTGTTTATGAGACCCCTGTCAACATCAATGCCAAGAAGCAATCTGAGGCAGCCAGTGAGGTGAGGTTTTGTTTATGTCACAGACACCACAAAATACAACCAAACGTACTGTACATCTGGCAAAGTACTATAGTAATGAAACTAAGTACACCCTTTTTAATAGCTGAGGCTATAAAAAAATAATATGATAAAAATTCATAGTCATATTTTGGTTTTCTGTAACATTATTTGATAGAGTATTTACAAGTGTGAAGTTCTGACCAGTTGACTGTACATTACACCACTTTAAGTACATGGCTTCTTACCAAATAAATAAATATATAATATAATAAGATCTGAGATTAATATATCCTGTCAGTTTACTCAGTTGAAATGATCTTGTTAGTTTAAAAATACTTTTGTTTAGGTATTTTGAGCTCATGAACTGCTTTCAAACACAGGTATGCAGAAAGTAAAATATTTTAAAATAACTGATATAGAAATCTTCTTCTTAAAAAAATCTTCCAGATTCAAGAACACTTTTTAGGCAGCCTGCTGCTGAACTAGTGGTGGTCAGTGTATTTACTGTTTTATTGCTAACTGATTTACAAGCAAAAGTATTTAAAGAATTGAATATGGGGCATTTTGTTTGTAATACTCCCTGTATGAACTGGGTTAAAGGTCTGTTTTTACGGTAGGAGCGCTCAAAGGCCCTGGTGACTCGGTGATTTGGAATGAGAACTGCATCTCTCCAGTTATTTCTGTGGTGTGACATGATACTTCTCTGGCCTTCTTTATGTATTTGCTGTTTAAATTTATACCACATGAACATGGCCCACCTCTCTTCTTTTCTTGCGTCCTTTCGCTCCCTCCCTTTCTCTGAATCACTCTGAGTGGGACCCCCACCTGCCCCTGTCTGTCAGTGGGCTCTAGAGTGGCCTTCATGCAGACTGACAGAATGCAGACCGCCATATGTACATTTCACGTGTATAATTTCATTTCTTCCCTGAAAAATTACCTAAAGACAGTGTGGAAAAATAGCACCCAATAGCATCACTGATGTTGCATGTCTTTGAATGTGACTTTTTATAGTATGTGATATTCCATCATTCTTCATACATCAGGAATCACAGAAAGGGAATTTCAGAGTCAGTCATTAACACATTGTAATGAACTATTCTGCTAATAGGAAGCTCACTATCATTTCTCTTATTCTATCTCTGTGGATTTTAGAATAAGTATCGAGAAGAAGGGGAGCGTTTCATGTCTTCTTTCCACTGTGACATGAGATCAAAGGAAATCGAGCACGCTCGTAAGGCCAGCCAGCTTGCCAGTCAGGTGAGGAGCCAAAAGAAATAGTACCAAAAATCCATTAAGTTTAGCTGTGGACTGTTTTATTAACATGTGACTGTTTTTAATCTTTCTAAGCAGCAAGGTTACCAAACTGAATTTGTAGGCCAACAATCAATTTACTCGGGCAGCGTTACCAGCCAGGAAATTGTTCGTGTGACCCAGGCACAGAAGACCATTAGTGACGTGAGTTATCTGATTCAGACTCAATGGACAAATTAAAAATGAGGTTCTTGCTATTTTGCTACGCCAGTAAATGGATAAATTATGATGATTTATTACAAAGAGTGACCTGACGTGGTAATTTGGGCTGCAGGTGGAATATAAACGAGGCCATGAATCTCGCGTGACACAGTTTACCTCTTCAGCTGACACACCTGAGATGTTACATGCCAAGGCTGGAGTCTCACTGGCCAGTGATGTAAGGATATATTTTCCAAAGTAACCTTTCAGACTGAAATGGCATGCATGGTTTTAAAAATCCAAGAATCTTTATACTTTTTCTGATATAGTATACTCTCATATAAAACTGTCATATTTCTAACTGTTGACCACAAGTATTTTTTATATTATAGTATAGCAGATTAGTATAGTATAGTAAATATAAAATTTTATTATATTATTTTAAAACGTAACATTTTAATAATGAGTTCCATAAACTTTAGTGTGAAAGTTGAACGTATCAGTATTGCTTTGTCCTGTTGTGTGACACTTCCTCAAGTTTTTGTGCTTAATTTTCTCACAATTTCCATACCCTGGCCTCTGAAGCTCAATATAGAAGCGACTGAGTAGGGTGCATTGAGTAGGGTGACCATACGTCCTCTTTGTCCCCCGACATGTTCTGGCTGGGATTTCTAAATTGCCAAAAATATCTGGGTTTTGGCTTTGTTTTCCTATTGTTTTCATCCCTGCTGAAGGTAATAACTGAAAAGAAGTTCCACCAATAATGTGCATGCATTGCACATAATCAACCAATCGTGACCAAAAGCCAAAACCAGGACATTTTAGGCAATTACAATTTCCCAGCCAGGACATGTCCAGGACATATGGTCACACAGAGTCATCTGGTGACCTTCCTCTTACCCCTGTTTATGTGTTTATTTATTGCACAGATTGTGTTTCTTATCTGTGGTGTTATATGTGTATTCAAAGGTGAAATACACAGAAGAATATGAGCAGTCTAAAGGAAAGGGTAGTTTTCCAGCTATGATCACACCAGGATATGAAATGGCAAAGAAAGCCAATTCACTGGCTAGCAATGTAAGTATAGTCTTAGTTGCAACAAGTCCATTTTCTGTCCTACCAGATTTAAAGTTGATTATTCCTTTCTTTTTTATTCAGGTGCAGTATAAAAAAGGCCACGAAGAACGAATGTCAAAGTACACCACTGTGACGGATGCTCCTGATGTACTTCTAGCTAAAAATCAAGGGAAGATTGTCAGTGATGTAAGTGAACAGAATTTTGAAAATTCTTTGTGGCTGAATATTGTCCATATGTCTTAGTTTTGCACCTCCTTCCATAAAAACAGTATGTTTACACTGAGGAATATGAACAGCAGAGGGGCAAAGGCAGTTTTCCTGCCCACTTCACTCCTGGATACCAGGTGGCCAAAAAAGCAGGCGAGATGGCCAGCAGTGTAAGTGTCCAAATGTATAAGTGTCCCAATGTGTCAGCTGCATGTGCATGGCAGTTGTAAGCTGGTGTTGTTTTGTGGAGGTGAAATATCAACAGAAATACGAGTAGGAGATTAAGGGCACAGCCAGCACTGATGCCGGTTCTGCAGAGTTTGCTTTGTCTCTAATTCCTTTAGCATGCCTATACTGAGAAATATGAACAGGAAAAGGGCAAGGGCAGCTTCCCTGCTATGATTACCCCGGGATACCAGATGGCTAAGAAAGCCCATGACATAGCCAGTGATGTGAGTATCACTGCATCATCACTGCTGAAGTGGTCTGTCATTTTAGATGTTCCACTTTTCACAGTGGGAATTACACCAGTTCTGTCCAATTCAGGGTTCAGGGTTATAGTAAACTAAACTAAATCTTAAATGAAAACCGTACATTTTTTTGTATTTTGTTTAACTTGATATACTTAACTAAAACTGAAATAATAATTAATAAAAACTATATAGACATAGACATAAAAAACTAATAAAAATGACAAAAACACAACAACTTTCACTAAAATTAACACGAAAGCAGAAAATATAAAAATAAAATGTAATTCAAAATATTTACAAAAGCTACAATATTATCTCAATGATATTAACGTATGTTTGCATGTCTTTCAGGAGACATTAACTTTCCTGCCAACTCTCCTGTTCTTAATGACTTGCCTGGTTAAAAAGTGAAGTGACATATGGTCACTTTAAAGTAGGTTAAATAAAGGTTCAGTGAAATAAAAAATTATTACCTTTAACTAAAACTATTAAACTATTAAGTTAAATAAAAATCTTAAATGAAACAAAATATAAATATTACATTAAAAATATATACATATGCCTTTGCAATTAACTGAAATAAGTTTAAGTTAAAGCACTATAATTACTAACTGGAAATATATAAAAACTAAAACTGAAATAAAAATAAATGAAACGTAAAAAATAGTAAAAATGACAAAATGACATTTTAGTTAAATATTTAGTAATTTTGTTTTAAATGACTAAAAATTTAACAAAATTTTAATTTAATAAAAAAAGAAAAAAGAAAAATACAAGCAAATTCAAAATATGAATAAAAATCTATAGTAGTATATAAATAATACCAAAATAACACTGATCCCAGTTAATGTTTTCTCACCTTGGCCTGTCATCACAAAGTGGAATTTGTACATTTTCTCCCATGACTCCCACCAAGAATCCAGTGTTGTCACTCTAGAGGCATCAAAAGGACATATTTAGACACACTGACTGTCTAAATGACTGATTGTGTTTGTTCTCTCATGTCACAGGAATTCATCCTGACAGATCAGAGATCTTGTACAGTAGACTGAGCTCTTTCTGGTATTCTTGTGTTAGAACACCTTTTTCTCATCCCCCTCTCGCAAAATCAACAAGTTTGTGAGCGGGGTGAGCGATTTATGCCATTGGTCCATTGCCTACATCAGGCACAGAAGAACAGATAGAGGGCATTTTAATTGTAAGAGACTCTTATTTACTTTTGCCCGTTAAACAAATTTAGAAACAGCATTGTTTAGGTAGCTGAAGATTTGTAACATGACTTCCTGAGTGCATTTTGGGATCATCTGGGATGTCATCTGCTCAGTCAGACATAACGTCTCTACGCCTGCATTCTCCACATCCCAGCCACCCACAGATATAACAAAGACCACACATAAGCCCAGGGGCCACATAATCATTCTATTTTTACCCTCTCACTTGACCAGTAGATCTATATGCCACAGCGTATAGCTGATGATGCCATAAACAATACCGCATCCTCATCCTACCCTGATTTACAAGCAAATGTCAAAAGGGCACATGGTTTTCTGTATGCAGAGCAGTGATAGAGTGATAGAGGCTTAAAATTCTATAACATCATTGCCTACGTGACACAGACATCCTCCCGTCATACAGGTTGAATACAAGAAGGACCATGAGACCACCAAAGGCCACAGCATTAACTACTGTGAGACACCACAGTTCAAGAATGTGTCAAAGATCGCCAAGTATACCAGTGATGTGAGTGCCCCATCAGTGATATGACTACTACTGTATATACAAAGAATGACAGCATACACTATATTTAAGGTGTTGCTGTGCTGGGCACTTGTGTGCAATCATTCACTCTGTTTGTGTTTGCAGAATAAATACAAGGAGAAGTACACCAATCACATGAAGGGGCACTATGAGGGCGGTGGCATAGACAAGAAGACCATGCATGCCATGAATGTCAGAAAGCTTGCCAGTGATGTAAGACAAAAGCCATTTTCTGAACATATTACCTCTTATACTTAATTTTTAGTTTTGATTTTTGTTCATGTTTAATTGCATTAAATTTGTAGAATTCATATGATAATAGAATAAGCATTTGTCCAGTTTTGAAATATAGACAAAGATTTTTAGATACATTACAAAAAAAATAAAATAAATTGGGGTCAGTAATTCAGCAAGGCCACATTAAATTGTTTAAAAATGTTTACAAAATTAAAATAAATTGTATCTTTTCAAACCTTCAAATAGTTCTGAAAAAAAGTCATTTTCCTAAAAAAATCTATCCATCAAAGAGTTCTGAAAAAAAAAAGAGCTCTGCCATCACAGGAACAAAATGCATTTTAAAAATATATTAAAATAGAAAACAGTTATTTTAAATTGTAATTCACAATATTACTGTATTTTCATCAAATAAATGCAGCCTTGGTGAGCATAAGAGATTTCATTCAAAAACGTTTAATAAAATCTTACCAACCCCAGTGTATGCTTTCATAATTTTAGATTTTTCGAATTTTAGGCATAATTCATATTGTTTACATATTCTCTAATACCACCTGATTTCAGATTGCCTACAAATCAGAATATGAGCAGGATAAGCATGTGCAGAGTGAGTACAACTATCCAGCCACCATCACTCCATCCTATCAGTCACAGAAGAAACTGGAGCCGCTCAAAGATGTAAGTCTATCATTCTTGTGACTATAAACTTAAACTTCATGTATTGGCTATTCCATGTTGTGCCATGCTGATTTACTTGAATAGTGCTGCCTTAGCCTTACAAATTAGCTTCATTTTGTAAACATGCAAGCTAATCTAAACGGATGTCCTTTTTCCCCACACAGAAAAACTACAGACAGCATATCGACAAGCTGAAATTCAGCCAGGTTACAGACACCCCTGAAATTGTGCAAGCTAGAATCAATGCACATCAGCTCAGCAATGTAAGCATAAATTGTCCTTGTCATTGAGTGTTCAAGTGAATTTAATATAACTTATCTTATATCATATAACGTATCACATATAATCTCTCATTGAAGCTGAACTACAAAGCCAACTATGAGAAGACAAAGACGCAGTACACATCATCTCAAGATACACCAGAATTTAAAAAGGCCAAAGCCAATGCAGAACTCACCAGTGATGTAAGCCTATACTCACACATTCCAGAGCCAAACTGTTTGTCGTCCATATAAATAGTTCACAGGCGTTGATTGTGTTGTTATGTGTTGTCTGGACATTCACAGATCAAATACAAAGAGAACTGGGAGAAAAACAAATCCAAAGGATGTGACTTTGGCCTGGACACACTGACACTCAAAGCTGCCAAAGCCTCTCGAGACCTGGCTAGTGATGTAAGAATCAAACGTTCAATGTTTAAATGTAAACGTCATTAAAATTTGCTTCCTTGGGTTGATTTGATCTCTTGGGGTGTACAGATCAAGTATAAGGAAGCATTCACAAAGAACAAAGACAAAGCTATTGGAATGGACGTAAGTGACTCAAAAACACTGCACTCCCTTCAGGTGGCCAAGCTAAGCAGTGAGGTAAGCCTGAGTACCCAAAATTAGGTTAAGTTAAACAAAAGTGTATTTTTCTCATTAACATGAATGCGCAATCTCAGATTCTTCAGATACTATTAAGCCTAAACAAATAAACAAATCAAATTTCTTGCTATAGGTTGCTTATAAAAAGAATTCTAAGGAGACTCAATCCAAGTGCCACCTACCTCTGGACATGGTGAATCTGAGTCATGCTAAGAAGGCTCAGGCCCTGGCCAGTGATTTGGACTACAGAAAGAAGTTACACGATTATACTGTCCTACCTGATGACATGAAAGTGCAGCAAGCTAAGAAAGCCTACCAACTGCAGAGTGAAGTAAGACAAAAAAAGCATGTCTATTTGCAAGACCAGAGTAGAATGATACACATAGTGTACCTTTATGCATGCTATATGGATTTTTGATTTGGCTCTTTCAGAACCAGTATCGATCAGACTTGACCTGGATGAAAGGAGTCGGATGGGAGGCTGATGGCTGCCTGGATGTAGAACAAGCCAAGAAAGCAGGAGAACAATTTAGTGAGGTTGGTTATTACAACATTTTTATTCCCTACTGATTAGACTCTCATATCTGGTCACCAGCATTTTCATAGGCTTCTTAACTAGCTTTACCCACCAAGATTTCTTTGGTCTTCAACAGGAAGACAATCCTGGACAGTAATCTTCACATTTTTATTCTAACTGTGCATTTTCCACCTCTATACAGAAAAAATACCGCCAGAAGGCAGACAGTGTGAAATTCACACAAGTGGCAGACACTCCTTCCATCATACATGCTAAGAAGAGCCAGGAGCTGCAGAGTGGGGTAAAATATAATCCACCAGATTGGATATTCCTCTCCTCACTGGACATTTAACTGAAGTCCTGTCTGAGACTGATCTGCCTTTTCTCATCCTCAGCTGGCATACAAAGCGGGCACTGAACAGACAATGCACCAGTACACTATAAGCAAAGATGAGCCTCTCTTCAAGCAAGCCAAAGCTAATGCAGAGCTTCTCAGTGGGGTATGAACTGAATCACTTGAACCTGTTACTTCTGTTGCACCAATAACCTACACTTGAACTAACAACCCACAACCTGCTTTTAATCAACACATTCAATTGGTGATTTTCAGAAAACATATAAGAGTAGTTGGGAGGAGCAGAGGGAGAAGGGTTTTGAACTAGGCTTGGACTCACTTTCAATTCTTGCCGCAAAAACAACAAGAGATCTTGCCAGTTATGTGAGTGACCAAACACCCTACTGATGCACATGACTCACTTGGTACTCAAATAGACACTGGAAGCTCAGGTCTTGTGATTAATAATTGAATGTAACATTGCTGATATTCCATATATCTAGGTGAAGTACAAGCAAGAATATGAGATGACAAAAGGGAAGATGATTGGCGTCAAGACTGTGTCAGATGATTCTCAGATGGCCCATTCAACCAAGGCCACCAAACTCCAGAGTGACCTCAACTACAAGAAAGAGTATGAGGACACCAAGAACAAATACAGTACCTCACTTGATATGCTGACCCTCACCCATGCCAAGAAAGCCCAGCAACTGGCCACTGAGAAAAACTACAAAACTTTCTTACACAAGTACACACTCTTGCCCACTGATATGAAGGTGGAATGGGCCAAGAAAGCCTACGGCCTACAGAGTGATGTAAGCATTCAATTTAATTACTTGTAAAGCCAAAACAGGCACAAGCATACATATTGTTTGGAATTATATTAATGAAAACGTTGTTTTCTTCACAGAAAAAGTATCGCTCTGACCTAAATTGGATGAAAGGGGTGGGATGGGAGACCACCGGATCCCTTGATGTCCAGCAGGCCAGAAAAGCTACAGATTTAGCCAGCGAGGTACAGATCGACCTCTCATGAGCATGACCAACTATACACACTTAATATCATAGGTTTTCATCTATCAAGTTCTAAAATCAAGTAACTTGAGGAGTCACCAGATTTCTAGGTCATCAGCAGGACCCTCTGAAAATGAAATGTATACATAACAACTAGAAGAGCAGTTATGTAATGCTTGCATAGCAAATAGCTTAAGTGATAGGTTATATTTAGCAGGGGTAGAAATAGGAAGGAATTTCCTCAGTTCATCAGCATCTTGTATAGTTTACCCTTGTCTCAGTAATATGGCTGAGAACCATGTTCAAAATTATTTTCTCAACTAATTATGCCTTCAGAAATCTTGCATTTCTGGCTAACAGAGTATTTTGTTGAAGAATGTGTTTTGTTATTTTATATACTAATTTACTAAGAATATTTCTATACATTTAAACCTGGGGATAAACTGAATGTTTAAAAAAATGTTAAAAATTGAAAACAGAGACATGTTATGACATGAAGTGCTGCTTTTAGGATAGAAGCCATGACTATTATTAGATGCACTTTACTTTGAGTATAGATGTTAAACTCAGCTAAAATAGAGAAGCACATGCCTGTGGTTAGCATTTCAATTACACATCTGTTTAAAGGTATTATGAAATGATTGAACCACATCGTCCTTGAAATGATAGACCTTGGGGGCCGTACACTAAAGAGACAGTTCAGTAAATTTAAAACACACTCTACATCCCCCAGCACTGACAGTTGATATAAATCTTTGTGTATGTTCCAGAAAAAATACAGACAGGACGTGAGTGCTCTGAAGTTTACCAGCATTGAGGATACACCAGAGATGGTCCAGGCCAAAATCAGCAGCAAACTGGTTCTTGATGTACATCTTCATTTTATACATATATAAATTATTCTTTCTATGAATCTGTGCATTGAACTGGAGGGGAATTGTTAAAAGAGAGAGGAATTTCTGCACATATGTATGTGATTGTGAACATGTTATGTTCATATTTTCATGTTAACAGAGATTATACAGAGAGAAAGGAGAGAATGAAATGCACAAGTACACACTGACTGGAGATATTCCAGAGCATGTGCAGGCTAAGATCAATGCCATGAACATCAGTGAGGTGAAAATCCATTACACACACTGGCGTTGCTGTTTCAGAAACTATTAAACACATGCACAGAAATTGAATTTCCACATTAAACTGCTAAAAGTAGAATTCTTTTCTATATAGTCATGCTACAAAAAGTCCTGGAGAAATATCAGAGATGGTGGCTACAAATTGCGCTTGGATGCTATTCCATTCCAAGCAGCCAAATCATCTGCAGAAATCCTCAGTGATGTGAGTATTTTGTAAACAATAGATGAACTACAGTTTATTTTGGTTATCTGTCTAACTGTATAAATGTTTGCCTCCAGCAAAAATACAAGGCACAGTTTGAGAAGACAAAAGGGAAGATGATTGGGCTAAAGGGACTAGAGGATGATATAAACATTGCTCACTCTGTGCATGCCACAAATATACAGAGTGATGTGAGTATTCCAGCAGACTGAGCAAGGCTATAGCATTTGGAGTTGAATGAAGTACCACAAATATAAGTTTGAGAGGTCATGTTCAAGTGATTGGTCAACTTTCTATTTCCTTAGCTCCAATACAAAAAGGACTCTTCTAAGGTGCATTCTCAGTTCCATCTACCAATGGATATGTTGGAGGTGCTCCATGCTAAGAAGGCTCAGTCTCTGATCAGCGATCAGGACTACAGACTTACATTGCACAAGTATACAACACTGCCTGACGACCTCAAAGTGCGGGCTGCCAAGAGAGCATATGAACTGCAGAGTGAGGTACTGGCTGCACTAGTATTGCTAATAATCACTGTTTCACAGAATGCCTCTTGAAAGTTTAAAGCTCTTAAACATATTTTATTTATGCAACAGAAAATCTACCGCTCTGATTTGAACTACCTTCGTGGTGCAGCCTGGATTGCCACTGGTGCCCTACAGATTGAGGGATCCAAACGGGCCACAGATCTAATTAGCGAGGTATGAATGGCTTTTCATATATTAACACATTGATCCAGCAGTTTGGGCTCAGTAAGGTTTTTTTTTTTTTAATTTTTTATTTATAAAGCAAGGATGCGTTAAATTGATCAAAAGTGAAAGTAAAGACTTTTGCATTGTTACAAAACAAACAATTCTGTTTCAAATAAATGCTGTTCTTTTGAGCTTGCAATTAGTCCAAGAATACTGAAAGAAAGCAGTAATTTTAAATCGCAATCATATTTCACAATATTCCAGTTTTAGTACTTTTGATAAAATAAATGCAGCCTTGGTGAGCATAAGAAACTTCTTTCAAAAGCTTCAAAAATCTTACAGACTCCAAACATTTGAATGTTATTGTATATTTAAAATTTGCATTGTATATGTATTTATTATATATTTCTTTTGCCTGAACAGAAAAAGTATCGCCAGCAGCCCTACTCGTTTAAACACACATCTGTCACGGATTCTCAGGATATTGTGCATGCTAAAAGCAGTAACAAGATCACTAATGAGGTAGGAGGGCATATATTGTTTCTGTGTTTTGTGATTTCTAGCAAAACAGGGATTATAATGTCTTGTGGTCTGATGTTATTTAGCGCTTGTACAAAGAAAAGGGAGAGAACTTCAGGCACAACTACACCATGACTGCAGAGAGACCTGAAATCACCCAGGCCAAGATTAACGCTGCTAACTTCAGTGATGTAAGATGAGCCTTCCAAGTCTATTTTAGTGTATATGGATATTGCTATATCATAAAAATCCACTATTTTAAACTGAAGTTGATAGTTCATTTCAAAGATATTCTAAAGGAGAAGTTATTAAAATAAACTTGCATGCAAGATGTTAGAGAAGAAAGTTTGAACATTTTCTGTTTTGTTTCAGGTTAAATACAAGGAGTCATGGCATACGCTAAGAGCTCAGGGTTATAAACTCACCATGAAGGATATCCCCTTCCAGGCTGCCAAAGCCTCCACCAACATTGCTAGTGATGTAAGAATGCCCTCTCTAAATTTACAGACATAAACATCTGTGGTCCAAAACAGCTCTGATAAACTCATGCATTAATATACATAAGCAATCATACCGCTAAGTTTGTGGTGACCAACAGTTCCTGCATGTGCGCAAATATCCAGTTCACATATTCACCTCTTTTACCTTGGTAGGTCCAGTACAAGCATAGCCATGTATTGGAGAAGGGCAAGCACATCGGAGCTCGCAGTGTTCAGGAAGACTCGCATCTAACGCACTGCTTAGAGATGGGTCGTCTGCAAAGTGATCAGCATTATCGCAAAGACGCTGCATCTTTTAGTGGCCAGTACCAGCTGCCTCTAGACATGGTGAACCTGGTTCATGCCAAGAAAGCCCAGGCCTTAGCCAGCGACCAGGATTACAAGACTCACATACACTCTTACACAGTCCTACCTGATGATATAAAGGTGCAGTGGGCCAAAAAGGCATATGACCTGCAGAGCCAGGTGAGAAAGAGTAAGATCCTAGAAAACTGACAAGGCAAAGCATCATAATGTAAATACTATAATCTCGTCTTCTTGTCTTTCAAAGAATCTATACAAATCAGATCTGAACTTCATGAAGGGAGTGGCCTGGGACTCAGTAGGTGCACCCCAGATGGAGTCTGCAAAGAAAGCTGGAGATCTCATTAGTGATGTAAGTTGCATTTAAATTTAACATGAAATCAAAATTGAGCCTGTTTACTTTGTTAATACAAGCTTGTGGTCTTACTGTGAATGGTTCATCATTGCACATTATTCCAATATTTAAAAATGCTTATCCAACCTAAATCAACCAACTTCACCTTTATGCTGACATCAGTTAGGTCAGACATCACACAGGCTATTGGATAATGTTAAGTAAAGCATAATTGCTATTTAGTTATTTTAGATCTGAATCCATTCTGGTATGGAATGTCCACTTTTCACACTCCAACTAATTACCAGTGAATAACTTTTTTTTTTTTTAAATACTCTGTTTCACTTGTATTCGTGAAGTAAACACTGAAATAAAATGTAGGGTTTCATGTTTATAGTCTTAATTTTGCAAGCATACTGTAATAAAATCATACCATGTAATAAAATCGTGGCTTATAATATATACTTTTCTTCACCGTTACCTTCTGTAGAAGAAGTATCGGCAACATCCTGACAGTCTGAAGTTCACTCAAGTTGCTGATTCACCTGATATCATTCACGCAAAGAACAGCTACATGCAGTGTAGTGAGGTAATCTTCACCCAGCATTCTTCCATCAGTGTGTGTTTCCAGTGGTTATTTGGGTGAAGTGAATAATAAAACTTTTATTCTGTTTCAGAGGATGTATAAGTCTGGAGACTCTGACTCTATGCATAAATGCACATTACCTCTAGATCATCCTGATTTCATCAGAGCAAAGATCAACGCTCAGCAAATTAGCGATGTAAGTCTGCTGTTGATTGGTAATCTTATACGAGCTATTTCAGTTCTTATGCTAAGTTTGGAATCTATAAGATTTAAATATACATTTATTCATTTGGCAGACGCTTTTATCCGAAACGGAATACAAAAAGGGATTTTGAAAGAAGTCTTTTCATAAAGGCTTCACTGTTAAAGGCTGCAAAATATATATATATATATATATATAAACATATAATTAATTTTTTGATGGCAGTTTTAGAAGGTGTTACTCCAGTCTTCAGTGCCGAATGATCCTTCAGAAAAAAATAAAAATAAAAAGAACAATTAAGTAGCAAAACCTTGTTTTCATTGATAACATTAAAGATTTCAAATTTTTTGAATGGTAGTGTACATCCTGTACATCGTCTATGTTCCTTTTTTCTCTTTTGTTTTGCAGAAAGTGTATAAAAAATCAGGTGAGCAGGTAAAGTCTGCAGGTTACGACTTCAGGTTAGACGCCATTCCCTTCCAGACAGCCAAGGCCTCCAGAGAAATTGCCAGTGATGTAAGTCAAAATCAGAATGTTTATTTGCCAAACTGTGAACTATTTTCTTAAGTAAAACCCAGCTTTAGAATTGTATTTCAATACATGTTGTATCATTCCTTCTCAGTTCCACTACAAGGAGGCATTTGTCAAAGGGAAAGGCCAGCAGGTGGGCCTCCTCAGCGTTGAGGATGATCCCAAGATCAGACACTCACTGGCTGTAGGGAAGCTCCAGAGTAACAATGAGTACAAGAAGCAGTTCCAGGAGACATGCTCTCAGTTTAAGATCCATGGCGACCAGCCTGAGTTCCTGCATGCTAAGAAGAGCCAGGCTCAGCTCAGCAACCACAACTATCGTCAGCATTTTCACGACTACACCTGTGATCCTAATCAGCTCAATGTCAAACACGCTAAACAAGCCTACCAGCTGCAGAGTGATGTGAGAACAGAGTTTTGGGATTATTCAATGATTTATGACAAACTGTATTGATGCCATTCTATGCTAATGTGTCTGACGAAATGAGTGGCAAATTCTCTGCCATTTGCATGTGAAAATACGACATTGCAGTGACTTGGTAGCAATATTTGCTAAATATATATATAGGTTTAATGGGCCTTACTCTGTGGTTGCAGGTGAACTACAAATCAGATCTGAACTGGATTAAAGGTGTGGGCTGGACCCCACCAGGCTCTCTTAAAGCAGAAATGGCCCGCCGTGCAGCAGAACTGGGCCTTGCTGAAGGAGTAACCACTGATGAGGCTATTGCCAAGTATCAACAGCTTATGGTGAGTCACAACTCTACATAACAATATTATATGTTATCTGAATATATCTAAATATAATATACCTATAGTACGCTGCCTTGTTTAGTATCCTAACTGCAATTGGAACCTCATAAGTGATCGATTTGGAACACTGTACTTAGCCAGCAACTCTACAAGCTACAAAAACCGCACCAGTGGTGCGACTCACAACTGATTTCAATAGAGTTTGGTGTTAGCATGTTGCTGAGCTAACAGCACAATTCACTAATAAGCATAAAAATCTATAGTTTTTATATATTTTGAATTCATTTTTATATTTTCAGTTTTCATTTTAATTTTAGTAAAATGTTTTTGGTATGTGTTTGTCATTTTTATTACTTAAAAAAAAATGCTATTTAGGTTTAATTTATTTTTATTTACATTTTAGTTCTAGTTCTAGTTTTGTTTTTAATTATTTCCAGATAATTTTACTGCTTCACCTTAAACTTATAATCTAATATTTATATTTTATTTCATATTTATTTCAGTTAACATCAATGTTTTTCATAGTTTTAGTTAATACTAATATCCCAGTCTATAACATGCTATTAGAAAATAGATGATGTTTCATACCAACTTCAAAAGTTTATTTTTAAATGTGATTTCTCTTACCTCATTCATCATCTTTGATTTTTTCACTGAGATCGTTATAGTGCATTATGGGATTTCCTTTTCCTTTTGGATACATACGGTGCTGCTTTAGAATTTGGCTAAAACAAAGAAGGCATATTAAGCTGGCTATGGCCTTCAAGTCAGGAGTGTGCCTTCAAATGCTCCCTTAGTATGCAGTACACTAGGTTTTGGAACAGAGCAATTATCATACATTTGACATTTGTAAATTTTTACCACATTACCAAATTGCCTCTATTTCCTCTCCTTCATAATCCATTTCTTCTGTCTCAGATGCTCCAGAGACAGCAGGACTTCCAGGAGCAACAGCAATCCACTACAGAGACGGAGACCACAAAGGAGTTCCAGCAGCCAGGAGTCAATCCTGACGCGATGGAGATCCTCCATGTCAAGAGGAAGAAGACTATTCACACCGCATTCAAGCAGGCCAAGACCACAAAATCCATCACGTCACAGTCTGTTGCTTCCCACTCAACCACAAGTCAGTCTATCTCCAATCAGTCCACCAAGAAGCAATCCATTATGAGCCAGTCTCATGCTGATGAATCCACAGCAAGGCAGATGAGTGAAAACCGGGCCATCACAGATCAAGTTGCTGCAAATTCAGGAACAATGTAATCTGTCATTACTGTGTTCCTTACGTTTGTTTTTTTTTTTTTTTATTAAATTTATGAACATCATGTAGATCCTGGTGTTCTCTGACTGTGTTTTTGATTGATCCATCAATGAAGGATATTTAGATAAAACATGTAAGTGAAAAGTGAATGTGAAGATGGTTGTACTGTAAGTGAAAGATATTTAAAGTAAGTTCAGTCTGTAAAGCATAGTTGATTTTCATTTTATTATGGTTTAATCAATGTGGTTCTAATTATTAAGGTTTTGAGAAGATATTGAACAAAGCTGTAAGTATGGACAGTGAATGTAAAGAATAGAGGTGAGCATGATTTTGGAGAAGTGTTATTTTATTATACACTATTTTAAAAGTAGATAAAATATTTGCTGGAATATTTTTTTTCTTTTTTTATTTGCTGGGAATATAATAAGCAAAAATCAATTGTAAACTGTATGATTAAATTTATAACATTTAATTTGTTCCTCTCATGCATTTGGTGGTTCTGAAATAGTTATATTTGACTTACTGGATATAATGTATGTCTATCAAGCTGTGCATTATGAGAAAGAACTGCAACTCTGCTAGCAGAGTTAAATAGCTGAACTGTAAGTAAATGTTTGAATTATGACAAATGAAAATAAAATTTATTTTGGTTTTCAAATGTCCTTCACAAAACATGTCACTCAACTTGCCCACTAGAGGGCAGTCACAGACAGTTTTATTTTATTTTATTGTGTTTATAGTTTCTCATAACAAACTAGTTTGGCAGACAGACAGACAGGGATGGATGGGCGGATGGATAGACAGACAGACAGACAGACAGACACTTAGAGAGATAGATAGATGATCGATCAATCAATAGATGATGAATGGATGGATGGATGGTTGGTTGGATAGATGGATGGATGGACCACACTGTAGAAGCATGGAGGAACTGCTCAGCGGGGCTTCACTATTGTTAGGACATAATGAAAATCAGTTTAAAGAAATAAATCATGTTCGTTTTCTTGCTTTTCCGATGCAAGTGTTGACCCATAATGCCTAAAGCAGAGGTGCTGAACAACTGTTGTGAAGGAACTGGTGATGATCAGCCCATAGAGACACTTGTGAAGGCTGATGTGAGTTCACATCTGAGCTCTGAGCACATGGGCTTTTGGAATTGGTCATGGGAATCTATGTGGAAAAACCCTCTCAACAGAAAAATAGGTCTGGTTATTTCCACTGAATTTTAGCATACAAAATAAAAAGAGATTTTTGCATAATGTATGATACATGTGTATTTTAACTTCAAGCTCAATTAAAGTGATTATTTTCATACACCATATCTCTTAGGATTAGAACAGCTGGGATTTCTAAATACATGTTTCTAACAGTTATTCTTTAAGAGCGGTATAGATTAAACACACAGGATGGCTAATTATGACAATTTTTTTTTGCAATTAATGCACATTTTGCATGCATATAAAAGCAGGAATCACAGTGTTTCAAAGACAAATAAGTGGCCATTCCCTTAGTCAAAGTTCACTGCTGAGGAAGAGGAGAGCCTGACAGACAAAACATTGAGTAATGTGACTTTTTTTCCTATAGAGACAAAAATGGCCTATGGCCTATGAGTCAGTGGGTTTGTGGTCAAAGTGGCAATAAAATCGTCTGTATGTGAAGACATAATTTCTCTCCTAAATTTGGTGTCCAGCCTTAGATCCATAAGCTCCCTTGTCGTCCAAAGTTATTTATGGATTTCACTGGGCCTTTCAGAGTGAAATTGTATTGCTTTTGCTGCTTACTACTGTACTAATGCCCGAGTGTGATGATGCCCATGAATGCGTCAATACATAGAACTGGTCTGAATTCTGCTAATGCAAACCTGATTGAAAAAGGTTGGCATTATCTTGAACAGTTCAAAACGTTAGAAAATTCTTCTGAAACTAAAGCCTTAACCAGAACTAGCTTGAACAGACATTTCATAATTGTTTGTGATGGAGATTAATTGCTAAATTCATAGCATAACCTGTGCAGCCACTTGGCTCTGTAATAAGTTTGGTTTTGCAAAGAACGTAAATGTGCCAAAGATCTTAGGAAACACCAACCTTTGAGTATAGTTTACACATGTTGTAAATTTCGAGTGTACCTTCAAGCTCATTTTTGAAATGAAAATATTGGACACTGTGCATATGCTACAGCCAGTGAGTGGGACACCAACGGACACACATAAGGTGTGGCATTGTGACCGGTCAGTTCTGTCCAGTTTGAAGTTAACCTTGTCCATCTAAAGAGTGCCACATGGCTTGTATAAAGAAAGCCCAACTTAATGAGTTGTATTCCACTGGTGTATTGGCTTTCATGAGTCGGCCTTTCCACATGGAAAATAAGGAAATTCCTGAGTCTTCTGTGCTGCAGTGCAAACTGTCAGAATTAGATCGGTAGATGGAAAAATGAACACATGCTCTCTGCCTTAGAACCGTAATGCAACACCAGTGATATTTACAGAGGGGATTCGAAACTAGTGGGTCACGACCAAAAAATGGGTCACAGATCTGTCCTGTTAGGGTTGTGAGGAAAAAAACAATGTTAAATGTGAAAAAAAAGTGTTACTTACCATACAGCCATGCATAGGTAAGATAACGAGAAAAAACAAACAAACAAAAAAACAACAACATTTATTTAGAAAATGCTACCAATCTTGCTTGTCTAGTCAAATTCTATAATATTTTGCAGTGAATTTATGCAGTGAATTGAACTAGTTCGCCCAAAAATGAAAATTCAGTCATTATTTATTCACCCTCATGCCACCCCAAAACTCTTGCTGTTCCAAACCTTTAAGAGTTTGTTTCTTCTGTTGTACAAAAAAGGAGATATTTTCTAGAATGTTGATATCTAAACAGTTGCTGTTATAGCCATTGACTTCCATAGTATGAAAAATATATACTACAGAAGTCAATGGCTACCAGCAAGTTTTTTGTTACCCACATTCTCCTTTTTTGTGTTCAACAGAAGAAAGAAACGCATACAAGTTTGGAACAATATGAGGGAAGAGTAAATGATAACAGAATTTTCATTATTGGGTGAACTATCCCTTTAAGGACAGTTCTGTCAGCTTTTGCTTTCCATGCATTCTATTCTGTTTTCTTATGCTAAAGAATTTTGGTGCTGTTTTCAGTATAACCGTTGTCAAAACCAGCTGAGAACCACTCATTTACTGTCGTGTGAGATGTCAATGACCACAAAGTGATGTAACTTAACGTATATACTTGATCCACCGGTGCTTCCTTTTGTCTGTCTACATGGTTGGCTCTTCCTTAAGGTGTCATATGTAATACATTACAGATCTCCCATTTCTTCTATCTCTCTTTCTCTCACTTTTTTTTCTGTGGTCTTTGGCAAGAGGGACAAAATAAATAAGAGCATGGAAGAGCCAGGGATTTGCCTCTGGGTGCCAGGGCAGGGTGACCTAAGTGTGAAAATGAGAACAGGATCCACGAGAACAGTTGCTATGACAGGCCTCTGGGGTTTCCAGCAGAGTGAGGTTTTCTTATGAGTTTTTACTGGACACGGTTCCATTGGAAAACCAATCTTTGTAATGGCCGTTAATCATGTGCATAAATAAAACGTGTAACATACATCACTTTTGCATCATGGTTCCATGACATGACATTTAAAGCTAATTTGAAGGCTGCCTGTTTTTGCTCCTGCCTCACCGCAATGCCCAAGTTCCCCACTTGTGACGTGCAGGTTCACAGAACCACTGTGGGATCCTGCAGAGAGGGAAACCAGCATGCAAACAAGTCCAAACAAGTCACATGAGCGTAATCATATATTGGCCTCAATGCAAACTTATTGATAAACCTAATCTTTGGTTAAAGCTGCTGTATTAAAGAGACTATTTCTTGCAAAGCAGGAGGTGCATTGCAGTTGCACCAATCCAAGGTAATCCCACTCATTCTCAACACATTGCCTACTGGGGTCACTTCCCACTTCCCCCCAAAAAATAGAACCTAATTGCAGAGTTATTTCTCTTGGCTCAAGAACCAGGTCTTTCTTCAATAAATCTGCGAATCCTCCTGGGGTCCAGTTATAGCTTGGTTTGGTGAATTGCATTCTCTCATGAGGTAATAAGAAGCATTAGGCTTGGCAGAGAATGCTGTGGAAAACAGATATCACAAACTAGTAAATTTTTCCAAAGTTTGTTCAATGTACAAGGGTCTACATAAAGTCACGTAACCTTCATCAGATAACATTTATTAAGTAGGGGATAATTAACTGAGGGAGTTTGTTTTTTTGCGATAATGACACACTGACTGTACATTTTCCTGCTTATTACATGACCATGCACCAAATAAATTTAATGTGTGGACATGAAATATTGATTTGAGTTTTATAATTGTAGCCTAAAGCCTAAAGCAGTCCACTACAACGTACAAAACATTTGGCCTAGAAATAAGACAAATTTATACTGAAGGCTTCTGTCTGAGGTTATCTTTATTCAAACCAAAGAAAGTGATTTGGCAGTTTGATATGAGAGATGTGCACTTTTACAAGTTTTTTTAAATTATGTGACGTGTAGCCAAGTATGATTTCCCATATTCGGAATTTGTGCTCTCTGCATTTAACCCATCCAAGTGCACACACACAGCAGTGAGTGTTGAACACACTCTTGTGAGCACACCAACACACCATGAACACACTGGGAGCAGTTGGTAGTTCAGTGTCTTGCACAAGGGTCTTGCAGGTCATTCACTCCACCCAACCAACAATCCCTGCCAGTACTGAGACTCAAACCCTTGACCTTTGGGTTACAAGTCCCTCTCTCTAACCATTAGGCCATGACTACCCCCACAGTTTACTGTTTATTGTTTTTTCAGTTGCAATCTTGGATTTTGCGTGAGGGTGAAAGATTTCCTCAAGCAAATTTCGCAACAAGTTCCAGTTAGTCAACCGCAAGACCGCAACAGAAACCTGCTTGGATTTAAATAAACTTATATGTGAGCAGTTTTTATTTATTTATTTATTTATTTTTA